>NC_134852.1:187834335-188143363 GCF_049852395.1 Peromyscus maniculatus bairdii | reverse complement strand
TTTAGACCATGCTGACATTTGCAGCTTCTTTGGGGGCTATTTTTCTTTTCTTTTGCTGTTTCTTCTAATACTCAATCTAATTCTCAACTGAAGCCATTTCCTTTAACCAAGTCTTCCCACACATGATCTATTGCCAGGGTTAACTGCTGACTTTCCTTTTTCTGTAAGGCATGGCACCATCTGTAGACTTCTGACTATAGGATGAAAACTGCATATATCTACATAGTAAGATATTAGCAAGTCAACACCAGTAAATAAAATTATAAAATAGAATCAGCTTGCTACCTCTTAAAAATATGTGGTCATATTGATTATTCAATTAAACTTACTTCTTTTTTTTTTTTTTTGTTTTTTTCGAGACAGGGTTTCTCTGTGTAGCTTTGCGCCTTTCCTGGATATCACTCTGTAGACCAGGCTGGCCTCGAACTCACAGAGATCCGCCTGCCTCTGCCTCCCGAGTGCTGGGATTAAAGGCGTGCGCCACCACCGCCCGGCAAACTTACTTCTTTTACATCTGAAACACTGTAGAAAGATGCACTCTTGAGGTATTCCTCAAGATTAATCAAAATGAATGTAACACTGGACTGCTGAGTGACTTGACCAGGGAGATGACCGTAAGTTGAACTATTGAAGGAGGGCTGGCTTGTAGAATGCACGGAGCATCATGTAACATAGCAGAAAATGTCCAACCTGTTCTCCTGTCACTCTTTTCACTCTGATCATCCGAGTTCTCTTCCTGGCTCCTGGATCTCAAACTAGTTACAAACCTTCCAGTTACTTTCATAGATAAGACAATTTCCGTTCTGTGACTGATTTATTTTAAAAGGTCATCACATGAGTTGTTCTTGCCGCTGTGAATATACTTGATAAGAAGGAAATTGACAAGGGGAAGATTAATTTTGGCTGACAATTTGAGAAGATACAGTCCATCATGGCAGAGAAGGCATGGCCATAGGAGCATGAGATGATTAGTGTCATTGTGTACTCAAAAGCAGAGAGATGAATGCTTGTGCTCAGCTTTCCTTTTCCTTTGTATTGAGTCTAGCATCACAGCTCATGAGATGATGCCACTGCATTCAGAGTGGGCTTTTCTTTTCCACTGAAGCCTTTCTGGAAACTCTCATAGACATACATAAAAGTGAGTTTCTATGTGATTCTTAATCTAACCAAGTTGTCCTTGGAGATCAATCATCACAGTCCCCCAGGTGAAAACTTCCCATCCCCAAACTGTTTTCCTCTCCCAGCTCAGTTCTAACAGAAGGTTATAACTCTGAGATCTGCAGAAAGGACGATGTCGCTTGCTTCACACATCTCACCCTAATTATTTTTTCTGATTGGAAAAGTCGAGTGGGGATGAGGATTAGAGCAAAAGGAGAAAGACAAGGGGAAAAGAGACAAGGGTCTTTTTTCACTTAGCTGGTGTTGTTTGTGCTCCTCTTTTGCAGTAGTGTGCTAGCTTCTCCATCTCTGGATCCTGACAGTGGCAGCGAAGCTCAAAGGTGCTTTTCATTGGCATCAAACAGCCTGTTTCCAGGCACACTGTCGGTTACTGTTGTCAGCTGTTTTCACTCTGCTTGTATTGGGGTTCATCAGCCTAAGTGAAGACAGCTCACCAAGAAGACTTGTGCAAAATAAACCACAAAAAGCACTATGCAAAGGAAAACCAGAACACACAGGCAAGGGACATAAATTATAATAAATCAAGCCACTACATGCCTCCAGAAGTTTACAACTCCCTAATAGCTGAAAGCAAAATCATTGGGATGCTGGAAAGATATTTCTGAATCTTACTTCTAGGAAGTTTCAATGATAACACAGAGGACTCAAGCAGCAGATGAGTGAAGTAAGAAAATCTGCACAGCACCCTGATGAAAAAGTTAGCAACGTGCATGAAAAGGTCAGTGACATGGAAGAGAAAGTGAAAACTGTGGAGGAAAAATTCAGCAAAGAATTTGCGATTATGTACAAGGACAAAACAGAAATGCTGAAGTGGATGGATTATAAACAAACAAACAAACAAAAACAACCTACAGTGCATCATCAAAACATAAGAGGAAACATGAGGAAAGATTGTTAGTGATGGAAGATGAGGCAGAGGTTATATGATATTATATAAATAAAGAAAAGAGAATTGAGAACTTTGGGTCTACAATCAAAAGGGAAGATAAGCCTCAGAATTCACAGAAAAGGAGGAACAATAAGAGCTGAAGCCATAGAGAATCTATTCAATGAAATTATAGCAGAAAATTTCCCAAAAGTTAGATAAAGAAGTAGACACCCAAACCTAAGGTATATTCTAGAAGCCCAGATGGTCATGTTCAGAGAACTTAAAATGCTCAAACTGTCAAACACATAAAGCAAAGAGTTATAGCAACTATAAGTTAAAAACTCCAGTTGACCTGCAAAAGGCAAACATCAGATTTCTCATCAGGAGAGCACAGAATATAAGTAAAATCTGCCAATCAAGATTGCAGCATCCACCAAAGCTTTCTTTTTAAAACTGATAGAGAAACAGGACATTTCAGAACAAACACAAGCTATGACAGTTCATGACCACAAAGCCCTCAGTGCAGAGATGTAAATGAGTGCTGTACACAGAGGAAGAAGAAAGGCAATGGCAATCATGAGAGCACAATAAAGAATAATTTTTATGAGGACTCGTTGGAAAACAAAGAAGTAATTGAGAATCCATCACTTAGAACATAGAAAAACCTTAACCCCCTACTAGTAATAGGGAAAAAGAAAAACCCCAAAATTTCTCAACTAGCCAGAAAATAAATAAAAATAATAAAACTACAGGAATGAATGACTTCTCCCAACCATAACCTTAAATGTGAATAGGCTCATTGCACCACTAATATTATGCAGAATAGCTGACTGGATTAAAAATTAGGTCAATTGTGTGTTGTCTCCACAGAATGAGGGGGAAAGTTTGTCAAGCAAATACCAGCTGACAAAAGCTAGCATAGCTGTTCTGATACTAGATTGGATATATGTCAAACCAAAATTTGTCAGAAGAGATAAAGAAGGCTACTATATATTAATAAAAAGAACAATTCTTTAAGAATATGTGATAATTGTATGTGTATATGTACTGAATCATGAGGGGTGCCAGTTTCAAAAAACTAATAATAATGACCACAAATTGTCAAACAGTTCTTGGTATGATAATGGTGACTTAGGCACCCAATTCTTATCTTTACATAGTCCATCTAAACTAATAAACCACAAATAATATTTGTCAGTTGTATCACAGATCAAATGGGTTTACTAGATATCTGAAAAATATTTTTTAGGGATTTTTAAAATTCATTTTAGATACCAACCACAGATCCCCCTCTCTTCCCTCCTCCCATCCCTCCATCCTCTCCTCCCAACCCCTTCCCCCATTCCCTCCTCCAACAAGGTAAGGCCTCTCATGGGAAGTCAGCAGAACCTGGTCCTCAGTAGAGAGAGGTCCAAGCCCCTCCCCCTATATCAAGGCTTGCAAGATGTTCTACCATAGGTAGTGGGCTCCAAAAAGGCAGTTCATGTGTTGCTGGAGGGCTTCTCTCTAGGTTCCACCAAGCCCCACAGTCCCACAATCCACGTATAAAATAATCACTCAGATGCTTATATTACTTATAAACTGTATGGCTGTGGCAGGCTTCTTGCTAACTGTTCTTATATCTTAAATTAACCCATTTCTATAAGTCTATACCTTGCCACCTGGCTGGTGGCTTACACGTTGCTTGTCTTGGTGGTGGCTGCAGTGTCTCCTCCTCCTTCTTCCTGTTTTCCCAATTCTCCTCTCTCCTTGTCCTGCCTATACTTCCTGTCTGGTCACTGGCCATCAGTGTTTTATTTATATAGAGTGATATCCACAGCATTCATGCACCAGGGATGGATCCTGATCTCACTGCCAGGAGGCCCCTCAAGCAAATTAAGCTACACAATTGTCTTGCTTATGCAGAAAGCCTAGAATATTCTAACCAATAGATATGAGTTACATATTCTTCTTGGAAGCCCTTGACACTTAACTAGACCATATGTTAGGTCACAACAAATGTTTTCACAATATAAAAAAAATCAAAATAACTTCTTAATTTTATCAGATTATAGTAGTGTTAAGAGACCCCCAAATTAAAGGAAAAGAAACAAATACTTGCAGATGGAATTCAAGATTCATACATAATTAATTCAAAATTATACATTATAATCAAGTTGGCTTCATTCTGGGTATGAAAGTTTGCTTCAACTCATGAAAATCAGAACATGAAATATATCACATAAGTTTAATTAATGTATCACATGATCATCTTGATAGATGCAGAGAAGGCCTTTGACAAAGACAAATATCCCTTCATAATAAATTCCCTCAAAAAACTAGGAATACAGGGAACACATCTCCACATAAAAAAGTCTATAAAAGATAAACCTCTGGCCAATAATATACCCAATGAGGTGAGCTTGAATGCATGTCCTCTAAAATCAGGAAAGAGTAATGGGTGTCAACTCTCATTCTTCTGATGCCATTTAGTCTTACTTAGTGCAACAAGATCAGAAAAAAAAAAGACTCAAATAGGGAAAGAAGTTAAATATCTCTATTTTCAGATGAAGTTATCCTGCACTTTTAAAAATCTTCACCAGGAAAATCTTTATACATGATAAAACTTTCAGAAAAGTAGCAGGATACAAAGTCTGTGTCTTGATTGCTAATAGTGAATTTTCCTGGGGGGGGGGAGGTGGGGAAGAAAACAAATTCCTTCAGAATAGCTTCATAAAAAGTGAATACATACTTCATCTAGGAATATCATGGTGAAAGACTTCTACTGTGAAAACTACCTCACTGGCGAGTCCACCAGGCTCTACGGTTAGTCCCAAACTCAGAATCACACAGACAGCCCTAATGGACCTCTAAACAAAAGCACAACTAGTAATAGGAGAAAGAAATTTGTAGAGAGGAAGTAGGACTGGCAGGGGAAGGAGGAAAATAGGAGAGAGTGGGCAGGGGAGAGATAAGAATATAAAGAGTACATGTATGAAATTGTGAAAGAACTTTATTAATAGAATTTGAAATTTACTAATAAAATAGATGATACTAAAGGAAGAAATTGATGCAGACACTAGATAACAGAATGATCTTTCATGCTCACAGGGTAAAAGAATCAATACAGTAAAAATGTCTATGTCCCTTCCTCAAATCTGAAAAGTTAAATGCAACAGCCATCAAATTCCAGTGCCATTTTTCACATAAGTAGAAAAATATTTTAAAATACACAAAGCCATCAAATAGCCCCAAAGGAGAAAGAATAATTTTGGAGGCATTACAATACCTGGTCTTATATTATGGAGCCATATTAACAAAGATAGCATGGTGGTATGTACCTCAAGTGCTGAGAACTGTCCTTCCATTGAGACAGTTGCACATCTATATTTACTGCTGCACTATCCTCAATAGTCACGATACAGAAACATCCTAAGATATCCATCAGTATTTGGATGGATAAGTAAAGTGTGGTGCATACACACAATGGCATTTTATATATCCATGAAGAATAAAATTGTGACATTTGCAGGAAAATGTTGGTCATTATTAAGTCAAACAAGTCAGTCTCAAAAAATATTACAAAGGTACATGTAGGGCGTGGATGTAAAAGGTGCTATGATGTGGGAGGAAGAGGTCTGCAGGAAAGTAGGAAGAGGAGCAAGAGAGGGGATTGAACCATACATTGTATAGAAGCAGAAGAGATATTTGGAGTAAAGAGAACAGAAAGAGGGGAGAGGGAGCAGCAGGGAGGGCAGTAGAGGGAAAATCCAGTGTAATGATAAATGTGTATGGAAATGCCATAATGAAGTCCATTATATTGCTAAATTTATGCTAAATGTATGCTAAAATTAATAAAACAACAAAAATACAATTATCGGACTTTCAATCCAGGTTTCAAGGAAGATATATAAAATAAAATAATGATAAAGTTAAAAAAAAGTCCTGACACAAGATTATGAGATACATAACCTCCAAATATGCTGGTGAGTTTGTTTTCTGATGGTCATTTATTGCTGGGTATGCAGGTTACCCTTGGGAATAGTTTGTTTCCCCAGTATTTTTCTTTGGGAAGTGGTTACCAGTTGGAGATAGCTTCTGAGTTAGGGATGGAGGCATGTGTCCACTTCTTCCTCCAGCTCTAGGATCCCATCTGGCACAGACCTATGCAGACCCTGTGCATGCTGCTTCAGTCTCTGTAAGTCAATATGTATGTCAATCCTGTTTATTTAGAGGACATTGTTTTCATAATGTCCTCTATCCAGTCTGGCTCTTACAGTCTTTCCACCTCCTCTTCAACAGGGTTCCTATAGTCCTGAGTGTAGGAATTTCGTGGAGACATTCCATTTAGAGTGGCGTGTTCCAAAGTCTCTCACTCTCTGCATAATATCTAGCTATGGGTCTCTGTATTTGTTGCCATCTGCTTTAGGAGGAGGCTTCTCTGATGATGGCTGAGCAAGGTACTAATCTCTGAATACAGCAGAATGTCAAGAGTCATTTTATTATTATGTTCCTTTAGTAGAACAGTAGTATTTGGTTTTACCCTAGGTCTCTGGTCTTATCTAGTCTCAGATTCTTGGTCCCTCAAGCAGTTTTGGGTATGGGTTCCATCTTGTAGAGTAGGCCTTAAATCAAATCAGATAATGGTTGGTTATTGCAGGATATTTTATCACACTGTGTAAAAGGCATCTTCTGATTGGTTTGATATAGAGCTCAATGGCTAATAGCTAGGCAGGAGAGGATAGGTGGGACTTCAGGGCAGAGATAGGAACTCTGGGAAGAAGAGAGGTGGGATTCACAAGAGAGATGTGCAGGAGTTTGGATGTACAGTATGTGCTGTGGATATCACTCTGTATAAATAAAATGCTGACTGGCAGGAAGTATAGGCAGGAGAAGCAGAGAAGAGAATTCTGAGAACAGGAAGCCTGAGTGAGGAGATGCTACCAGCCATGAGTACCAACATGTAAGATACCAGTAAGCCATGAGCCATGTGGCAAGGTATAGATTTATAGAAATGGGTTAAATTAAGATGTAAGAACTAGGTAGCTAGAAGCCTGAGCCATTAGGCCAAACAGTTTCAATAATATAAGAGTCTGTGTGCTTATTTTATAAGTGGGCTGTGGGACTGCTGGGACTTGGCGGGAGCTGGAGAGAAACTCTCCAACTACAAGTATAGAGGAGAGGTAATGAGCCATCTGGCAGAATGTAGATTAATATAAATGGGTTAATTTAAGTTTTAAAAGCTAGTTGGAAACAAGCCTAAGCTAAGGCCAAGCTTTCATATAAGAAGTCTCCATGTCATTATTTGGGAGCAGGTGGTCCAAAGAAAGCCCAGCTACAGTTGGTTACTCCCCCAGGTTTGTGCCATGGTTGCACTAGCATATCCTGCAGACAGTATACCATTATGGATCAAGGGTTTATAGCTGGGTTGGTTTCTCCTTTGATAGCAGTGTGCCTTCTTGAACCAAAGACTCTAACATGTAGGGGTGAAGCCTCTAGGAAGGCACCAGCTTGGCTTCTCCATGTTCAGTGAGTTGTGTAGGTGTTGTCTTCAGCAATAGGGCCTGACTATATGTTTAGGAAGGGTGACCCATAGTCTTGCCAACAGTCTGGGTTGTTTGAGGGTTCTAATGGAATCCCTTTGGGCAACAACTCAATTAGATGCAACCCAGTCTGGAAGCATCGTTTGGTGACAAGAGATGTCTAGTTGTTGCTCTATATTCCCATTATGTGGTGATTTCATTTAGACTTCCTTTATATATATATATTCTAGGAAGTTTTTGCTTGTATTAGTTTCCCATACTACCCCCAAATGGAAATGGTACTTAATATTTTCTATCTCTCCCTGTATTCCCTCCCTCATCCCCTTTTTACCTCTTCCCAGTTGATCAGTTCTCTTTCCCCTCTCCATATATTCTTAACTATCTATTTTGCTTCCCCTTTTAAGGGAGATCTTTCTGTCCCTCCTAGTTCATTACTCTCTACCCAACCTTTGTCATTCTACATATTGTATCTTGCTTGTCATTGACTTAACAGCTAATATCCACATATAGGTGAATACATACAATATTTGTTTTTCTGGGTCTGAATTACCTCATTTAGGATGATTTTTTTCTAGTTCAATCCATTTACCTGTAAATTTAGTGATTTCACTTTTTTGTTTGTTTGTTTTTCTGAGACAGGTTTTTCTTTGTAGCTTTGTAGCCTATCTTGGAGCTCACTTTGTAGACCAGGATGGCCTTGAATTTACAGAAATCCGCCTGCCTCTGCCTCCCGAATGCTGGGATTAAAGGCATGCACTACCACCACTCAGCTATGATTTCACTTTTTAGTGGCTGAGTAATTAATATTCCATTGTGTAAATGTATCACATTTTCTTTATCCATTCTTCTATTGAGGTACATCTAGGTTGTTTCCTATTTCTGGCTGTTCTGAATAGAGAAGCAATGAACATGGTTGATCAAATGCCTTTGTGATAGGATTAAGCATAATTTGGGTATATGCCCAAGAGTAGTATAGCTGGAGCTTGAGGTAGATTGATTCCCATCTTCCTGAGGAAATCCCATGGTGATTTACATAGTGGCTGTACAAATTTTTACTTCCTCTAGCAATGGATGAGTGTTCCTCTTACTCGACATACTTATCAGAATTAGCTGTCATTTGTTTTATTAATCTTGATATTGATATTCTGAATGGTATAAAATAAAATTTCAAAGTAGTTTTGATTTGCAGTTCCCTGGTAACTAAGTGTGTTGAACATTTTTTCAGCCATTTGAGTTCCCCTTTTGAGAATTCTCTCTATAGGTATATATCCCATTTTTAATTGGGTTATTTGTTTTCTTGATATCTAGTTTCTTGAGTTCTTTATATATTTTGTATATTAGCCCTCTATTGGTTATTGGCAAAAATCTTTTCCAACTCTTAGGCTGCTACTTTGTCTAAACGATGTGTCCTTTGCTGTGCAGAAGCTTTTCAGTTTCATGAGGTCCCATTTATTTGCTAAAGGTGTTCTGTTCAGAAAGTCTTCTCCTGTGCCAGCGAATTCAAGACTATTCAACACTTTCTCTTCTATCAGGTTCAGTGTATCTGTTTTTATGTTGAGGCCTTTGATCCATTTAACATTGAGTTTTGTACAGAGTGATAAGTATGGACCTATTTGAATTCTTCTATATTAGGCCACTCAGTTCGACTAAACCCATTTATTGAAGATACTAACTTTTTTTCACTGTGTATTTCTGGCTTCTTTATAAAAAAAATCGGATGTCTATTGGTATGGGGATTGATGTTTGGGTCTTCAGTTCAATTCCATTGGTCAGTGTGTCTGTTTTTGTCCCAGAGCCATGCTGTTTTCATTACTATAGCTCTATAGAACAATTTGAAGCTCCAGCAGTGCTTTTATTATTAGGATTGTTTTGCGATCCTGTCCTTCCTTCCTTGTTTTGTGGTGATACATGGTGCACCCCAATAAAACTTATCTGGGGATCAGAGGACAGAGCCAGCTACTAGATTAGACATAGAGACCAGACAGTGGTGGCACACACCTTTAATCCTATCGTTCGGGAGGCAGAGATATGTCTGGATCTCTGTGAGTTCAAGGCCACACTGGGGATAGAGCCAGGCAGTGGTGGCACACACCTTTAATCCCGGTACTGGGAAGCACACACACCTTTAATCTCAGGAAGTAATATGGCAGGACACAGAAAGGTGTATAAGGCATGAGGAAACAGGAACTGGCTCTCTTTAGACTGAGGATTTCCTGGAGGTAGGCTAGTGGCAGCAGCAGTTCACCTGAGACCCTCGGGGTGAGGATGCACAGGCTTTTAGTCTGAGGATTCATGGAAACAGGATCAGCGGAGGAATTGGCGAGGTGAGATTGACTGTAGTTTATTCTGTTTCTCTGATCTTTCAGTGTTCACCTCAATATATGGCTCTGGGTTTTTTTTTTATTAATAAGATCTTTTAAGATTTGTGTTACATTGTTTACCAAGCATAAAAAATAAATAAAATAAAATGTGTGAGTTTTCACACATCTCTTGTACACTCAGCCACATATTTTAGATGCAATAAACGTCGCTTTTTTGAGAAACCCATTCTCCTGAGTGCCACATGTTTGGTCAGAAGACAGTCTTATTAGGTGCCATTTAAAAATTAATTGCTTCAGGTATCTTTTTATATTTTTTTTAAAAGTAGAGTATGCTTTGTGTTTGGTAAAGTACATTCATCTTATGGAAAGCTTGAAGTTTTACATGTGAGCATGCCCATATAACAGTCCCTCTATTACTGAGCACTTCCAGCACCCCAAAAGATCTCTTATAGTTCCACCACTCAATAATGCCCCCCCAAGTTACCAACATTTGTATCCCTATTCACATAGTTTAGGTTTGCCTGTTTTAAAACCCCACATAAGTGGAACCACATAATATGCTCTTTATTAACATCTGGCTTCTTTCACTTAGCATCTGTTCAAGATTTACCCATGCTGTGGGATGTAACACTAGGTTTACTTTTTCAAAATTGTATGTATTCCAATGTACAGATAAGCTATAGCCCATCCAATAGGTCATTTCCATTTGAGGACTGTGATTCCATATCCACACCTTTGTGTGAACATAAGCCATCAGTTCTTGGAGGAGTGTACTAGGAGCAGAATCGCTGGACCATAAACTAACATGCATATTTAGCTTCAGAAAATCTCACCTAGTAGATCAATTATATCCCAAATGAGCAATGCATTAGTGTCTTCCTCAAATCTTTTATTTGTCTTCAAAATTAGGCCATCTGATACTGCTAATTTTCTGTTAATGAGTTTCTCTTTAACATCTCTGAATAATAAGTACCATGGAATGAGAAGCTTCCAGGGTGATTTTTGTGGAAGTAGAAGTTGTCAGCTGCCTGTGGAGGGTGAATTCAGGGGTTGAAAGAACTTCAATATCTACTACGACTGTGGAGCTTGCCAGATGCTTCCCTCAGACCTCTTCCACTAAATTTCACATCTGTTTAAGTTAGCTCTGGTATTATCACACAAGAGGATAAACCATTCAAATTGATTTGTTTATACCACAAGGGCCAACAAAATATTAACTGCTGATCTCTTTTTGCACAATTAGTAAATAAGGGAAGGACTCAACAGTTTTACAAATTTGATACTTACTGTATCTTAACTAACCAGCAATTTTAAAGACCATTACAGAATTACATGGTTATTTAGTTTTCATTTTCAGGCTACAATGGAACAGTAAGTCATATCCAAACTATGGGATGTTCTCATATGAACAGAATGTGTGATTACAAATATTGTCCAACTTTCTCCAATTCCACAGATAGATACTCATTTTATTGATGGCTCATCTAATAATATAGGAAGGATTCATGGTAAAGATATTCATCAGTTGATTATTACTGCTTTTTTCCTGAGCCCAAGATGTGAAACTGGCTGTTTTGATTCATCTATTTTAGTTAATTCATAAACAATTAAATATCATTTCAGATTCTGGAAAAAAAAGTTAGCTCAAGGTGGGTTTCTGAGAGTAACCGCTAAGAAAATTCTGTCTTAAAGAGACCATGTACTGGAAGGAACATCTGAGAAGCTCTCCCAGACGTCCTGTTTCTAATATTTCAAAGTTCATAATTATAAGAGTGAACATTTTGCTTCATCAACCACATTGTATAACACTTCCCGCCTCTCTACCTTCTAATTATGACATGGAGTGTGGTGTGTGCCTCACACATTGCACAGGTGGAAATTGGAATTCCTGGGAATTTTGCCCAAGTTGTTGCTGAAGTAGGGTTTTCCATTTTTAATTAAAACTTTTATTGATTGTTATTAACATGAATGTATGTGTATTGTGTGAATGTATGTGTGCACCTGTGTGTAAGATATGTGTAGAGGTCATAGAGCAGCTTTGAGGAGTTGGTTCTGTCCTCCAAGGGATCTAACTGAGGTTCTTATACTTGTATGGCAAACATCTTTACCCATTTCATTGTTCATCTCACCGGCCCTTGATAGGGTTTTCTAGTCTTGCTTAGAATCCTATGTCTGAAACCTTTACTAATCACCATGCCAGAGAAGTTCATACTCAAAGGAGGTGAACATCTTCGGCAGTGTGGACATTTATGTGAAACAAGGTAAGCAACAGTTACTACAATTTGTGGAGTCATAGAACCCACTTAGAAGAATTTCTTATGATTTGCAGCAGAAGATGGAGAGAATCCATGTGAAGGCTGCAAAAACTCTCCCAGGATGAGGGGTGCATGTTGCAGGGCTCATTTTCAATCTATGTTTCTCCTGGACATATGCCAACAACCAAGATCATTGGAACAAATATAATTGATTTTTGTTGAAATTAACTTGGCAATCATTCCTCAAATCATGCTTTGATTTTAAACAAATAACTGAATTTCTGTAAAGCTACTTCTCACAGCCAATGACAGTCTGCATATTCTTTTCCAGCTACCTGCAAAAAGAAAAGGTCAGTCATTTGTTAGAAGAAAACAAGAAAAAAGTTCTCTCCACTCATTGCTGCTTGCACAGGCTATGCTTGGATTTCAAATTCCATAAATGTCTACAACCGTTAAGACTGCAAGATGACTGGGAAATTCTGGATTTCACCCCAAATTAAAATGCACAATGTGGCTAATGTTGAGCTCATCACAAAGGTGTTAAGTAAATAATTCACCCATGTAAGTTTAAACCCAAGTTTTCCCAGTGTTCAGGAGTCCTCCTTTAGCTTTTGATACTGAGCCATGGAAGGCAGAAGTCCTGATTATTTTTATTCTACCCTTTCCTGGTTTCTGAAATACCACAGTGAATTCATTTCTGCTCATGCTCCATTCCAGTTGTCACCACCTCAGCCGACTCTTTGTTTCCACATCCTCTCCCTTTGTACGTCCTCACTGACGTGCGGTAGCTGGTTTCCCCTTCTGTCTGCCCCTTTAGTTTTGCTGCATAACAAGGGTAGATCTGGGCCAAACAACTTCAAACCAAGTGTGGTGCTGAGCCACCATCACTGAAGTTGTGTTTCTAGCACAAGTGATGTATAAATAGAAAAGATTACAGTGGCTCCCTATTCCCCAGGGTCGAGTGGCCTCTTATACATCAGGGTTTGTTTATAAATGTAGAACAGACCCACAGAAGAACATGCAAGGACCCCGGCCTGGGGACCTGGGCAGCTATCAACATCTGACCTCAGAAGAACTCAGGGAGGGACATGTTACAGACGCTTGGGAGAAGGAGAGTTGTCTGTAACTTGAGCCAAGCAGACCCACACAGTGGAAGGAGGGGAGTTAACGTTCTGGACTCCCTTCTTCCCTCGATGGGTCTGCTCACCAGTCAAACTTATCATGAAGCCAGAGGGCACCGGAGATTGCCCACACAGTAGCGACCAGCCTCTCAAGGAGAATTGGGCATGGAATGGCAAGAGAAGACATCTCCCGTATAGTCACTAAGAAGGAAAAAAATTGTGCTCATGAAACTGGAGGCGATGTTCTTTTATCATTCAGAATTTTTATTTTGAATGTATTGAAAGTCAGATAAGAATTCAATTATTTTTCTTATCAGATAGTACCTTTCTGGATTAAAAATGACTTTACATTTCAGTGCTAAACAATGGTGTAATTTTTTTATAAAACAGTTTGTGGCAGATTCTCCTACACGCCTGCTAGCAAAAATGACTGGAAGGCAGCTTCTAGAACCTTACTTCTCATTAAGACTGGAAGCCTTAATTCTTGCCCCCTGAACCTCAAGGTGCTTCGGGTTTGCCTGTAAACAATAGAAGGCAGCGGGAAGGTGCGGCGAGGCTTCTGAACACAGATCTGAGAAGATGATGCAGGTGGCGGCTGGCTTGCTGGAAGTTTGACAGAGCCCTGAGCCTCTATAGTAACATTGTGAGGTGCTGGGTGACAGAAACCAGGCTGGCTGGACTCCCAGTGAGTCACATGGAAAAGCCGTGAAACCACACGGAAGGCGATACTGGTTTCGGGCCTCTTCCCTCCAACTTCCCGTCTGTTCCTGTGTCAGCTGCTGTGGGTGGGACAAGGGAATCGGTTCTTAGGAGACTCCCTTATTGGAACTCCATCGTGGCCCACAGATGAAGAGAAGAAATGGTTACTGTCACTTTAAGGCATGGAGGTTTGAGAGGATTTCTTATGTATCAAGAGTAACCAAAGAAACTTTAAATGCCAGTTCAATTCCACAAATGTCCCCTGAACACATATAATTCATTGAAGTGACACAGCATGGATAACCACAAGCATGTCTGCAAATACCTAGTGGCCTCCTGGGCAGCAGCTACAGGAAGTGTTGCTGATTTTAAGATCTGCGCTTATAAAGATATGAAGAAAACAAACGCATACCACTTAGAATTGATAAAATGTGGCAGTACAGATGGAGTGGGAGAGACAAAGAGAATGAATGAGTTAGAGAACTTGCTGGTAAGACTGTTTTTGAAAAAGCTGAATAGCTTGTAGTTAAAATGACAAGAGTTTACTAAGAGCCGCAACAACACTAAAACAAAGCAAAACAAAACGAGATGATTGAAAAGGCAACAAAATCACTGAAATTTCACCAGCCAGAAGTAAACTCTTAGATAGTTTAGTACACACGGAAGTATACAGATACAGTACACATAATGATTTAGCTGAGATTGTCCTACACAGGCTCAGTGTTCATACAGACATACAGATATTATGTATATGATATGTATCACACCATCTCACTTATTTAACTAACCATTTAGTGATGGACATTTTGTTTTATCTTTTCAATTTTCTGAGTAAAGCAGTGGGTTATATTTGCATATATTTCTTTCCTACTGTGTAATTGTGTTTTTGTAGAGAATTTCTATGTACATGAGATTGTTGGATTGAGTGGGGTTTATTTATAACTGATTCTAAAAAAAAATCACAACATTTATAATTTGACATGGATTGACACAAATGACTTCCTGGAAAGCCTGTGTTTCCTCATCCTGTTCAGTAGCTGTGGACAAGAACAATTCTTTCCGATTGGTCATGTTCAGGTTTTGCCATTTATGAGATGAGTCTTGTGGGTTTTAAAGATCTCCTTTTCATTGTTTGTGCTTGCATCCCAGCCAGTGATGAAACTGAACCTCTTTGTATTTTTGTCCATTTATGAATCGACTCTTGATTGTCCTTGGCCATCTTTCTTTTCATAAGTAGTTTGTGGTAGCATTTTGTGTAATAGTAATAATTCCTTATGCATTGTTTGTCTTGATATTTTTTCCTGCCTTTCAAACATTATTGTTGTTGTAATTTGGTTTTGTTGCCCAGAAATTCTATGTGAATTGATTTTCCTCTATAGTTTCTGGCTTTGGTGACAAAAAAATTCTTGTTCCAATTTGTTGTGTTAAAAGCATTTACTCAAATCCATACTCACTGTTTTACATTTAGCATGGATTTTCATATACTTATGAAATTTAACTTATATAGTGAGGCCAGTTGCCCCATATCATTTGGTGAATAATCCCTTTTTCTCCAATTATTACAGATGATACATTTATCATATACTAAATTCACCTTATAGATGCGTCTGTGTTTGAGATTCTTGGGTAAACTATTTCTGTTTTATTCTCCAAGCTAACACAGTTGGTGCTATTGTTCCTATCACTTTGAAATACAAGGAGTTACTCTCTAAAAATGAAAGGGCACACTCTTCCCGCCTCCTCCTTGAATGATTTTTGTTATGCTCTTTCCAGATGAATTTTAAAGTAATTGTTAAATTCTGAAAAGAGGAGATGACATAATGGGTGAGAGCTCCCTCTGTGCAAGTGTGACTGCCTGAAGTGAGATCCCCACAACTCCAGTGAAAAGTCAAGAGTCGTCACACTGTAATCCCAGTGCTGGCGCGGTGGAGATGGGAGCCTTGCTGGGGCTTGCTGGCTGACAGCCTAGCCCGGAGTTCAGTGAGAGACCCTGTCTCAAAGGCATAAGCTGGAGAGTGATGGAGCAGGGTATCAGATGTTCTCCTCTGGCCTCCGTGCACATACATGAGCATGTGCACCTATATGCACAAGTATATATACCACACACACATATATCACACTTATATACATGCACACACACATTTCACAATACATTCACACAAATTAAAAAAAAAATTAGTCTTGTGGCGATTTTGTTTGGGATTTATTGTCTGTGTTTGAGAGAGCTACCTCCTTCACAGTACTACATCTTCCTGACCAGGAAAAGGCCACTTTTCACTTAGCCAATTAATTTTTATTTCTTTGCATGCTTTTTTTATAATTTCTAGTGATACAAATTTCCTTTCAGTTTTTCTGTCATTTTTGTTACCTGTTGTTATTGTGAATGCTGTAGTTCTGTATCTGGTTTTAACTGATATGTGAAGAGAGTAATTATGTTTTTGTGTACTTAATTTGAATCATTACCTTAATGATTAGATTTTCTTTCTCTCTTTCTCTCTTTCTCTCTCTCTCTTTCTTTCTCTCTCTCTCTCCCTCCCTCCCTCCCTCCCTCTCTCTCTCTCTCTCTCTCTCTCTCTTTCTTTCTTTCTTTCTTTCTTTCTTTCTTTCTTTCTTTCTTTCTTTCTTTCTCTCTCTCTCTCTCTCTCTCTCTCTCTCTCTCTCTCTCTCTCTTTCTTTCTTTCTTTCTCTCTTTTCTTTTTGGATTTTTGAGACAGGGTTTCTCAGTGTGTCCTTGGCTGTCCTGGAACTTGTTCTGCAGACTAGGCTAGCCTCGAACTTACAGAGATCCACCTGCCTCTGCCTCCTGAGTGTTGGGATTAAAGGAGTGCACCATCACTGTCTGGCTAATGATTGTCTTAATAGTTCCAAAATGTTTCCATTTTTTCTCTGGGGTTAATTATAAATTAGAAAGAGTTATATAAATTTTATTAACTGGATGTGCTTATATTTTTGCAGCCACCTACAAGTATGTATAGCTAATTTAATTTTCTTAATTGATTGCATTGACTCGAATGCTCAGAACAGTGTTAGATGATTGTAATTGTCTCCTTCTGACTTTAATGGAAATATTTTCATTATTTCTCCACTAAGTGTCATGCTGGACTTAGATTTGCAAAGAATTTTACAATAGTATTCAGCCATTCATCCAAATTTATTTCACAATTTGCTTTTGAAAAGCAGAGCAGATTTGGAGTGAAATGAACATTGGACAGCTAAGAAAGTACATTATATTAATATATTTACTCATATTGAATTATTCCTAAAGCATAAAATGGCATTTATTCACTACTTAATATCCTCTGAAGGGATTTCATTCTACTTTCTAATACTGTGTTTAGGATTTTTGGGGTGAGATTGGTTAGCTGTTTTTTGTTTGATATGACTTGCAATAGTGTTTTTAATGTGCACTTGGAATATTTCCTCTTTCTGTAGAAACTTCCTCAGGTCTTAGAGAAGAACCTTATTCAGGTAAATGAATAGTATTTACTTATAAGTAAAATGATTTTTACCAGTTATTATTGCTTGTTTCTTTGGTTTGTTTGTTTTTTGACAAGTGGCTTTTAAAAAGCCCATCCGGCTTTCCATGTCATGTTTTACTTAAAGTTTACTCAAGCAAGATATTGTAGCTCATGCCTGCAGTATCAGCACTTTGGATGTAGAGGCAGGAGGATTGCTATGATTTTGAATTCAATGTGGGCTACACAGCAAGAACTCAAAAACAACAAAAATTTCCCAGAGGTGTCTACTCATACTTTTGTATTATTCATTAAAATCTCCTCCTTTGAATAACACTGTGAATGTGTTCTTTTAATTATATGGTCATTTCTAGGTTCTCAAAAGGGATTGGTTGGTACCAAATGCAGAGGCTCAAACTGCTTCAGTAGCATGACATAGTTTTTGCATCTAGCCTGAACACACCTGGTTGTATATTTTAGAGAATTCATGGATTACCCACAAAACCTAATACAATGTACATGCCGAGTGAACATGCATTTGCTGAGTCATGCTTTGTTGTTTGGGGTGAAATGACAGAGGAAGACAAAAGTCAGTACATGTTCAGTACTGGTACAACATAATTTCTAGCATATTTGCAACTTGAAATATGGAACTCCAAGATGTGGAGATCTGACTGTATGTTCTATTTAGGGTTTAAGTATTAATTGTAATGGTAATACTTTTGGTAAAGATAAGTTTGTCTCCAACAGTAAAATAAGTCAAACATCAGCAATGAAACAGTTGGCAGTGCTGGCTGTCTTGGGTAGAGTATAAAAGATGTCAGCGACTACAATCGAGTAGCTGACTACTGTGTGAGAATTACCGGGGGGCACCCAGACTAATGAGAACTTTCAGTATCCCTACATTTTCTTTCTTTTCCCTAGCCATGAAGATGAAAATGAGCAAATCATCTCTAAAAAGTGTCACTATGTGACAGAAAGACCCACAGGCAATATCATAAAGTCCTGACTGACTGACTATTAATGCCCTGGTGATTTACAAAGCTCAGAGACAGTGTGGTGTCAAGGAGAGACCAGCAAAGGAGGGGTGGCAGGCTAGGGGTGTGGCTTCCGTGAAACCCAGATCTAAGTTGAGCAGGACTGAAACCAAAGAGCAGAAGACTACAACAAAGATAATTCCTTGCTCCTTTCTCCTCCCGAGGCTGAGGGCAGCCATCTCTGGGAAGCTCACACTGGGAGGGATTTCCTCATGCATGACTAGCTTCATCCATGTGAATTTAACATTAATCCTAGGACAGGATTAATGTATTTTTTTCTGTTGGCTACTACACACATGGGGAAAATTTTGTTTTCCGAAGCCGAAATGAAATGCTTGTCATATGGAGAGATTTTGTACTCGTGTTTAAATAACTGAAATGCATAATTAATATAACATTTTTAAAAGATAAATTTGATCTAGGCATGTTGTCTAAGAAATGAGTGAAGAAACAGCATAAACATTTATGTACAGATCAATTTATCTTCATATATTTGTGTAAATCACCTCCACAGGTGGTGCTGTGAGCAGAGAGACAGACTAATTACAGTAAAAATCAAACATAACTTCAATATAATTTATGCTCTGCATTAAACAGGGACTTTTGGCAATAAAGAGAAGAAATAATTGTGTGACTAACATAAGCTGCAAGGATGTGGATGGTTCATGGGCCTGGCGGAAAAATGAGTAGCTCTTATGAAGGATGTGCTCAGATTATTTGAATAAGTGGAGGACTTCTATAGGACATGGCTGTCAGGGTAAATTAACTCCAACTCTGGCCTGTGAGATCCTCTAGTCAAATTCAATGTCCACACACCTAGGAGTAATATTACAGAGTGATTTTATCTGGGCCCTATGTTTACTCTCTACCCAAATCAAAAATACCTTATGATCACTATACCAGAATTCTGTAGAACAGGGAATGACTGCAGAAGCTGTCTGTTTCGGGGCCAGCCACGATGAACCACGGATTTAATTTCCTCTGCAGCTAGGTAGGTAGCCTGTGACGCAGTTCTGGCCAGTAGACTGGAGCAAAAGTGATGTTTACTACTTCGAGTGTGTGTGTGTGTGAGGTCTGTGTTTACAAGTCCTGCAGAAGCCATCCCTGCCTTCTCATCTCTAGAGAGTGCTGGCTTCAGAGACCCTGTGGTCATTGTCACATGAGTTCTACTACAGTGCATGGACACAAGGTGAGAAACAAGCTTTAATAATTTGAGATCTTTGAGGTCTAGGTGTTCTTTATTTCACAAGTTAAGCTACTTCAGTGCATAAGGATCTATATTGATAGATACCCCCCTCCCACCAAGTTTGGTGCAAAATTATCAATAAAATACTTGCAAACCAAATCCAAGAACACATCACAAAAATCAACCACCCTAATCAAGTTGGCTTTATCCTAGATGCAAAGATGGCTCGATATATGTAAATCAATAAATTTAATCCACCAAGTAAATAAGCTGAAAGATAAAAACCACATGATCATCTCATTAGATGGAGAAAGAGCCTTTGACAAAATCCAACACCCCTTCATAATAAAAGTCATGGAGACATTAGGGATACAAGGGACATACCTCAACATAATAAAGGCATTTTACAGCAAGCCCACAGCCAACATCAATTTAAATGGAGAGAAATTCAAACCAATTCTACTAAATTCAGGAACAAGATAAGGCTGTCCACTGTCTCCATATCTATTCAAGACAGTACTTGGAGTCTTCACTACAGCAATAAGACAACTGAAGGAGATGAAGGGAATACAAATTGGAAAGAAAGAAGTCAAAGTATCTTCATTTGCAGGTGGTATATATAAGTGACTACAAAAATTCCATCAGGAGACTCTTAAAGCTGATAAACACTTTAATCAAAATAGCAAGACACATAATTAACTCACAAAAATCAGTAGCCCTCCTACATACAAATGACCAACACACTAAGAATGATAATCAGGGAAACAACACCTTTCATAAGAGCCTCAAATAATATAAAATATTTTGGGGGTAACCCTAACTCAGTGAAGACTTGTATGATAAGAACTTTTTTAAAAAAAATTATTATGTATATAGTATGCCTGCAGGCCAGAGGGCACCAGATCTCATTACTGATGGTTGTGAGTGGTTGCTGGGAATTGAACTCAGGACCTCTGGAAGAGCAGCCAGTGCTCTTAACCTCTGAGCCATCTCTCCAGCCCGTATGATAAGAACTTTTAAGATACTAAAGAAAGAATTAAAGATGTCAGAAGATGAAAAGATCTCCCATGCTCATGGATCAGTAAGATTGATAGAGTAAGAATGACAAAAATATCAAAAGCAATCTACAGATTCAATGCAATACCCACCAAAATTCTAATAGAATTATTCACATATCTTGAAAGGACAATTTTCAGCTTCATGCGGAAACAGAAAACCTAGGATAGCGGAAACAGTCCTGATAATAAACGAACTGCTGGAGTTATTACCATCATCGACCTCAAATTGTACTGCAGAGCTATAGTAATAAAAACAGTATGGTATTGGCACAAAAACAGACACCTTGATCACATCAGTATCTGGATGCAGCATTTTTAACTTAGTGAAGGGGTTACATATGTAATGTATTTATCCTGTCTTATTCTCCCATGTTGTATCCTTTGAAGTTCTCAGGATGCCCATCCTCTAGCTCACACACTTCTTCTACTTAAGCTTCCTCTTTCTTTCTTGGTCTGCCTCACAAAATTTCAAACAATTAGCAGGAAAAATAGAACTTTTCCAGAGAGTGGGAGAAAGGCAGAAACTAAACAAGTATCAAAGGAAGGGAAGGGAAAAATCTGGGAAAATTCATATGTTAATAATGATAATATAATATTTGTGGCAGTTGAAACTTGAAAGACACTTGAATGTTAAACAATAGAAAATTTGTTAAATTTTCATGTTTGTTACTGGCTACATGTACAAGACTGACTTAATCTCTATGATCCTGGAGCATAAAGCCTAAAAGGAGGGGTATTTTATAGTCATCAATAAAATTCGTCACAGAAATATAGTAAATCATCCAAAAAGAAAAATGATACCATAGTTTTGTTTCTTGGATATGAGCTTTAACGTTTAACAACTGAGCCATCTCTACAATAGGCATGCAACAGGTTTGATTGGGGGACTTACCTTTAAGTAAGAAATAGTGTGGTGGCATAATTGCAATTTTAAGACTTTTATGTATATACATTGTTGAAAATTTATGTATGAATGGTAAGAATGGTTATCTCTGGATATTAGCATTACAGGGCACTTATTTCCCTTTTTTCACTCTTCTGTAGTTTGAAATGTTAATAAAAATATGTTCAACAGTAAGGGTGCATGACAGACCATTCCTGCAGGGAGTGAGTGAAGTCCTGAGTCAATGTGTGTGTCTTGTTGACTTGGGGTATGACCGTGCCGAAGATCCCAATGCTTCAGATCTGTGGGAGTAGAAAAGCCTTCTCCAGATGAGACTCAGAGGAATGGTGGTGCCTTCCTTAGGTCTGAGTGCAAATGTTGACAATATGTGGAGGAAATGTCCACTGTAGCTTCCTCCTCCTAGATGTTTCCAGCTTGAAGGCTGCTCCCTTACAGAGAATGCTCCCACTGAGTTTAGTTAATACTGCTTCCATATTCAGCTTCTTTGTTAATCTATATGCAATAACCCCACCTCCTTGTTCAACTTTATACAATAACCCTGCCTTCCTGTTCAACTGTCCATAATAAACACACTGAACTGTCGAGGTGTTTTGGCTTCTCCATCAGGGAGCCCAGACCACTCCCAGCTTTTCTCTGTCAGTTTTATCTGTCACTTCTTCATTTCCCTCACTGGCCCAGTTAGGCCAATCCCTGGAGCCATGAAAGATATGATATATTCTCTTTCTTTATTATTTTTCACACTTTATAGATGTCAGTAGGTGGCTGATTAGAGAAGTGTACTAGTTAGTTCACAGTATTTGCTGTCTCCCTAAGTTGAGAGGCCATCTGGGGAGCAACTTCCTCACTTGGTCCATCTCTGTCTCATACAGTCCCTTGGAGCTGATTTTGCTTATTTCTAATTAAGTGCCTACCCAATATACTTGCTTTTCTGTACATTTCAGGGGTTGTATAACATTTACACGAGAGTGTGTGCGTGCGCATACACTAATTGGAATTTCACAGCAGCCTGGCTTATTCCTACAGTTCAGTTCACCTAGGCTTATGTTTACTGTGTTACCACAGACTCTAGTGACATGGAGCTGACCTGCTCTTTACAACAGAAGCACTGAGATTTCTATCTGATGACATTAGTGAGCTCACATCCTTAAACATGGAGATGAATAATGCGTGGTGATTTTGTTAAAATTTACTTAGCAAGTTTGATGTACTGTTTTTCAAACATAAATCTATAGAGTATTAAAATGCATTTTATGTTTCATTAAAAATATATGTCCCCTCTCATGAAACTACTAAACACCAGTGAAAGGAGAGAGTATATTTATCATAGGTGATTTCAGTTTAGATTATTAAAACATTTCCATAGCCATAGAAGTCAGAGTTGATTAAACTTTAAACTTAATTGATTGAAGTACATAATGGTTGAAAAGTACAGACAAGTACTTCCGCTGATTAGATAATTATGAATAAATAAATAGGGAAGGATATAACTTAGAAAGTTTATTTAAATTATTTTAATGATTGCTATATGGAAGAAATTAGGAAATTATAATTGTTGATGTTGTATTAAACTTACAGGATTGACATTTTACAGATGAATAATTTCATGATGTGTATGCAGCCATGAATTCAGACTTCTGTCTTAATTATTTTTGAGATATTATTTAAAGATACAATTGTGAAAATTCAACAGAAAATGTGACAATTTGAATGTCAATGGCAACATTTTCCTAGGTGCCTATATCAGCCCATATTCTGTTGCTATTGCAAGATGATTGTGACTGAAGCAGGACAGTCTTACAAAGAAAATAATTTTTTTTAGCTCTTCATGTCAGGAGGTTCAGTGCACAAGGCCAGCATCAGCACAGGTCTGGTGCAGACTCCTGGGCTGATGACATCACAAATATGGAAAAGATCACATCTCCAGAAAGGAAGCCAGAGAAAGGGGGGGGGGCATAGCTGTTCCCTTTACAACAACTCTCTCTTACGAACTGACCAAGGACCCATAGGGCTACCAGAATTCCTTCTAAGGTCAGCACCTCCAGTGACGGGGAGCTGTTCCAGTAGTCTCCACCAAAGAAAAGCTCCAGCCCACTTCCAAACATTGCCACACTAAAGACTAAGTCTCCAGCATGTGAATCCTTGAAGGCACACATCACTTTCAAACCACACCTAATCTGCAACAGCACTTTGAATGACCTCAGGAGGGATATACCATATACCTCTTGGTTCATTTAATCACTGCTTGCTCTTCCCCCTCACAGAGGGGGAATTGTCAGGTTAACTCAAGAATTGGATTTAGGAAGGAGGTGAAGAACCTGGTGCTTCCTGGGTACTTGGCACAGTGTTCATTGCTTTATGGCTGTTACCTCACTCAATTTTTGCAAGAGCCATATAAATTTACTGAATAATGGCACCCTATCTTATGTAGATGTCAAGTTCTAGTGCCTGTACATAAAAAGAAAATTATTTCCAGTCTGAACGACTCTTAAAATCCTTGAAATTCTCTACAAAGTAAACAGTGTCACTCACTCACTCAACTACACAAACCAATTACAAGCCACAAGTACTTTGAACACAGCAGAATAGAGTTTATACAGAAATGAAGATGTTCAAGAGATTGGAGATGGGTAGAGAGAAAGCACACGGATGCTAAACTTTCTGTCACTATAATAAAACACCTGAGACAATTAACTGAAAGGAGAAAGTTTATTTTGACTTAGAGCTTTAGAGGCTACTCACCTCATGGCTGGGTAGCACAAAAGAGAGAGGACATGGAAAGCGATGGGCAGCTGCTATACTCTTTGAGGGCATGTTGCCCAGTGACCTTTAGCCCTCCCATCAAACTCTGCGTCTTAAGGGTTCTATCCCATACCAACAGTGCCACCCTGGGTCACACTCACACCATGACATATGTTCTTCTGGAGCTTTTTAATCCATTTCCTCCATCAAGCTGTGTCAAAAGCAATAAGGAAAAAGAAGAAAAAGATGTGTGAACAAACAATAAAATGGCTATAATTCCAGCCTGCGATCATCTCAAATTGTAATTTTAGTCCAAAGGAAGAGGAACCTAAGATCAGAGGCTGCAGAGTCCTCTCATACTGTAGACATCTCCTATAATTCTTGAGATCATGAGGATTTGTGTTGCTGTGTCAGGGACCCGGCTGATTGGAGAATGTCCCTGGGGAAGACAGTGTAGGAGTGCAGCTCTCCTTTACGCAGGGGTTTGCCTTCCATGGTTTCTGTTACCTGAAGTAAAATTCAGTTCAAAATATTAAATGGAAAATTCTAGAATTCCTGTTTGAAGCCTCTGTTATTATTACACTAACTTGTTACAATCATTCTACTTTATGGTTAATGATGGTTAATCTTTTCCTGTGCTAATTCTTAGATTTGATCATTCCTACATGGATATATGAAAAGCATTGCACATGGATATGGTTTGTCATTACATGCAGTATCTGTCATTCACTGATGACTCTTGAAGGAGTCAGGGAAAAGGACCGTAGTTTGTAATGACAGAGATGGCACCTGCAAGACAGACTTGTTGACAGTGTATTTATTGTCTCAGATCCATCTGACTATGGTAGGATGAAGGAGAGATGTGATATGGTGTTCACTCACTCTCCTTTGGTCTCAGGGGCACTAAATCACTAAAGGCAGATGAGGTTCCCCCACCTGTGAACTTGGCAGATGGTAGCCACCTCTGGCAGATGGTAGCCACACAGTGCCTCTACCTCTAGAGTCTGGACCATGATCACTGTGCGCTTCAGCCCCAGGTATGAATCCATTGTGACTTCCTAATCCATAGCAAGAGGAGGTGCCAGGGAAGGAGAGGAGCAGTCAAGTCTGCAATGTGAATCCTGGCTTTACTTTGGGCTTTTCTTTGTAAGTACAGAACATGTGAGTCATGGGGATGATTGTGAGCAATCAGAGCTTAATTGATTGACTAGGGACACAGATTGGTTAGGAAATTCTGTCATACTCAAATTTATATTCTAATATTAGAATTTCTCATACAATTAACTTTGCCTCCTGCATAATTTTAAATGTGACTCATCACTGCTTTTCTTTCTCCTAAGCATCATTTTTAGTTATGAATCTTTTGGTTCTAACTAATTTTGTCCTTGTTTATCTCTGGGTTAATTATGTGCCAACTGTCTTCATTACCATTTCAGTGAGGAGGAGGAAGTACTCCACAGTGACGCTGAATGACATCAGCACTGAGCAGAGTTGTCACGTCCATGAGAGCTTTTGTTCCCATGGGAAGTTGAAAAAAAAATAAAAAAGGTCCCTGTTTCTAGGAGTGATGAGTCTGCTGTATATATTTCAATCTTTTAAAATATATGTTTCATTAGAAAGGAATTTTGATGAGGAACACAATTCTGTAGTGGATGAAGTTGCCCAAACAGCCTTTTCCTTTTATTCTAATTAAATCAATGCTTATGTTGACACAAGTTAGCAGCCCACAGCATAGGTAGTGGTACATTCGGTGAGACTGGCCATAGTTATAGACTGCCTCTCCTACATTTTTCTTTAGCAAATAGTTGGACCCATTTAAAGAGAAATCACTATTTTTATTTTGAAAGACAAAGATTTTCTAAAAAATATATCACAATATGAAATCCCCAAACATTGAAGAATACAGAAAAATAAATCTGTATCTTCAAAGATGTTACATTGTTTTCTCAAAGAGAGAGCCCAATAGGATCGAATTAAAAAAAAAAAAAACACCAAGAGAAAAATGAATATTGTACCAGTAGTAGAAATTAGGGGAGAAACAGGGAAGGAAAATCAATATAGACATAAGCATAACTTTGCAAGCAACAAGAAAGACTAGTAAGAACCCTGGCATCTTTGCCAGGTTGGAGTGATGAAAGGCACAGCGAACCACAAAAACAGAATGAAAAGGAAAATAATTAAGATGCAAAAATGGATCAAACTGAAGACAGAAAGCGGAAAACACAGTCAACCCAAGGATAATTGACCGCAAAGAAGAGACTCAGTACAAGGAACAGAAAACAAACTAAAGAATGGAGGTCATATGTTAAACAAATCATTATGAGCACTTAGATGGCAACTTTAGACATATCGGGAAAAGATCTAAACAAAATAGAAAGTAATTTTCCTAAACTAAATAAAAACACAAAATTTCTGGTAAAAGGACAGTTTATCATGGAGAGACAAAAATTGGTATATAGAAAAATGGAGATTAAGTTATATCCAGGGTAAATTACTGAATGTCAAGAAGGAAAATTCAATGGCCATCAAGTGAAAATTTTATGAAAGAAAAAATGTTTTTAAGGCTTATCAATAGCTCTACTCATCAACTGAAGACAAAAACTGCTGTGGGATAATGCTTTTGTACACTGGTTTAATAAAACACTGATTGGCCAGTAGCCAGGTAGGAAGTGTAGGCGGGGTGAGCAGACTAAAGAAGAAGAGCAGAGTCAGGAGTCACCAGCCAGATCAGAGGAAGAAAGATGTGAATGTCTAACTGAGAAAAGGTACCAAGCCACGTGACTAAACATAATAAATAAAAAATATGGGCTAATTTAAATGTAAGAGCTAGTCAGTAATAAACCTGAACCAATGGCTGAGCAGTTATAATTAATAAAAGCCTCTGTGTGTTTACTTGGGGGACATGCATGGGAGAGATTTGTCCCAACCATGGGCCAGGCTGGACACAGGAAAACTTCTGACTACAAGGTATCCAGAATGGGGCAGTGAACAGTAGATAAAGGAGACTTCCTGAATCGTATTGGGAAAGTTTACTTGATATCTCAGACATCAAGGGATAAATAATGAGGTCATGATGTATGTAATGTAGAACTCATGAAAACATAGTCTAGGAAACAATGGGAAATCATGTCTCAAGAACAGACTATGCAATAAAAACTTGAAAATGTAAAATGGTTGTCTGGTAAACCATTTTTATGACCTGAGGAGAAGGTGGGAGAATAAAGAATAAGGGTTCACCTCTCTACTTTCAAAACAGGCTACTAAATAAGTAGCGTCAAACAGGTCATGAAAGAGTTCCACACACAGTTAAAAACGTAACCCTATGTCTTTGCTTTGGGGATATTTAAATAAATGAATCTTTTTGTGTGTATTTATGTGTGGTATAAGTGTGTATGCGTGCAGACATGCACGTGTGTATGGTTTGTGAGGATGTGTCTGTGTGGAGGTGGAGGCCTGAGGTCAAGGTCCAGTGTTTTCCTTAATCATTCTCTACCTTATTTTTTTGGGGGACAGGATTTCTCACTGAACCTAGAGTTCACTGATTGAGCTAGACTGGCTATTCAGTGGCCTGCAGTCACCTGCCCGTTTCTACCCCCTCAGTGCTGCATTACAGTTTGAACCTACGAGTGGCTTTATTTTGTTTGTATGTGGGTGCTGGAGATCCGTTAGCTCCTCATGCTTCCACAGCATGCACCTTACCAAATGACCCATCTTCTCAGTCCCATGAATGAATATAGATTAAGGAATTATTTTTAGTTGCTCTTCAGTACCTTCTGATAATTAAAAAAAAACCCTGAAGATTGCCAGTTGCTCAAGACATAGACATTTTTTTTTCACAATGAAAATAGATTTTTGTCATATAATATATCTTGGCTATCTTTTCCTCCTCCTTCTGCTCATTTTCCTCTTCCCTCCTATCTGGATCAACTCTGCTTCTATCTCTCTTTAGAAAAGAAACAGGCTTCTAAGGGATAACAATAAAATAAAATATAATAAAGATGAAGTCAAAACAAACACACCAGAATATAACAAAACAAACAAACAACAGAAGGAAATCTCATAAAAACACAAAACTGGAATCCATAATACATAAAGAAATTATGGGGTAAAAAGAGAAATGAAAATATAAATAAAAACAGAAATAAAAAAATCTCTGACATATTATGAGACAAGAAACCTTTAAAGATGTCATTGAGTTTATTTTCTCTTGGCATCTAATGCTGGGCTTGTTTCCCCAGTGAGATTCCCTTGGAGAAAACTGAATAATCATTTGCCAATGATTATAAATTGGAGATAGCTTCTGAGTTTGGGATGGCAGCATGTGTCTACTTCTCCCTCCAGCTCTAGGACCCCATCTGGTGCAGACCTATGCAGGCCCTGTGCATGCTGCCTCTGTCTCTGTGCATGCTGCCTCAGTCTCTGTAAGTCAATATGTATGTCAATCCTGTTGATTTAGAGGACTTTGTTTTCATGGTGTCCTCTATCCAGTCTGGCTCTTACAGTCTTTCCACCTCTTCTTTCATAGGGTTCCCAGAATCCTGAGGGGAAGGATTTGATGGAGACATCCCATTTAGGGTTGAGTGTTTCAAAATCTCTCACACTTTGAATAATGCCTGACTATGGGTCTCTGTATTTATTCTCATCTTCTGCAGGAGGAAGGTTCTCTAATCATGACTGAGCAAGACCCTGATCTACGAGTATAGCAGAATGTCATTAGGAGTCATTTTATTGCTACATTCCTTTAGTGGAACAGTAGTACTTGGTTTGACCATAGGTCTTCGGCCCATTTAGTCCCAAGTTCTTGGTCACCTGAGTAGTGTCAGTTATGGGTTCCATCTTGTGGAGTGGGTTCTAAGTCAAATCAGGTATTAGTTGGTTACTCTCATAATCTTTGTGCTACCATTGCACTCATATATTTTGCAAGAAAGACACCATTGTAGATCAAAAGTTTTGTAGCTGAGTTGGTATTTATGTTTCTCCTTTGGAAATGTGCAGAATATTTTCCAATAACCAAGAACACCAGTTAGGGGTAAAGGCTCTAGGTAGACATCTACTCCATGTTCAATGGCCTTCAGCAATAAAGTCTTGCCATCAGTTTGTGTAGAGTAACCTATAGTTTTGGCTACAGGCTGGGTTGTTTGGAGGTTTCCTTGGGGCCTTTTGGCCAACAACTCAATTAAATGTAACCCATTCCTGATACTGGAATCTTAATTTGGTGACAAGAGATGTCCAGTTGAGGCTCTGTCTTCCCCTTTATTTGGCAATTTCATTTATATTGCCTTTATATGTGTATATAATTTAGAAAGATTCCATTGTATTAGACTTCCATACTACCCCTCCAACTCCCCTTAATTTTGTGGTCTCTCCTTGTATTTCCTCTCTCGTCTTCATTTTCTCTTCCCCTCCCTGCTTGATCTTCCTGCTCCTATTCTCTCATATCCATAACCATCTATTCTTTTTCCACTTTTAGGGAGATCTGTATCTCCCTCCCAGTTCCTTTCTCTATATCTAATCTCTGTGGTTCTATGGATTGTAGCTTGCTTATCAATAAATTAAATGTTAATAGCCACATGTAAGTGAATACATGCCATACTTTGTTCTTTTGGGTCTAGGTTACTTCCCTCTGGATGATTTTTTTTCTAGCACCTTCCATTTACCTATGAATTTCATGGTTCCCTTTTTGTTTTTGTTTTTAACAGCCAAATAATATCCCATTGTGTAAATGCAGCACATTTTCTCTCTCTCTCTCTCTCTCTCTCTCTCTCTCTCTCTCTCTCTCTCTCTCTCTCTCTCTCTCTCCCCCTCCCTCCCTCCCTCCCTTTCTTTCTTTCTTTCTTTCTTTCTTTCTTTCTTTCTTTCTTTCTTTCTTTCTTTCTTTCTTTCTTTCTTTCTTTCTTTCTTTCTTTCTTTCATTCTTATTCATTTTACATACCAACCACAGATTCCCCTCTCATCCCTCCTCCTGATCCCTCCCATCTTCACACCCCCACCCCTCATTCCCTCCTCCATCAGCGTAAGTTCTCTCATGGGGGGACAGCTAAGCTTGGTACATTCAGTTGAGGCAGGACCAAGCCCCTCCCCACTTTATCAGGGGCGAGCAAGGTGTCTGATCATAAGTAATGGGATCCAGAAAGCTGGCTCATGCTTCAGGGAAAGATTCTGATGCCACTGCCAGGGGCCCCTCAAACAGATACAGCTACACAACTGTCTCCCATATGCAGAAGGCCTAGTCCACTCCCATGCTAATTCCACAGCTGTTGGCCTAAAGTTTGTGAGTTCCTTTGAAGTGGTTCAGTTGTCTCTGTAGATTTAGCCACCATGATCTTGACACCCCCCGCCCCTTGCTCATATAATCCCTCTTCCCTCTCTTTGACTGGACTCCTGAAGCTTGGCCTGGTGCTTGGTTGTGGATCTCTGCATCTGCTTCCATCAGTTACTGAATGAAGGTTCTATGATGACAGTCGGGTATTCACCAATCTGATTACCAGAGTAGGCCAGTTTAGGCAATCTTATCACTATTGCTAGTAGTCTAATCTGGGGACCTCCTTGTGGATTCCTGGGAATTTCCCTAATACCAGGTTTCTCCCTTACCCCATAATGTCTCCCTCTATCAAGATATCTCTATCATTGCTCTCCCACTCCATCCCCTCCATCGTACAACAAGTGGTTGTACGAGTTTGCACTCAACCATCCAGTTCCGTCATGTTCTCATCCCCTATCCCTTACCCTCTATTGCCCCCACCCCATCCTCAGTTTACTCATTGGGATCTCCTCTGTTTCCCATTCCCAAGGTGATCCGTACATTTCCTCTTAGGGTCCTTGTTTCCTAGCTTCTCTGGAGCTGTGAGTTGTAGTCTGATTATCCTTTGCTTTACATCTAGTATCCACTTATAAGTGAGTACATACCATGTTTGTCTTATTTTCTAGTTCCATCCATTTGCCTGGAAATTTCATGATGTCATTGTTTTTTACTACTGAGTAATACTCCACTGTGTATATGTATCACATTTTCTTTATTCATTCTCTGGTTGAGAGACATCTAGATTGTTTCCAGGTTCTGGCTATTACCAATAATGCTGCTATGAACATAGGTGAGCAAGTGTCCTTATGATATGCTTGAGCATCCCTTGGGTATATGCCCAAGAGTGGTATTGTTGGGTCTTGAGGTAGATTGATTCCCAATTTTCAGAGAAACAGCCAGCCATACTGATTTCCAAAGTGGTTGTACAAGTTTGCACTCCCACCAACAGTGGAGGAGTGTTCTCCTTGTTCCACATCCCCTCCAACATAAGCTGTCATCAGTGTTTTTGATCTTAGCCTTTCTGACAGATGTATGATGGTATCTCAGAGTCATTTTGATTTGCATTTCCCTGATGACTAAGGATGTTGAGCAGTTCCTTAAATGTATTTTGGCCATTTGGGATTCTTCTGTTGAGAACTCTCTGTTTATATCTGTAGTCCATTTTTAATTGGATTGTGTGGTATTTTGATGTCTAGTTCCTTGAATTCTTTGTATATTTTGGAGATCATCCCTCTGTCAGATGTGGGATTGGTGAAGATCTTTTCCCCATTCTGGAGGCTGTCATTTTGTTTTATTTACTGTGTACTTTGCCTTGTAGAAGCTTCTCATTTTCAGGAGGTCCCATTTATTAATTGTTGTTCTCAGTGTCTGTGCTACTGGTGTTATATTTAGGAAGTGGTCTCCTGTGCCAATGCTTCCTACTTTCTCTTCTATCAAGTTCAGTGTAGGTGGATTTATGTTGAGGTTTTTGATACACTTGGATTTGAGCTTTGTGCATGGTGATAGATATGAATCTATTTGCAGTCTTTTACATCTTGACATCCAGTTATGCCAGCACCATTTGTTGAAGATGCTTTCATTTTTTTCATTGTACAGTTTTGGCTTCTTTGCCAAAAATCAGGTGTTCATAAGTGTGTAGATTAATGTCAGGATCTTCAATTCGATTCCATTAGTCCACATGTCAGTTTTTATGCCAATACCAAGGTTTTTATTACTATAACTCTATAGTAGAGCTTGAAGTCAGAGATGGTAATGCCTCCAGACATTGCTTTATTGTAAAGGATTGTTTTAGATATCCTAGGTTTTCTGTTTTTCCATATGAAGTTGTGTATTTTTCTTTTGAAGTCTATAAAGAATTGTGTTGGGATTTTGATGGGAATTGCATTGAATCTGTAGATTGCTTTTGGTAAGATTGCCATTGTTATTTTGGTTCTACCTTGTAGTTGAAAGTTTTCCTGTGCTCTCCAGGCACCAAGGTCACACACAGCCACTTACAAAATTCCTGTGTCCTGCAACTGCTCAGACCCAAGTAAACACACAGAGGCCTATATTATTTTTAAACTGTGGCCATGACAGGCTTTTTGTTAGCTAGCTCTTATATCTTAAATTAACCCATTTCTATAAATTTATACTTTGCCATATGGCTTGTGGCTTACTGGTACTTTTATATCTTGCTTCTCCTGGCATCGGCTAGCAGCATCTCCTCTGCTCTCTTTCTCCTTCCTCTCTCTCTAGTTAGAATGTCCTGCATAACCTTATATTCTGCCTCACCATTGGCCAAACAGCTTTATTTATCAACCAATCAGAGCAACACATATTCACAGCATACAGAATGACATCACTACCTCTCCATGAGCATGGGAGATCTTTCCATTTTCTGATATCTTCTTTGACTTCTTTCTTCATGGACTTTTCTTGTCATACAGGTTTTTCACTTGTTTGGTTAGAGTTACCCCAAGGGTGTTTAGTATTATTTGTGGCTATTGTAAAGGGTGATATTTCTCTGATTTCTTTCTCATCTTGTTTATCATTTGGGTATAGGAGGGCTACTGATTTTTTTGAGTTACTCTTGTATCCTGCCACATTACTGAAGGTGTTTATCAGTTGTAGAAATTCCCTGATAGAATTTTTGGTGTCACTTATGTAGACTATCACATCATCTACAAATAGCAAAAGTTTGACTTTTTTCTGTCCAATTTGTATCCCCTTGATCTCCTTTTGATGTCTTATTGCTCTAGCTAGAACTTTGAGTACTACATTGAAAAATATGGGGAGAGTGGACAGCCTTGTCTTGTTCCTGATTTTAGTGGAATTGTTTTGAGTTTTTCTCCATTTAATTTGATGTTGCCTGTCAGCTTGCTGTAAATTGCCTTTATTATATTTAGTTATGTTCCTTGTATTCCTGATCTCTCCAGGACCTTTATCATGAAGAGGTGTTGAATTTTGTCAAAGGCTTTTTCAGCATCTAATGAGATGATCATGTGTTTTTTTTTTCTTTCAGTTTGGTTATATGGTGGATTACATTGACAGATTTTCATATATTGACCCATTCTTGCATCTCTGGGATGAAGCCTACTTATCATTATGGATGATTTTTTTGATGTGTTCTTGGCTCCAGGTTGTCAATATTTTATTGAGTATTTTTGCATCAATGTTCATGAGGGAGATTGGTCTACAATTCTCTTTCTTTGTTGCATCTTGTGTGGTTTGGTTATCGGGGGGGGGGGTTATGGTGATATATTGTGTACCCAATAAAGCTTACCTGGGGATCAGAAGACAGAAACAGCAGCTAAATTAGACATAGAGGTCAGGCAGTGGAGGCACACACCTTTAGTCCTATCACTTGGGAGGCAGAGATCTGCCTGGATCTCTGTGAGTTCAAGGCCACTCTGGGCTACACGAGAGGAACAGAACCAGGCAGTGGTGATACATGCCTTTAATCCCAGGAAGTAATATGGCAGGACCCAGAAAGGTATATAAGGTGTGAGAAAACAGGAACTAGCTCTCTTGAGGCTGAGGATTTTGTAGAGTAAACTAGTGGCTGGCTGTTCTGCTTCTCTGATCTTTCAGCTTTCACCCCAATATCTGGCTCTGGGTTTTTTATTATAAGACCTTTTAATATTCATGTTACACAGGGTCACTGTAGCCTCATAGAAAGAATTTGGCAATGTTCCTTCTGTTTCTATTGTGTGGAAAAATTTGAGGAGTACTGGTATTAGCTTTTTTTTTTTGAAATTCTGATAGAATTCTGCATTGAAACCATCTGGCCCTGGTCTTTATTTGGTTGGGAGATTTTTAATGACTGCTTCTGTTTCCATAGGAGTTATAGGTCTATTTAAATTGTTTATCTGGTATTTATTTAATTTCAGTATATGGTACCTATCAAGAAAATTGTCCATTTCTTTTGGATTTTCTAATTTTGTGGAGTACAGGTTTTGATGCAAGCATGGCCTGATGATTCTATGGATTTCCTCATTGTCAGTTGTTATGTCTCCCTTTTCATTTCTGATTTTGCTAATTTGGATATTCTCTCTCTGCCTTTTAGTTAGTTTGGATAAGGGTTTGTCTATCTTGTTGATTTTCTCAAACAACCAACTCTTTGTTTCATTGATTCTTTTACTATTCTCTTCGTTTCTATTTTATTGATTTCAGCTCTCAATTTGATTATTTCCTGGCGTCTACACCTCCTGGGTGAGTTTGTTTCTTTTTGTTCTAGAGTTTTCAGGTGTGCTGTTAAGTCATTAGTGTGAGATTTCTCCAACTTCTTTATATGGGCATTTAGAGCTATGATTTTTCCTCTTAGTACTGCTTTCTTAGTGTCCCATAAATTTGGGTATGTTGCCGGGCGTTGGTGGCGCACGCCTTTAATCCCAGCACTCGGGAGGCAGAGCCAGGCGGATCTCTGTGAGTTCGAGGCCAGCCTGGGCTACCAAGTGAGTTCCAGGAAAGGCGCAAAGCTACACAGAGAAACCCTGTCTCAAAAAAAAACCAAAAAAAAAAAAAAAAAAAAAAAATTTGGGTATGTTGTACATTCATTTTCACTGAATTCTAGGAAGTCTTTAATTTTTTTTCTTTATTTCTTCCTTGACCCAGTTGTGATTCAGTTGAGTATTATTCAGTTTCCATGAATTTGTAGGCTTTCTGTATTTTGTGTTGTTGTTAAATTCTAACTTTAAGGCATGGTGGTCCAATAAAACACAGGAGGTAATTCCAATTTTTTTTGTATCTGTTGAGATTTGCTTTGTGACTGAGTATGTGGTCAGTTTTAGTGAAGGTTCCATGAGGTGCTGAGAAGAAGATATATTCTCTTGTGTTTGGGTGGAATGTACTGTAGATCCCTATTAAGTTCATTTTAGTCATAATGTCTGTTAGTTCCTTTATTTCTCTGTCAAGTTTCTGTCTGGCAGATCTGTCCATTGGTTAGAATGAGGAGTTGAAGTATTCCACTATTAGTGTGTGGGATTTGATTTTTGATTTAAGCTTTAATAATGTTTCTTTTACATATGTATGTACCCTTATATTTAGGGCATAAATGTTTGGAATTGAGACTTCATCTTGATGGATTTTTCCTGTGATGAATATGTAATGTCCTTCTCTTTTGATTAATTTTAGTTTTGAAGTCTATTTTGTTAGATATTAAGATAGCTACACCAGCTTGCTTCTTAAGTCCATTTGACTAGAAAGACTTTTCCTAGCATTTTACTCTGAGGTAGTATCTGTCTTTGAAGTTAAGTTGTGTTTATTGTATGCAGCAGAAGGATGGATCTTGTTTTTGTATCCACTCTGTTAGCCTGTTTCTTTTTATAGGTGAATTGAGTCCATTAATATTAATGACCATTGATTGTCAATTCCTGTTAGTTTTTGGTGGTAGTATTGAGTGTTTCTCTTCTTTGGGATTTGTTGGTGTGGGATTATCTATTGCCTGTGTTTTCATGTAACTTCCTTGGGTTGGATATTTTTCCATCTAGTGCTTTCTGTAGGGCTGGATTTGTGGATAGGTATTGTTTAAATCTGGTTTTATTAAGGAATATTTTATTTACTCCATCTATGGTGAGAGTTTTGCTGGGTATAATAGTCTGGGCTGGCATCCATGGTCTCTTAGTGTCCGCATAGCATCTGTCCGAGGACCTTCTGGCTTTCAGAGTCTCCATTGACAAGTCAGGTGTTATTTTGGTGGGCCTGCCTTATAGGTTAGTTAACCTTTTTCCTTTGTAACTCTTAATATTTTTCTTTATTCTGTATGTTTAGTGATTTGATTATTATGTGGCAAGGGGACTTCTTTTTTTGGGTGCAGTCTATTTGGTGTTCTATAACCTTCTTATATCTTCATAGGCATTTCCATCTTTAGGTTGGGAAATTTTCTTCCATGATTTTGTTGAATATATTTTCTGTGCCTTTGAGTTGGTATTCTTCTCCTTTTTTATCCCTGTTATTCTTAGGTTTGGCCTTTTCATGGTACCCCAGATTTCCCGGACATTTTGTGTTATGACCTTCTTGGCTTTAGTGTTTTCTTTGACTGACAAATCTATTTCCTCTATTGTATCCTCCATGCCAGAGATTCTCTTTTCCATCTCTTGTATTCTGTTGGTTATGCTTGCATCTGTAGTTCCTGTTCATTTACTCAGAGTTTCTATTTCCAGCATTCCTTGGAATGTGTCTTTTTCATTGGTTCTAATTTCAATTTTCAGATCTTGAATTGTTTCCTTCACCTATTTAATTGCTTTTTCTTGGTTTTCTTTAAGGGATTTATTGATTTCTTACAAGTTTTTGTTTGTCTTTTCCTCAATTTCTTTAGGGGATTTTTTTCATTTCCTCTTTAAAAGCCTCTATCATTTTCTTAAAGTAATTTTTAAGGTAATTTTCTTCTGCTTCTTCTTTTATATTGGGATGTTCAGGTCTTGCTGATGTAGAGCCACTAGGTTTTGGTGGTGCCATATTGCTCTTTTTGTTGTTGACTGTATTCTTGCACTGGCATCTACCCATCTTTCCTCCAATTGTTGCAAAGGGTGCCTGTGTCTCACAGAGCCACTGTTGGTCCAATTGTAGCTCTTAGTCCAATCTGAGCTGGCAGAGTCTGTGTTTCAGAGAATAGCTGCTGTCTCAGAGGATGAGTGGGTTTGGGGGATAGAGTGGGGTTTGTTGGTTACAGCATCTGTTGGGGGTGGTGGTGGTCAGGCCTGCTTGCAGGAGTCCTACCTGTTGGCCTTCAACTGGGGCTGCAATTGATGGGTGTGTGGGGCTGCTGGTTGTGCCCCTGGGCCTAAAGCCTAGAGGCTGAGGCTGGGGTGAACAAGGACTAGTAGAACAAGGACTCACTTTCTAGTCCAATCGGAACTGATGGAGTCTGTGTCTCAGGGAGCAGTTGCAGTCTTGGAGGATGGTTGGGGTTGGGAGTGGAGTGGGGCTTGTAGGTTACAGGGTCCTGTGTGGGTGTGATCAGGCCTGCCTTTAGAAATTTTGCCTGCTGACCTACAACTGGGGTTGCAATGGATGGGGGTATGGGGGCACTGGTTGTGTGTGATTGGCTAGGAGAATAAAGACTCACCTTTTGGTCCAATTGGAGTGGAGTCTGTGCAGCACATTTTCTTTATCCATAAACCTAGGTTGTTTCCATTTTCTGGCTATTATGATTAGAGCAGTGGTGAACATGGTTGAGCAAGTGTCTTTGGTAGGATGAAGCATCCTTTGTGTATTTGCCTAAGTGTGCTCTAGCTAGATCTTGGGGTAAATCAATCCTCGCTTTCCTGGGAAACCACCACACTGATTTCCATAGTAACTGTACAAGTTTATACCCCCACCAGTACTGGAGAAGTGTTTCCCTCACTCCACATCCTTGTCAGCATGAGCTGTCATTTGTTCAATTGATCTTAGCCATTCTTCTGGTTGTAAGATGAAATCTCAGAGTACTTTTAATTTGCATTTCCTTGATGACTAAGAATGCTGAACATTTTTTAAGTGTTTCTCACTCATTTGAATTCCTTTTTTGAGAATTATCTGTTTAAAATTGTTTCCCCTTTAAAATATTGGTTTGTTTTCATGATATCAATTTTTTAAAGTTTTTTTAATATATACTTTGGATGTTAACCCTATCAGATGTATAGTTGGTAAAAATCCTTTCTCACTCAGTTGGCTTCCACTTTGTCTGGATGGTAGCATCATTTGACATGCAGAAGATTTTTAGTTTTATGAAGTCCCATTTATTAATTGTTAATCATAGTACCTGGGCTAATGGTGTTGTGTTCAGAATGTCTTTTCCTCTGCCAATGAGTTCAAGATATTACCCATTTTCCTTTCTATCAGGTTCAATGTATCTGATTTTTGTTGAGGTCTTTGATCCATTTGGAATTGTGCAGGATGATAAGTATGGATCTATTTGGATTCTTCTACATTTAGCTATCCAGTTTGACCAGCTCCATTTGTTAAAGATGTTGTCTTTTTACCAGTGTGTATTTCTGGATTTTTAATAAAAAAGATCAAGTGTCCATAAGTGTGTAGATTTATGTCTGGGTCTTCAACTTCATGTTGTTGATTAACATGTCTGTTATGGCACCCAAAACATGCTGTTTTTACTGCAATAGATCTGTAATACAGTTTGAGGTCAGAGAGTGATACCTCTGGCAGTCTTTAAAACAGCGTTTATGAATCTGTTATAGGTCCTTAAAGAGGCTATGAATAAATCTCTTAAGTAAATCTTATGAAAATACAAACAAACAGGGAAAGAAAATGAATAAAATAATTTAAGACCTGAAAGTGGAAATATAATCTGTAAAGAAAACACTACTGAAGGAAATCTGGAAATGAAAAATGTAGGAACTTAAACAGGACCCTCACAGGCAAGCATCACTAGTAGAAAACAAAAAATGAAAGAGAGAATCTTAGGCATTAAACACAAGGTAGGAGAAATGGATGCCTTGGTCAAAGATAATATTAAACCTGATAAACTCCAAGCATAAAACATCCAAGAAATCTAGGACCCTATGAAACGATTAAATCCATGAATAATAGGAATAATGGAAGGAGAAGAAATTGAGGCACAGAAAATATTTTCAATGAATGGTTAGAAGAAAATTTCCCTAACCTGAAGAAGGAGATGCCTATCTATGTACAACTAGTGCACAGAACACCTTTCTACAGTGTTTGAAAGACCAAGAGGGGCAATTGTGATACTTACCCATCCTTAAAGTTAGTATTACTCAGGACATGGGAGGTGGGATTCATAGCTGACTATGAAAGAGGAAGTCTTGTTCATTGACCTTCAAGACCTCTAGCTATCTATCTACTAACTTCTGATTCAGATTCAACCTAGCCAGTAGAAAACTCCAGCCACAGAGGATGTTTCTGGTTACTTAGTTGAGTAAGTAAAATGGTACGCTTACCTTTAAATTATATTATGAAAAAAATTAAAATACTGTGTAGCTGGAAGTTGTCCTGCATCCTGCCTGGCCTGCTGTTGGGACAAATCTCTCCCACTCACATCCCGAAGCTGCTTAGTCCCAATTGAACACATAGAGGCTTAATATTATTTGTAACTGCTCGGCCATTAGCTCAGGCTTATTACTGACTAGCTCTTACACTTAAATTAACCCATAATTCTTATCTATGTTTAGCCACGTGGCTTGGTACTCTTTCTCAGTTCTGCCTTGTCATCTTGCTTCCTCTGTGTCTGGCTAGGGGCTCCTCACTCTGCCCTTCCTCTTCCCAGCATTCTCCTCGTCTGCTCACCCCACTTATAGTTTCTGCCTGGCTATTGGCCAATCAATGTTTTATTAAACCAGTGTACAAGAGCATTATCCCACAGCAATACCGAAGTCCATACTCATGCACAAAGGTACTTACCCATAAGAGTGTGTTAGCATTGAAAATGAATGTGGAATGACGGGACTCTCATGCTCATGGTGTGAAGGGAATGTAAATTGAATTGTCCATAATTTATAAGTTTTTACCTTTCCTTAATTTGTTTCTCCATCTCTCTTAGTGTACACTTGTACATTTATGGCCTAAATAAATGCTTAAGAAATGTAATTACACACACACATACACATCAAATACATCAAATACTATAAATCTATTTTGCAAAAATCTGTTATCTGGGCTGGAAATACAGCTAAGTCAATAAAGTGCTTGTGATGCAAACAAGAGGGTCTGGGTACCACATAAAAAGAGAATGGGTGTGGTGGTACACGTTTGTAATCCAGGCATTGGGCAGGAGGAGTCAAAGGCATCCCTGGGGCTCCCTGCCTAGCCAGCTTATTCTGACCATTGAGTTCTAAGTTAATACACTTTCTCCAAAAATAAAGTAGATGGCTCCTGAGCAGCAACAGTTGGGGTTAATTTCTGGTCTCCACACACACAAGTTAAAATTTATGAAAAATATGTTACCTAGCTATTTATCTATCCATCTATTTGTCTATAATCTACCCCTAGTCATTTCTCTGCATACTCTGTGTGGCACATATTTATGTATATATGTATGTGTATAGGTGCATGCACTTGTATATGAATATTGTGTGTGTATATATATGTGTTTGTGAACGTATATATTGTATTTCTAGACTGATTATTCTGACTTAACTGGGGTAATGTTCACCATGTGTTTACAATGTGTTACAATTTTCAGAAGGCGGGATTTAGTTTTAATTTTTCTTACTGTACTATTTTCTACTGTTTGAAGAATTTTATGAGAATGTATAATCTTTATAAAAGCAATACATTTTTTGTTCACCACGCACAAATAGAGAAGACAAAAATCTTAAAAGTGCCATTAGGTAGAGACACAGACCCTCAGAGGAACCAGCAATGCTGAATAGCCAAAGCTCTAAGTTTTGGTCTCATGTTTTCTCGGCTCCATTTTGTCTGTTCTACATCTCTGTTGATTTCTCCTTTTGCTCTGACTCGTTTTCAGGCTCTTGTCCTGGAGGGATTTGACTCCTGCTAGGAAGGAATTGCCTGCTTGTCCCTGTCAGCTTCCAAATCCTTCGTTCTTCTGTGTCCTCACTGCTCTCTCCTTTCCCCTCTGCCCCTGTTCTGCTTCTCTGCCTTTCCCATTGTGTTTGGGCTCCACAATCTGTCCTTATGACCCTTCCTTCCTTTGTCAACCAGCCAGTGTCAAACCACTCAATGTAATCTTTGTTTTTAAAAGTTATTTAAAATTTAATTTTAATTAATTTTCCCTAGAAAGGGCAGATATAGTGACTGTGTGCCCTCAGAGTTGTCTTTCTCTCACAAACACTCCTCATCCTGGCTCCCAGAGACAGTTGAAAGCATCTTTGAAAGAAGCTAACTAAGGTCCTAGGCATCAAGAAGAAAGGCTGGGAGTTGATCCAGTAACAGTGGCAAATTAATATATGTCAGCAAAAATAGGAGAAGATACCTGTTATCACATCTGCTTCCTGTGAATATGTGCCTTGTCCATGTGTCTCTGCTTTTCACTTGTTTAATGCAGGCTTCTTGTTTGCTACTGGAAGAGTCCTCCTTTCTATTATTTTTAAGGTCTTCTAGGGGATATTTTCACATACAACCGTAGCTACTGTCACCCCACTGGTTTTCTGGATTCTTATTAGGGACTGTTGCTCAAGAAGTTCCCTTAAGTGGGGATTTCCTCAGAACTTCTGATGTTCTTGTGAAAACAGTTCGTGGAGAGTCCCCCAAACAGCTGCCAAACACCCCGAATCCAGATGCAGATTCTGGAAAAGGAAACCAGGTTTGAGGCTGCCAGCATGCTGCTCATTCCCCTAGTCTTTCTATTTAGGCATTTATGCAAAAGCCTTTTGCATAATAAAGACCACTTGGTCTTTTATAAAAATAAGCAATTGGGCAAGTGTATTATTTTATTGCAAACAAACCTGGGTTGAGGGTTGTATCAGTCAGGGTTCTCTAGAGGAACAGGACCTATAGGTTGTATAAATATCATAATAGGGGCTTCATTAAAATGGCATATAATTGGTACAGGCTGGGTAGCCCAACATTGGCTGATAGCACTCTGGAGAGGGGAGCAACACACTGTTGAAAATATTTGAGCAACTCAGGTATTAAGAAAAAACAACAACACAGTCTAATTACGAAAGTGAGAGTGTGTGTGTCGAACTTCACAGGTGAGTATTTGCCTAGTGTGACCTCAGACCGTAGATGGATCCCCATCTTTGCAAAACAGATAGATGGTAGATAGATAGATAGATGATAGATAGATAGATAGATAGATAGATAGATAAAAATAAACAGAAAAATCAGAAGTGAGTGAAAGATCAGAACACTTTCTATAAGAAGACATACAAATTGTCAAAAGGGGTTCGATATAATAATCATCAGGAAAAGGCAAATTAAAACCACAGAGTGATATCACTTCACAATTGTCAGGGTGACTTTTTTTTTTTTAAGACTGAAGGTTAAATGTTGAAAAAGATATGAAGAAAGGGAATCCATATACTGTTGGTAAGATGTAAATTTGTATAGCCATTATGGAAAAGTTATATGGAGTTTTCTCTAAAACTTCAGGTGGAACTACCATAAAATCTATCAATCTCTCCACTTTTCTTTTGAGTATATATGCAAAGGGATTTCAATTCTTGTGTTGCTGAAATAAACTGTACTGCCCTATTTACCACATTATTGACAATTGCCAAAGTATGCAGTTAACATATATTTCTCTTTACATTTAAAATAATGAAATGAATTGAGTGGATAGCCATATTAAAGATGATCCTCCCATCTTAAAAACACAGTCAACTCTCTTTATCAATAAGTTTCACATCTGTAGCTTCAACTAGCTTCAGATTGAAAACATTCAGAAACTATTGTCTAGTCTGAACATGTGCAGGCTGTTTTCCTTGGAATTTTTCCTTAAATAAGTTAGTATGGTAATTATTTACATTGCATTTGCAATGTATTAAGCATTTTAAGTAGTCTAGAAATGATTTAATATATACAGGAAAATATGTGTGTGTTATATGCAAATACAAAGCCATTCTATAAAAATGACTTGATCATCTGCAAATTTTATTATTCTTGGGAGATCCTGGAAGCAATTTCCCACTGATACACAGGGATGACCATATAAAGCAATCTTTATTAACTTGATTTTGGAAGAAATGCCTGATCTGTGAAACATATATTTATTCAGCATATATTATATACCAGTCCCTGTACCAAGTGTTACAAATATAGCAAGTGAACAAATACTATTACAGGGGTTACATTTTCAAAGGGAGAAGGGAAAGTTTTAAAAGGGAAAGAAGTGAGTAGTGAAATGCAGTGTGCATAGAACGAAATGCTACTCAATCTTTTTCAAAAAGGAGACTCTGTCATTTGTAATGCATGGACGATCCTGAAGAATGTTATGCTAAATGAAGTAAGCCATACGCAGAAAAAAATATATATACTGCTGCTCTCGTTTGTCTATGGGACCAAAATGTTGAGATGGAAACAGTAGAACTGTGGATATCCGAAGTGAGAGAGGGTAGAGTGGAGGGGAGTGCTGGCTAAAGAGAATAAGCTTCCTGTTGTGATGAGTGCTAGATACCTACTACTATTGTTAATTGTAATTGCCAGGATTCAAATATGGTTTGTACCAATTCTGTCTCCATTGTGAGATATAAAGAGAGTGGAAACAGCTTAACTATGGGTTTTAGAGGCGGGTCCTTTGGGATCCCTTTAGAATTATATAAGGTCATCAAAATGGAACCCCCTTCTTAATTAAATATTGATGGTAGCTTGGTAAAAGGAGGGAGAAAGATGAGAAAGTACACACACACACACACACACACACACACACACACACACACACACACACACACAAGTTCATGCTATGCAATGCTCTAAATCAGTGGTTTTCAACCTTCCTAATGCTGTGACCCTTCAACACAGTTTCTCATGTTGGGGTGACACTCAATCATAAAATTATTTTGTTGCTACTTTAGAACTGTAATTTTGCTACTGTTATGTATCATAAAGTAAATATCTGATATATAGCATATGATATTTGACCCCTAAAGGGTTTGTGACCTACAAGTTGAGAAACACTGTTCTAAATCATCTTGGGATTCTGGTAGTAAGAATACCATCACTGGATGAGGACCAAAATAAACCAACTTTCTTCACAATTTACTCCATATGCTATATTATCAGTAACAAAAGCAAGCATGAATATTAATGCAATGTATTTTTGAAACTTAATAAGTGGATAGTTTTCAATTGCTGTTTTTACAAGTTAGCACACCACAAATGTTAACTGCACTAGGATGTTACCTAGGTTGATTATGGTAATTAACTGCCTTTGTAGATCTATGCCTTAGTTACTTTCTCATTGTTGAGATAAATACTGTCAGAAGCAACTTACAAGCCAGGGCTTACTCTGGCTGGTGGTGCCAGGGGAAGACTTGGTAGCTGACAAGAAAGGAATGGTTGTGGAGCTGGAGGCCCACTGCTTACATTTGCACCCAGGAAGCAGCAGAAGTCAAGTGAGGCTACAGAGCCTCAAGGCCTGTTCCAGTGATTCATCTCTTCCAGCAAGGCTTCCACCTCTTAAAGGTTTTAGAAGTTTCCCAAACAGTACCACCATCTGGGGACCAAGTGTTCCAACATGTGAGCCTGTGGGGGATGTTTCACATTGAAAGCAGAAAACACGTACAAAAACATATCATGGCTAGCTAAGAATATAGCTCAGTGGTGGAGGATGTGAGATCCTTAGTCTAATTATTAGCGCACTTACACACACACACACACACACACACACACACACACACACACACACACACACACAATCAAACAAAAAAAACCTACTGGTGATGTGCACTTTCACTGTGGATAGTTTTACTTGTTAATATTCTTCAGTAAAACTAGAATAATTAAATGAATATTTTTTTGTGTGTTTTTATAGGCTAAAGGTTTACTAAAACCACATTTCTAAATTGCAACAAAAACAAAATCAGTCACCCTCCTAGAAATCTTCCCTAAAGAAATAGAGATGCAACCCCCACCCCCAAATCACAATTACAGGTACTAACAATAGAAAAATTTCAAACTACTAAGAAATAAGAATTGAATTAGGTTGGGGAAATGGTTTAGTAGGTAGAATGCTTTCTGTGAAAGCTTAAGAACACTGGGTGTATCCCAGGTTACAAAAAAAAATTTACTTATTTAAAGCTCCAGGTTCAGTGAGAGACTTTGTCTTAGAAAATAAGGTGGAGAGGGTAGAGAAAGATGCCAAATGTTGACTTTTTTCCTATTAATGTGTGTGCATGGACACATACATTCCCCCCTTTCTCATATGTGCATAAAATAGATATATCACACACATATGAAAAGAATAAAGAAAAATTAAATGACTTCCAGAAGTTCTGCATGTAGAAATCATGTTTTAAGACTTTAACATGACAGGAAATTATTCCTACTATAACTGAAAACAAAAATTAAAACAAACAAACAAAAACCCCAACCAACCAACCAACCAACCAAAACCTAACAAGGGACAAAATGTACAGAGCATGGTCTCTATTTTGCAAAATCCAGAACCAAATTGTAGCAGAAAATGGTTCACATAAGCATAATACAGTGTGATTTTATACAGAAAGAATTTAAGAATTACTAGCAGGCTATATCTAATTTTCCTTGTGCTTTTCTTGTGAATTTTGATTTAAACAAGTGGAAGTTGTGAGTTTCTTTTGCTAGCAATGTTAAGCATAAAGAAGACCTTTGCCTTCTTGTTTGTAACTGTCTATCTGCATTTCCATGTGCAGCTTCTGTAGCTCATGCTCTGAAATGTTTTTGTGTTCAGCATACTGAAATGTGACCAGGGACACTCAAAAATATGCTTGTCTAACTGACCACTTAATTGTAATTGGGTGTAGGATTTGTCTTGAGTTTTGTCTGTGCAATGATGGTGTAGCTCTCTATTCTTTAAACAATGTGCACTGAAACTCACTGAAAGGAACACACACCTGTGAGTTACTACAGGGAGCCTGTGGTATACACCTCTGTATACCACCCTTTGAATACAACAGTGTTTCTCCATTCTCCCTGTTTTGGGATGTCGACCAGCAATGGAATACTAGTAAGCACGGTCAACAGCTGAACAGTGGGAGCTCTGGATAGATTTAGAACAGCGTAGGAGGTACCTGAAAAGTGATTTCAGGAGCATTGGTTAATTAAAGGAGTAAGAGATTGGTGTTATGCAGGTGGAAAGCCTGGAACATTCTTATTTCTATGCAAACAAGCTCATGGAAAAGCAGAAGAAACACACTGAAGCAGAGCAGACCTGGTGTATACTGATGCAGGGGAATGATTCCAGTGGCCTGAAATGTTTTACTGTCTAATTTAACCCAGAAAAAAAACACTTAGTATTGTTTATTACTGATTCATTTTAAAAAATTAGCTCTTAAGGACACCACAACTTTATTGATGCTAATGGAGCCACTCTGTATACCAAAAGTTGACAGAAAACGTAAGTATGTTGTTTGCTTTAAAGAACAAAGGAGTTGAGAAAATTGTGGAGAACTACTCAAGAATAGATAGAGATTTAAACAAGTGAAAAATGCAGCAAAAATCCCCATTAAGGTCAATCATCTTAATTTTGCAAGGATCTGTCAGAATTTCAGCCAGAAAGCCCAAATTCCAAAGAAGATAAGTTATTAAAATAGGTTTCTTATAACTACCTTAAAAAAACACCTAAAAATATAGTGTGTGTCTACTAACTAGGCAATAGTAATATCACACACACACACACACACACACACACACACACACACCATATGACTGACAATAAATGAAAGATTCTAACACAGCATGTTCAATTCCACTGTGTTTTTCTTATTCATGCTAATAGTATCTATTAAGGTAGCATTTTTTCTTTTCAAAATTTCCAAATGTAGTTATAGGAAAACCAATTAAACATTCATTCATATTAATCCCCCAATTAAAAGTTTGATCTGCTATCCTATTCAGGAATTTTACTCTGAGAGGTATGCCCTCATTGATTTTCTTATTCTATGAATATAAATTAGTATAAGATTTATTTTTTTTGTGTGTGTGCATTCACATAGAATTTTTTTCCTTAAGACCCCAATTCTTTCAAATCACAGATATTTCCTTTATTGACATTTGGAGACTATTTTCAAAGTAAAAATGTAATGAGAACAAAAGGTTATAGCATCCAAAGCATTTCTGTTATCAATGGTCTAGAATCATGAGTAAAGGAAGCAGGCAGTCTACATTCTCATGGTCTCTGAGAGTACCTGGGTGGGACAGTTAATAGTGGTGAATGCTTACCCAATACCAATGGATAGTTCCAAACTCAGGATCACACAGACAGACAGGCCCAGTGGCTAACAAAACAAAGTGAAAAATATGAACATGGGAAAGGGATTTGTAGGGAGGAGGGGAAGATTACTGCAGTGGAAGGAAGCCAGGAGAGGATGGGGCATAGTAAGCACAATCTAATTGCATTATACACAAGTTTTTGAATTGTCAAAAAAGATTAATAAAATTATGAAAAGAAGTATATGCTAGATAGGTGCTTATTAAACTGGCGAGGAAACTTATAAGGTGTGTCTAGTAACTCTTCATCACTGTCTAAAAACTGGGTGACCTTAAGTGAAAACCTGTAGGGGAATAAGGCATCACTTTGAGTCTTCAAATTTATGTGTTTTAAGTTTAAAGTTGTTTCAAAGGAGGCTTGTCCTGAAAAGAGGCAATGACAAGTAAGAAAAGAAATTCATATGGACTTCAAGTATTTCACATTTTATTTAGTGGTACCTGGAGGAGCAATACCCTTTGCCCCAGGCCATTTTCTTGAGGAGATGCAAATCAGCCATTATTGAAAACCTTCACTTGCTTACTAGTCAAGGCTGTGACCATAATGTAGGAGACCCCAGTGTGAAGAGAGGTAAGATAGTTGGCTGGTTCAGGTGGCTTTGACTTTGCTATTATTAATTATATGGAGTATTTCTGCTCTGATGGACTTACTAAACAATTTGGAAATTGTCCCTTGGGTGAGGCTGAGATAGAGGCTGGCTTAGTTAAAAGCTTAAATATTTTAATGAGGAAAATGTTACCTTACTTCAAGAAACAAAAGCAGGTCTTATAAAAAGTAAGCACTATATATATGAGGTCATACTTTCTCTTAATACCCAAATTTGCCCATCTGTGGGAATTTCACTGCACCCCAAGTTTCTTCACCTTTTGTATCTATGAGTCCCTGGAAAATGGTCAGATGTTACAGCTGAGATGATGTTAAGATGTTAAGCTGGAGATAATGACTGTGGCTCCTTTAGCTCCCTGACTGATGCTCTGACAGCCTTCTTTGCTGTGCAGCTTCGTACATCTTGACTACTTTCCCCAAGGTGGTCACAGCCACCTCCTATATACACCTGTTCCATGGTCCAAGGCTTTATGAAGGCTTGGAGGTTTTAGAAAGGAGTCATCATCCAAAGGATGCTAAATATGGTCCAAATTTGGTGTCTCTGTGTGACTTAGCTTCAAGTCCCCTCTCAGTGAAGCTGCTTGATCACTGCTTAACTTCTCATGATGCAATGCCCTTAGGCAAGTCTCTCATAGTTGGGCTATCTACCCTTGGACCTTGTAGGTTTTTACATGTCTACATTTCCCCATCCATCTTTTTTTGAGAATGAGTAGACACAATTACTTCTTAAAGGAAAATAACACAATCATAGGGTTTTTCCTGAAGGCTCCAAATAAGAACTAATTCAGCTTGCTCAATCTTTAATGACATAAAATATGGAATAAACAGCCCAAAGATAGGCAGTCCAGGCGTAGTCCAGTTTTCATCCTTTCTTGCAGTGTGGCCTGAGGAGAGTGGCAGGATTCTACCCAGGCCTCTATCTGAAGCTAGGTTATTCACACTGCCTCTGCAACTCCAAGACAGGATCACTGACCCCAGGGACACATTGCTTTGCAACATGCATTGATTTCAAGGAGTGAAACTTGATAAATCCATGGAACAGAGATATCTCTAGGGATGGCTTAAGCTGTCCTAGGCTTGCTAAGAGATCTGTGAAGTTTGCTTTTCTAAACAGAGCTTGGCTTCCAGTGGAGCAGCTTGCATCTGGGTCTACATTTAGGTCTTCCCCCGAGCTGCATGTGGGAATCGCATAAGTAGGACCCACTCAAGTGGCTTTGCACAGAACTAAAGTTACACTTTAAAGAAAACCCAAGCTTCTACACTTGAAAAGACAGACTCTGCATGTTGCTTTTCCAGCTTGAAAACAAGACAGTCTATAAAAGAGCTATGAAAAAAAGACTAGCCCTCAAAGACATCAGGTACAAAAAGTTGAATGGGCATAAAGGAGGCTTTAGCTTGACAACCCCAAACCATTTCTAAAATAGTGAATGTACATAAAAAGATGGGAACCCAGTGATGTAAGTGTAAGGATGTAATATAAAAATCCTGTCTCTGATCAGGATGCACTATCTGCTGCCACCTTTTTCACAGATGCCAACAAGCAACTGAGAGTTTGTCAGAGAGTTCTACCTAACAAACTTCCAGACACCAGGATTCCTCAACTGGGAAATGAGTTAACATGAAGGGGTGGGGGAGGCATTAGTGATATATCCTGTTCTGCATCCTTTTCTGGTGACTCCTGTCTGAGAGTCAGATGGAGACCTGGCCACACTGTCTGCATCTGGTGCTGACTCTGAACTCTCCTTGAAGCCCCTGCCATGCTGTTACAGGACAAGCTCTGTCTGTTCATGGCCTTAGTGACTCTTCTAATGACTCCTTACCTCCCAGTTGAAAAAGCTGCATGTCACAGGCACAATAATGGAGTCAGTGTGCAAGTGAAGTGTAACTAGAAACATCAGTGGAATAGAACGCAAAGATTACAAACAGCCTACACATAATTTGGAATTTGATATACAGGATAATACTTGAAATCAGTGAAACGAAATTAGATTAGCAGTAAATTATATTTGGACAGCTAAAAATTCAGGGGGAACTTTTAGCTAGCTCTTACCACATATCTCATACCAAAACAGATTATAATAGACTAAAATGGCCATACTTAAAGAATTAAGTTATAAAAGTAATAGAAAAATACTAGTCATTGACAAAAGCTTCATGAAGTAAACCCTTAAGGCCTCATAGAACACAGAAGTTATAAAATACAAGACAAAGCTGATTTGGGCTTGGTCTAAAACAAACAAAAGCTCCACTACTATAATAACACCATAAACAAAGTAAAAAGAATCTTATAGGACAAACAAGGGAAAATGCAAGGGACTATAACACACACACACAATTTCATATATGTATTCTAAGAAGTCAAGAACAATAAATAATACCAAAAACAAGCAAAGGATCCAAACAGGTCACTTACAATGGAAATTGTATGTCTGTGTTTGTGCATAAATAGGACATTATAAAGCTGTACTTTGAATTTACATCGATAGGTAGATTCCTAATTTTATTCATAATTAATGAAATTGAAATATAATTTTTACACATTGATGAACAATAGGTGCTGGAAAGAATGTGAGAAAACAAACATCTTCCTTCTATGCAGTCTTGCTGAGGGATAACTGACATTATCTATCAAAAGTACAATGTGAATACTTAGCCAGGATTTGGCTTTTGAGTTATACTCACCTAGCTGCTCAGAGATGAATGCAGAAATAACTGTAATGTGGCACATAACAACCAGCAACTGAGTCACCTAATGGTCACTTAGGGAGGACTCATTAAATTATAGCCTGACCAAACACAATTTAGTCCTTGAAAAAGAACAAATTAGATTTGGATGTACTGCTATGGAAAACTGTTCAAATACACAAAGCATAAAATGCAAGTGTCAAGAGTAGTACATTTTGTATAATTCCTGTCCAAATGAATGTACCTTATGTATAAATGTATTTGCATATGTCTTAATCATTTCTCCAGGTGAGATAAAGTACAGTGTTAAGTGTAGTTATTTGTGGCAAGGGTACCGGGATGGAAATCAGTATCAGGGGAGGGATATTTTCTTTTATGATATATCGCTCTATACAACTGAAGATTTCTCTCTAACTATATAATAGTTTTATAAAACACGGTCTTTAACCCTGGGTCTAGTTTAGCTAGGAAGGCACATGAGGCATAGGAGGTTTAGGGAGTGCATTTGCTGGTGATGAAGCAGCTTGTTAGAACAAAGAGCATGTGTGGTCATCCAGTCCTTCATGTGGTACCACCTTCCTTCTTGCTACCCTAAGCAGGGCAGAGCCACAAAGAATCTTCCCTCCCTATAACAAAGGAGGGATGGTAACAAGACATTGCCAGAATATGGGTTTTAGCTTCCTTCATCTGGATCTTTGGTCAGGCCCAGTCTTCTTTCTTTTCTCTTCTTCTGTCCCCACCAGATGATAACGATCATTTCTCCTGCTTGAGGGTTCTATGGAGGGCCAGCTCAGCCCGTCTTTGACCCCAGGACTCACCTTTCTTTTGAACAGAATAATGGCATAAGAAAGAGAGTAGGCATTGTAACAGAAACTCAGGCAAAGCTTTTTCCTACTAGACATCTGACATTAAGGTTCTGAAATGCTAAAAACCATTCTGGTGTAATTGCCATAAGTGCTCTTGTACTTTAGAAAACATTTATGGTGTTTAAAGGCAACAGCTTGAGAATTCCTCTGGGGCTGAAGGAAAAACTGAAAATCTTTGACACAGATAACATCTGTTGTGACAATGGTAAGAAAGGACCGACTGAAAGGACTCTGCAGTTTGACAACTCTTGGATGCTTTTGTCCTTTCTCTCCCCCCCCCCTCCCCCCTTCTTCCTCTGGGAAGCCAGGCATGATCCTGATCCTGTATCTTGAGGTTTTATACCTGAGGAGGTAGTTTATTCTTGTTTCTCTCAGTTTATTCTTGTTTCTTCTACCCTGTGAAAAGCATCCTGGCTCTGTTTAATGGTGTATAAATGACAGGATTCTTGAGACAGGATGGGAGGTTAAGGATCTGAAAAGTTTTATTATTGACAAGCGAACTGCCCTTCAGGAAAAGCCATTGAAAGCACAGTTTGACTTTGCTCCTGGTGAAGGAGGCTCTGTCTATGAGCTCCAGTAGGCATAGAGGGCAGCTGACTGCTTCTTGCTGGCATACCTCACTCCCAGGGTGAGTCCTCAAGAGTCACTTTCAACAGGTACAAGGAACTTGAATTTGAGTACCCCCAGAGGGTAGAAAAATGCTGTTTTGTAATAAACCAAACTCCTCCCCCACCCCTGTGGGGTGTGTGTGCGTGTGTGTGTGTGTGTGTGTGTGTGTGTGTGTGTGTGTGTGTCTGAAGGTGAGATGGGTGTGTACAAGAAAAATTGATACCAATTCTCTTTTTTAAAAATATTTGGACCTTCAAACAAACCTCCATGTTTCAGATGCTGATCTTGGAAAGATCAGATTCCCAGTCCCTTTCAATGTGATGCTATGATACATCCATTCACATGTGCATGTGTTTGGGCATACGTGTGTGTGTGTGTGTGTGTGTGTGTGTGTGTGTGTGTGTGTGTGTGTGTGTGTGTATGTGTGTGTGTGTGTGTGTGTGTGTGTGTGTGTCTTTTGAAGATGTTTGGATTTGGACTTCCTGCCATTAAATTCATACAAATCAATTTTGTCTGTATATTTCAGATAAGCAGGCATATTTTGCATACCTAATCAGGGTATAAGCTAATTCTAATAAAACTGTTTATAACCATCTTTGAAAAGATAGTATTTTTTCCAAGCCATCTTTTTTGCTACAGTGTTTATTGGTGATAATAAATTATTAGAAGAGAATGATTCATAACATCTGGCTTCTCAGTCATACCCAGATTCCCTTCCTTCATGGGAAGTTCTCCAGGAAGGAGCATCCATATGGAACATAAAGAGGAAATTGATGAAGCAACATGTTTGAAAGTGGGTGGAACTTGAAATCTCAGACACAGAATTCTGGGGAATCTGACAGTATCATATGAGCATAATTTCTATTTTCTTTCTGATAGGTATGTCTAATCCATCACATCTGCCAGCTGTAAGGAATGGAATCACAGTAACATGGAGGGATGCTGTAAGGACTGAAATTATTTCCAGCCTAAGATGACCCAGGAAGCAACTGGGGCAATGGGCTCAAGCTTGGCACTCCACAGGAAGTAAAGAGAGCAGAGCTGCACAGAAACAGAACCTTGTGCCAATTCACTACTTCAGCTGCATGGCTAGAAGCAGGAAGAGAGAGCCATTTTCAATTGCTTGCCACTGAGCTGCGCCCCTGCACAATCTTGAAAATGACCTCAGTAGTGTCCTATAGTCTGACAATCAAATTAATCCCAGTAGTCACTGCTGCTTCGGTGTGTCTGAAACTGGAAGAGGAAAATTCAAAGAAAGAAAATTGCTCCTGTACTCGTGTGTGTGTGTGTGTGTGTGTGTGTGTGTGTGTGTGTGTGTGTGTGTGTGTTGGGATGGACAGGAGGTTGGAGAGCTTTCCTTTTTTGCTTTAAGCTTCTGAAGACATAAGCTTTCTAACTGTATATTTTGGAGATAATGAACTTTGGTTAAATAAAATGTATTGTGCCAGGAAGATCACAATTAGAGCCAGAAACTTTGACCTTGACTATTTGGGCATAAGAGTTGCAGAGATAACTGTATATCTCATTTGTTAGGAAAATCCATGCTGTACAGATCTACTGTCCAATCTGGAACACGTTTTAGGTATTCATCGTCATGATTAGTTTAATAATCATGGACTTTCTTGTGCAGTCTAATGTGAGTGTATGCATTTGTAAGGACTCAGTATAATCTGAATGTTGTAGAGAAATGCTATTATCAAATTAGTGACACCAATAATTATTTTTCTTTTAAGTTTGGGCTTTCTGTCTGTGGCTATTGAAGTATGGAAGAATGAGCCTGGCTGTTTTAAAAATGGTGGTTTAAAGGTTTACAACTGTCTTTTCACAAACTCCTGTCCTCATATTAGCAAACTCATGCAGGTGGATAAGGTAGAAATTTTCTGAAGTAAAGATCATTCTGTTCTGTAGAACAGTTTCATAAAAATAGGCTGAGTGCAGCCCAATTATTTCCCCTCTCGTCTGGAAATTAAGTGAAGGGTCTGAAGCACTAGAGGCTTTGGCATTGCTGGTATTCTGTTTTCATTTCCAATTGCTGAATCTATGCATGAGAATACGTACACAAGATTTGGAGGAAGAGCTATGAAGTGGGATAACTGGTGAACGAGTAAAGAAAGCACACACGCAATTGGTCAATCTGAAATTACACTATAATGAGAATACACTGAAATCATTAGAAGTGGAAACTCTACAATTGGAGAATTGGTTAGTCAGACCAACTGGACTCTGGAGAAACAGATCTAGCTTCCTTTCTTGTCTGACAGAATATTTGGGGGTGTGTCTTCAATTTGTTAGTATATCCAGAGAGATTTTAATGCCCCTACCTGTCACTGTATACTAATTGCCACAGCTGATCTTACATCCCTGCGTCTTTCAGGTGTGACAGTGAAAGTTTTACTGTCTGCTTCAGGTATGGGTAAGGGACGTGAGATGGTAGCATAGACTCCTAGAGTTTGAGCCCAGATTTAAGGGCTTAACTTGTGAACTGGTCATTTAGAGACAAAGGACCATGGCATGTTTTCTTGGTTGTGCAGCAGTATTTCCAATTGGGATCTGTTTTAACTACTTCAAAGTATAGGATGATTGATGGAGATTGAATGAGAGAACATGGGCATAAAATTGTAAACATGGAACCTGGCACATGTTAAGCTTAGTGCACTCTGGTGGTCAAGTATGCTAGCCTCTAGTACCTGTAGAGTTTAAAACATTGGTGGTGTTTCCTTTCTCTTACTCTTGAATACAACAGCCTACTTACCTCAGAACCTCATTGCTAGCAATAGCAATAATATTATCTCGTATATCTACTATATTTTATTTTTCAAAGCACTAAATAAGCATAGATATTTCCTAAAAGTCATAGTCTTTTGGTGGAGCCACCAGAATTCCTGCCTGGGACCAATCATCTGAAAGGTTTCACAGGTGTTGATATTTAGAATAACACACAACCCGGAGTCTGTAGGGTAAGTTAAAGTCAAGAGCTCTCTTCATTAAAGTTATTTGGAAATGCAGCTTGAGATTAACTTAATGAGGCTCTCTGGCTAGAGGCAAGCTATGTATTTGTAGAAATCATATAAATTCTTTTATTTAGTAAAACATACTCTTTTTTGTAAGAATAAGAATTATTAATATACTGGAGATGAAACCCATTGTTGACAAGATTTCTTAGAAGATACCATAAATGTTCTCCAAGAGTGATCTGGTAGACACAGAGCATAAGGCAATTTGATAATTGCCTAATTAGTGTGATTTTTATGTGAAAAATGAGGACTTAAAAAATCACATGTAGAGGGCTAGAGAAGTGGCTCAGAGATTAAGAGCACTGGCTGCTGGCTGTTCTTCCAGAGGTCCTGAGTTCAATTCCCAGCAACCACATGGTGGCTCACAACCATCTATAATGAGATTTGATGCCCTCTTCTAGCGTCCAAGCACATATGCAAGCAGAACACTGAATATATATTAAATAAATAAATCTTCTTTAACTAAGTCCCATGTAGACTGAACCTGAGAATGAGTGTAGAGCATGCTCCCCCTTAATCCTTTCCTTCCATTTATTAGACATTTCCCAAATGACAGCTGCTAAGTTGTCCCCTCTGGTATATTTTAAAATTTATCCTCCTACTAACTCTGGTATGCATCCTTACTTGGTTTTAAAATTGAGAAGGTTGAAGTAAAGAGAGGATTAAGATGCATTTTCAAAACATAAAGTTTATGGTGGACTCCAGATTTAAATTGATTGAAAATGCCAAATACTATAACAGGACTTTGCATATCAATTTGGGAGTATATGTTTTATATGGGTGAAGAACTTTGTCTTCAACCTGGTATCAAATGCTGATAGTGTAGTCAATGACTTCTGAGACACATAGATAGACAGAGAGGTAATGAATCTGAGTATTTTCTCTGCTTATTGTATTTTGTGTTGTGAATCTCGCAATAGAAATTTTAGAATAAATTTGGATAAAGTGGTCTCATCTGATTCCATTACCAGCAATGGAACCATGTAGTTAGTGCCTGCGCCACTACCCATTCACCATGTCCAAGCGAGGGGCTGAGGATTAAAACAGAGACAAGACAGTGGGTCATTCATCTCAGTAGAATGTCCTTTATTGAAGGAGGTAAAGAGGCCTTAAATACAGGTTTACAGCACAGTGGAAGAACCTGGGTGGGCAAAAGTTTGCTACAGATGCTTTACATTCTAGCATTACACTAATATGCAGGATAGGAAAACAAGGAGCCTCTGATAAGCTGTTTAGGAGGAATGAAACTGGCAGGAATTAGCATAGGGAGGACATCTGATCAAGGTCAGCAAGCAGGGCAACAGCTACCCAAGGAACAGGGGGCCAGGGCCCAACAGAAACAGATTTACAGAAGTCGTGTTTGCTCTGAGATCTTCTGTCATCAAGGTGTACTCCGTGCCTGCTGTCTGCTAGGAACACTTATCATCGACATCCATGACACACTGATAAGCAATATAGACAAGACTGGGGCTCTCCTTATCTGCCAATTAATGGTCATATTCTGAAAGCTCCAAAAACATCCTGGATGTTTGAAGAGAAAGGAGTTAGTTTGAAACCCTGCAATAGGTATTTCCAAAGGCTTGATTGACTTTGTAGCCCACTGTAAAATCTCACCCATTTCTTGAGTCTGAGTTTGAGTTAATGTCAGGAATACTGAAAAGGGATTGGCATAGACATATTTCTAGCAACAGACTCGTACTGGTTGGATGTAGTGGAATAAAACAGGCTCAGATATCAAATTGCTGCTCTTCTTGTGTTACTTGTGACTTGTGTTGGTGTATTTGGTGTTCATTGGATTCTTACCATAGGTATAAGTGCAAATGGGAGACACTAATTACTGTTTACTCTGCCATGAGAAGTTAGATAGAGGTGTTAGGAAACACTCTGATATAAAAGTGTGATCAATGTATGGCATTTTTAAAACTTGATAAATCTGTATGAGAGAGTATCAGGACCAATGACGCCTTCTCCAAATTACAAATACTGAAGACTCTCCATGAGCTCCTCTAGGTAAAGAACTGACCAGCTATTTCTTCACCTCTGAGGCCAGAAAAAGGACAATCAGCAAAAAATCTACTTCAAGATGCAACCACTATTCAGTGATTTAGCTCAGAGATTCTGCAACTGAAATGCCTATGTTGAAATGTTTCATTCCATCTTAACTGTCAATACTTCGTTGGGAAGTTACTTAACCTCTCTATATTTTATTTTCTCATCTAAAATATAGATTGTAAAATTGTGTCTATCTCATGATTTCCTATGAAGAGAATGAATTAAAGTATGTTAGACATCAGAAAGATACCTGTTACACAGTGAATGTTCAGTCCATCTTGGTAGCATTGCCCACAGGTTCGTTGTGTTTGACCATTGTGATTTCTGTCTTTAATGCATCTTCTCAAACGACTTTGGTTCTTCTTTGGAAGGAGTTTGGTGGAAGATCCACCTCAACTGCCCTCCCCTATATCTTTCCCTAAACCTACCCCTTCAAAGCCCGCCAAACACAGCTCCTCCCGCAGAGAGGCTCAAGACCACTCCCACAGGGTATATAAGCTGCATCCCAGAAAACAGACACGTGGTTCTTCTGGTCTCTCCTCCTGGTCTCCTCTCTGAGGGACTGGGGAATCACCCAGGAATGCTTCACGCATTAAGCCTGAGCTTTTCCAATTCGGTCTGATTCGGTTTGCTGCATCGGCAGAGAGGTCTTCGGGGTGCAAAAATTTATCAGTTCTTTACTATGAATTGTGTATTTGTGATTCTTCTATGACCTGTTTTTCCTTAAATCATCGAAACTTTGTGAGATGCTTCCAGATGGAGGATAGGGAAGGTGGAAAACAAAAGTCGTGTGTTGTTCCCCTACTCCTACCACTAAATACATCATTGCTTTCCACATTTGAGAGTTTAGAAATCTTAATTAAAGTAGCCACATTACATTTGGGTGGAGGTGATGCTAATATGTGCTAAGCAGCCATACATTTTCTTTACTGTATGTAGTGGAAGCTGAAGCCATTTGTTACCTTGAATTTGCCTAGGATTTAAATGCAACGTGTTTGTTTAGAGGATCTAGGTTGATATAATCCATTTGGGTAAAAGGTTGGCTTAGAATTCACAAGACACCTAGTGAGGGAAGCAGAAGCAGTGTGTAAGTGTATCTAAAAGTCACTGCTTCCATCAGTCACTGGATGAAGGCCCTATGATGACAGTTAGGGTATTCACTAATCTGGTTACCAGAGTAGGCCAGTTCAGGCACCCTCTCCACTATTGCTAGTAGTCTAAGGTGTGGGCCATCCTTGCGGATTCCTGGGAACGTCCCTAGCACCCTGTTTCTCCCTATTCCTATGATGTCTTCATTTATCATGGTATCTCTTTCCTTGCTCTCCCACTCTGTCCCTGTTCCAGTTTGAACCTCCTGTTCCCTTATGTTCTCACCCCCTATCCTTTGCCCCTCCATTATCCCTCCTCACCTCCAGTTTGCTCATGTAGATCTCATCAATTTCTCCTTCACTGGGATATCCATATGTTCCTCTTAGGGTCCTCCTTGTTAGCTAGCTTCTCTGGAGCTGTGGGTTATAGTCTGGTTATCCTTTGCTTTACCTCTAGTAGCCACTTATGAGTGGGTACACACCATGTTTGTCCTTCTGAGTCTGAGTGGGCTTTTTGGAGTGCCTATAGTGGGACACCTTGTGCAGCCTTGGTGCAGGGGCCAGGGGCTTAGCCTGCCCCAACTGAATGTACCAGGCTCTGCTGACTCCTCATGGGAGACTTTGCCTTGGAGGAGATAGGCATGGAGGTTGGGTTGGGGGAGGGCAGGAGGAGGGATGAGAGAGGGATCTTTGGTTGGTATGTAAAATGAATAGAAAATTAATTTCTTAATAATAAAAAAGTCACTGCCTTTTCTGAATTGTGCTCTTAAATATTTCAGGTGAAATTGATGCAGCAAGCAATTATTTTTGTTATTTAGAGGCTAGCAAAAGCCAAGTGTTGAGCAAGGAGTTTCTTGGGTATGGAGAGGACAGGTATTTGGATAACTTAGTCTCTTGGGTCCTATGATAGTCAGCTTTCTGTTGTTGTGACTTAATCCCTGACATACAGCCACTTAGCTGAATAAAGGCTCATTTTGGATCATAGATTCAGAGGTATTTGTCTAAGTGTGTCACTTGGTCCCTTTGTTTTTGGTCTGTGGTGAGGCAGAGCATCATGGGAGATGGGCATAGAATAGAGAAGTTATCTCCTCAAGGCCAGCAAGTAGAGAAAGAGAAGAAACAGGGACTGCCAATATCCCCATTCAAGGGCATGCTTTACTAAACACTATCTCCTGAAGGCTCCCTACTTTATGAAGGTTCCACTGCTTCCCATCGGCACCGCAGACTGAGACCATGCCTTTAACAAGTGAGCTTCTGGGGTACATTTCCTAAGCAAACTGCAATAGTCCGTTAGTAAGCTTTTGAGTACAAATTTCATAATCTCTTGAATGACTGCTTTTAGACATCTTGGATTTTTCTCTTCTTAATATAGCAGGAAGGATATGGGCCCACCATGGATCACACAACCCATGTAGTCACATGCTAATTTTCCAGATGTGGTGACAACTGTTTCCGAGAACAGTTCTAATTTAATGTTGCCAGCAAATAGCTAGGAACAGGAGCCTCTCTGAATACACATGGTGCTTCTCTTTCTGTGAGAACATAATCATTTTACCAAGCCAAGTTTCTATTAAGCGATGATATGCTATTCTTGATTTAATAACATTGCCTTTAGGATTATATTTATATGCTTACTTACTCTGTGACTTTAGACCTTGTCTCCCTGTACTTCAGCTTCCCTGTGTATAAAATGAGATTACTCATAACACTGAGTGCAAGGGCCTTTTGTAAGATTTAACTAGATTAACATGTGAGAAATGCTTAGAATAGCACCTGCTCACAGTAAGAAATCTACAAGATTTTTTTTTTATGGATGTTGTAGTAAATACTGTATTTACTACTGTATTTTTTAAATGGATGTTTTGTAAATTCTGTATTTAGGTAACCAAATATATTACTAGTCTGGAGCACTTAATCATCGAGAATTGTGGAAGCCTGCTTTATCTCTTTTTTTCCACACTCTTTGTGCCCAGTGGAGAAACTTGAGCATACGTATTAAACATAACAGTTGTAGATGTTGAGGAAGGAAAAAAAATCTGGGTAGGGCTGATCTTTTGTTTTGAAAGTGGTTAATCTCTGGCAAATCTCTCTCACACACATAGGGCAACTCTAAAAGGAATGATCTGTTGTTTGCCAGTATCTCGCTTTACCCACAAGACTTTAGAGTGGCATCAGAAAAACATGTCCAGGCTGTTATATATTCAGTTTGGGACTTTAGATGTGGACCTTGGGTCTGGAAGTCGCTGGTACAATAAGGATCTATGAAAAGCTTGCCTCTGCTGTGTGTACAACAGCTTTCTCCTATTGTTCCTGAAGAGACGTGGGATTGCACTGTTCTGCTACAGCTGTCCTCAGAGAACACTTGGCAGACTAACACGGTAAAATAGCTAAGGAAACAGCCAAGATGCCTCCAGAATAAACAAATGGTGAGCTCTATTTTGTTTAATGGAAGCGTAATGAAGACTCTATTCCCCTTCACATCAAGGATTTTATACAAAGTGCCCAAGCATCCTTGCTGCCTGTCTCGGTAGCTTTGAGGTTTCAGCTTCTATGAAGAGCAACCTCATGTAAAGAGAGGAAGTCTTATTTATTTATTTTTTTCATCAAACCGATTGGAAAGGAAATGTGACAAGGAGTCAGCCAGCTGGCAGGTATCCATGGTTTCAGTATTCTCTGCTCCTTCCTCCACCTGGTATTCTGGTTGTCTCTGGATTAGTTCATATGCTGCATATATTCCAAAAGACTTAATTATAGGGCTCTAGGTCCCTCTCCTCCTCAGTCTTCTGAAAGCCTCACATAGAATGTCATCATGGTCAACTAAGAAATATTAGAAAGCACATTTGTAGTTAGTTACACTAAGAAGGAACCGGAAGCACAGAACAGTCACCACCTAGGGTAGCTTTTCCGCCCATCGTGATGTGGTTGAGAAGATGGAGGACCGTGATGGCTGAGTTGAGGAGGGAAGATCAATTATCTATCAGTGAATAATTAAAGCAACGGAGCTCTAATGTAGTTTCTTGCTCTCAATGCAGAATTAAACTTGTGAAGATTAAATATAATAGAGGGAAATGGAGAGAACCTGCCAACAGTAAGAGTATAATTACATTTATACCACGTGGAATGCTTGCCACTGAGCCCTGGGGGATAATACATTCACTTAAGCTGTCTCAACTAGACTTCTTCCTGTGAGTCACAGAACCCAGAAACTGATTGTGGTCACTATTTTCTTCATTTTCTTAGGTTGAATACAGAGCATTCTGCATGTTTAAGAAATAAATTAAATTGAAGTACAATAGTTAATTTCACAAACCGTATGGTTTTAGCAATTAATCATCTGAGGTTAAGAAAAATTCCCCTCAAAAGGCACAGGAAATAATCATGTTTTGCGTTATTCCTAAGAAATATTTGTTGCTATTTGCATACCTTCTCCGCCTGTCACATTTTTCTTCCTCCTTTTCCCCCACTGAGAGTAGTGTTTAAGGAACTTCTCACACACTGATCTCTGTCTGAGTCAGCTTCTTGAGACACATGACCCACAAACTGGAATCTTTAGCTCTCTGTCTTGGGAAACTCAACTACAAAGGGAACTTTGCAGTGCAAGCGAATGCTTCTTGGATTTCCCCTGCCACCCAGAAATCCCACATTGTTTTGCTATTGCTGGTATTGTCATTTGAGTTTTGCAACTGTTGGGTGTATATTACAGGGTAAAGCGAGTAGTTCATTACGTTGATGTCTTGCAAAATAGAAAAAAGGATATGCAGGGACACTTTGCTCAGTCTGGGTGAAGGGAGGCAGGGACTGAATCTACCAGGCTGAGCTGAATCCCCGGGGGATTCCTTGCCCTAGAGGAGATGGGAATGTGGGGTGGACTTGGGGGAGGGCGGGAGGGGAGGTGGGAGGAGGGAGGACAGGGGAATCTGTAGCTGATATGTAAAATTAAATTAAATTATAAAATAAAAAAATAAAAAAATGACTAATTGGTAATGTTCTATAATATTTAATTATTTAGCAGTAAAATAAATGTTGATCATTTTTTTAAAAAAAACAGATCTCAACAAGAAATTGTGGAGATTGAATAAACCCCCTGTTGTCCTGATAAAAGATAAAGTCCCCTTTGCTCTTAACATTGCATATTTCAAATGTGGAAGTGATAATATAGACAACTCGCATTCAGCGATGACACTATGATCTGGAATAAAGCATGTTTTCTTTATCCTCTTGATTTCCTCTCTAGGACAAATGTTGATACCCATACAGTTGTGAATTGCTACCCATTTACTTCAAAACCAGCAATCTCTTCTATTTGAGGCATTGCAATGAGAGTGAACAAGAAACATGTGATGTTGAGGACCAGAGAGAAAGGCAAGTGATAGGCTTGGGAATGTTGATGGTGAGTGTACTTAGGAAATAGGCTTGCTTCAAGGAGAGTCATTGCACAGTGCTTACAGACATTGCCTCAGTTTCACTGATGCAGCTATCTGTTAGGTGATACTGGCCATTGAAGCAACATTTATGCATTACCTGCAGAGAAATGTTATCTCTCTGCTTCACAGTTACTTTATAAACTCCTTCTGGGGTTATTTCTTTAGTGCTGGAGTGCTGGGAATCACTGGATGGCCAGCACATATGAAATAGTTTAGGACATAGATGACATTCTATGTTGTCATTAATTTTGAGTATTAATTAATTTTCAGTATTAATATTGAATAATAAAATTAATGAATAAGTAAAAGGAATTTTTTAAAACAAATGATGTTGAATTCCTAAAGGTCATAGGTCAGTTCCACAATTTCTATGCTATTGAATTTGGGTAATTATCAAACTATTGTTAATTATTTTTTACTCTTAGCTCTTTTGGAGGGCCTGCCACCCAGCTCCCAAATAAATCACACATGGCAGCTTATTCTTAATTGTAAATGCTTGGCCTCAGCTTGGCTTGTTTCTTGCCAGCTTTTATTAACTTTAAATTATCCCATCTACCTTTTGCCTCTGGGTTTTTTCTTTTTATTACTTCTGTATATCTTACTTTCACTCTTACTCCGTGGCTGGCTGTGTGACTGGCCCCTACCATCCCCCTCTCCTTGTTCTCTTGTTCTTTCTTCTTCTCTGTCCAGAGCTCTCCTTCTATTTATTCTCTCTGCCTGCCAGTCATACCTATCTTTTCTCCTGCCTTGCTATTGGCTATTCAACTCTTTATTAGACTATCAGGTGTTTAAGCAGGCAAAGTAATACAGCTTCACAGAGTTAAACAAATGTAACATAGAAGAATGCAAAATATCTTTGATAATTAAACAAATATTCCACAGCATAAATGTAACACATCTTTCACTAATATTCTACAGCATCAAATTTCATTATTTTTTCTTTTAAATCTTAATGATATTTTTTTCATCAAACATTTGAAAGAATATGATTTCAATTTTCTAAATGCAGTTCCTGGATTCAGTAAAAATCCTTCACAATTCTGCCTGGCCAATATCTAAGAATGTACATAGATAATAAGTCAGATAATGAATAAAATAAGCAAAACATGATGTCAACTATCATTCTCAGAGTTGGAGAGCATACATATAGTGATTAATATTCATTGTCAACTTGATTGGATTTAGGATCACTATAGAAATACATCTCAGAGTGTGTTTATGAGAATGTTTAGCTGAAGAAGAACGACCCACTCAGAATGTGGGTGGCATCATTCTATAGGCTGGGAACTCAAGCAAATAGAAAGAAGAAATCAAGCTGAGTACCAGCATTCATCTCTCTCTGTTTTCTCATTGCCAGTATGGTGGTGTGACCATCCACCCCACATTCCTGCCATTCCTTCCAATCCCTAATGGACATATCTTTTTGAGCTGTAAACAAAAATAAAGTTTTCCTTTATTAAAGTTTTTTTTTAAACCAGATACATTTGACATGGCAGTGAGAAAAATAGCTGCATTCATGATCCGTCATCATTTAGACACCTGTATGTGTTTGTATATAGCATATACCTGAGTGTCCATGTAAGCATGTGCATGTAGAGGCTTGAGCAGGGCATTGGCTGTCTTCCTCTACCACCCTCAGTCATGTTTCCTTTGACAGGATCTCTTACCGAACTGGAAGTTAGGGGGACTGTTCAGTAACCTCTCAGGAATGCTAGGGTTAGAGGCACCCACAGCCATGTCCAGATTTTTTACATGGTTGCTGGGGATTTGAACTCAGGCTCCCAAGCTTGCAGAGGACCACACTGAACCATTTCCCCAGTCACTGACTGTTCCACTGTACTCTTAGTAGCACGACTACTTTGTTTTCATCACCTAACTGTTCATTTTGAGAGTTAATTTATACTGCTGATGTTTAACAACATAAAAGAATCATCTTTGTTACTCATCATAGAAGAAAGCTCAGCTTAATGCAAAGAAATTCAAGGGGAAATTTTAGGATCCTTGATCCAAAGCTTATGGTTCTTTGGTGTAGATGGAGTTTAAAGTAAAATGGTGGTGTTTCTTTCATCCCCTGAATACTTTATCTACAAGACAGGGAAACCAAGTATAAGGTGAAAATTTTCTTCTTTCTTTTTATTATTTATTTCTATTTATTATTAAGAAATTTTATATTCATTTTACATACCAACCATAGATCCCCCTTCCTCCCTCTTCCTCCAGCCTTCCCCTGCAACCCACCCCCTGATTCCCACCTCTTCCAAGGCAAGGTCTCCCATGGGGAGTCAGTAGAGCCTGGTACATTCAGTTGAGGCAGGTCCAAGCACCAAGGCTGCACAAGGTATCACACCATTGGCACTGGGCTCTAAAAAGCCCGCCCATGCTCCAGGGATGGATCCCGATCCCCTTGCCTGGGAGTCCCCCAAACAGTTCAAGCTAAACAACTGTCTCACATCTCCAGAGGGCCTAGTTTAGTACTATGGAGGCTCCACAGCTATTGGTCCACAGTTTATGGGTTTCCACTAGTTTGGTTGGCCATCTCTGTACATTTTCCCATCATGATCTCAATGTCCCTTGCTTATAGAACCCCTCCTCCCTCTCATCAGTTGGATTCCTGGAGGTTGGCATGGTGCCGGGCCGTGGATCTCTGCAACTGTTTCCATATGTCACTGGATGTCTATGACGACAGTTAGGGTATTCACTAATCTGGTTACCAGAGTAGTTCAGGCACCCTCTCGACTATTGCTAGTTGTCTAAGATGTGGGTCATCCTTGTGGATTTTTAGGAACTTCCCTAGCACCCTGTTTCATTTTATTCTCATGATGTCTTCATTTATCATGCTGTCTCTTTCCTTGCTCTCTTACTCTGTCCCTGTTCCAGCTCGAACCTCCCATTTCCTTATGTTCTTATCCCCCATTCTTTGCCCTCCATTATTCCTCTCCCACCACTCCCAGTTTGCTCATGTAGATCTCATCTATTTCTCCTTTGATGAGTTATCTATGTGTTTCTCTTAGGGTCCTCCTTGTTAGCTAGCTTCTCTGGAGTCTGGTTATCATAAGGTGAAAATTTAACCATCACAGTGTCCCTAATAAAGACTCATGCATTAGCTGCTAGCCACCTTGAGAATGCCTTAGCTGGTATAGCATTTAGAGCATAAAAATGATTGTTTTGCCCTCTTTTCACCCCTTTTATTGAAAATAGATTTTTCTCACATAATATATCTGGTTATAGTTTTTACCTCCCTCTACTCTTCCCAGTTTCTCCTTTCTTCCCATCTCATCCACATGTATTCCCTCCCTGTCTCTCATTAGAAAACAAACATTCTTCTAAGGGATAAAAATAAAATAAAAAATAATAAGATGAAACAACTATCACAGCAGAGTTAGACGAGATAAAGAAACAGAAGGGAAAGGACCCAAGAGAAGGTACACAAATCAGAGACCCATTCATTCATACTCTCAGGAATCCCATAAAAATACTAAACTGGAAGCCACAATATATACACAGAGGACATAGTGCAGATCTGTGCAGGCCCTGTGCATGCTGCTTTGGTTTCTGTGAGTTCATATAAGCTTTGCTCATGTTGATTTAGAGGGCCTTGTTTTCTTGGTGACTTTTATTCCCTAATTTCTGTAGTTCATTATTTTTCCTTCTACAGATAGTCTTTGAAATGTTGAAAGGATTTCAGGTGTGGCTTTCTTCTGGTCTCAAAAGATGCAGATACAACAGGATGGCCCATCAATGGACCTTCTTGAAGTATTCTTTGGAACCATTTGGAATTGACTTGATCATAGAGGAATCTGGCATCCTGTTTCTCAGGTGGACTTCTCCATGGGCTTTTCCAGTGGAACACCTTTACTAAGCAGTTTCTTATATATACTGCAATTGGAAGGTCACTAATACTCAGATGTGTGATGGCTCCATTAGGGTCACTTACAAAGAGATCTCTTATTGAGCACCAGGACTCACCAAAAACATCAGAGTCCTGGTATGTTCACTTGATTGGATCTGATGAGAGTACAGTGTTCATGTGGTCCAAAATGGAGTTCTTCCTTGATGTAGTGGTCCAGGAAGATGACTAAAGTAGAAATCCACTGAGACCAACCATTTTTATAGTTCACATTGTGAAACTCATTGGCTTTGTCACTAAAAACAATAATTCCTATAGCACATACAAAGGTGATACCTAAAGAGAAACACCAGTATTTCCCTCCAAAGTCTTCACTCCTAAAACTTCCCATTGACATAGCTATATGCTCAAAGCAGGGTGCATGCTGGGAGGCAGCAGGAGTGTGGCTGAGGAATTGGTGATAAAGGTGAGTTTTGTTGGAGCAGAGTGAGATCACAGTATATTTATTGAGCATGTTCATCCAGAAGCAACAGGTTGAAGGTATTCACAGGCAGAGATGCCCCCCAAAATGGCACTCACCTGATGAGCAACTAAGGCCGGAAGCAATCTTCCCACAGCATCTCCCCCTCCAGTGCATGCTGGAATCTGCATTTTAATAAGAACCCCAATTCTCATGCACCTTAACTGGAGAGAATTCTCAGCTTTAATTAAAGAAAATAAGTATTTTACTCCTTTAAGGATGTGTGCTTCTTATCATGCCTGTAACTTATATTTTCATGAATGTCTTTCAGATTATCTCTGAGGCACCCACATCACCCTCTGGAGCTGGTGTTCTTATCTGTAGTATTTTCTTTCTGCTTTGAAGTTTTTCTAAAAGGTAACAAAATTGGATAACAATTATTTCCTCTTAAGTTCTGGCCAATTTTTAGAGTTCTTAGACACTTTTTAATGGATGTAATAAAAACATCCAAAACACCTATGATGCCAATATATTGTGCGTGGGTCACGTCATGATTTTACAGCTGTGTTGGATCACATGCTTGTGTTTCTCTGCCCTCTGAATTCACAGCTCACAGTATCAGCTTTCCTTTGAGAATATCCCAAAGGGGAGGCCTCTGCAAATGAATAAATTGTTTTCATTACAGACCAAGTTGACACCCCAGGAGGCCACATATTGAGAGTGTCGTCCAAGAGCGACCCATTTTTTTTTTTAACTGCTTCTCTCAAGTTACCAGGCATACCTCATCTTTGGAGAGTGGCTTTGACCTAGGAACTCATCCCTTAAGAGGTGAGAAGTCTCTTCAGTCTATGACACTGATGTAATTTTCATGTATCTCACTGTTCAGCTTGCGTCTCGGTCATCAATAAGCAGCTTGAAGCCAACACAATGAGCTGGGATTCTGCAGCTGGGCCTTGAGAACTGTGGGTTTCTTCTGTGATTTATTTGGTACCATTTCAGGTTGGAAATACAGAAACAAAGGTACCCAGGGCATCTCTTATTTTCTATTTTGAAGTAGTTTCTTGGTTGGTGGATAAGCTCATTATAGTGGCAGATCTCACAGCAATAGGAGCCTGTTTGTGGCTGGGGCTCTCATGTCTCTTATTTCAGAAACAAAAGCAATTATGGAGAATTAAAACTCCCTGTAAAGTATATTTCTCTGTCTTACAAGGAAAGAAAGAAATAAAAGAAAGAAATGGTACACTATAGCAGAGTGCTGTGTGCATGTTTGTCTTTGCTATGCTTCTTCAATGCCACACACACATATTTCTATAGGACATTTGACCTTAGAATGCTGTCAAATTCTGATTTACTCCTACAGTTAGACAGAAAAAATCTTGTATTGCCTTAGGGGTTTTCTTTTATCCTTGAATAATTGAGTTTATTTGAGACAATGTCCTCATTTCCTCCAAAGAAATTTTTTCTATACATGTGAAGTGATCATATTGAAATGTTTTGATATAGTTTAGAACAAAAAAATCATATATTTATTAATCTGGTAGAATAATATGAAAGGAATTAATTTCTGGAAGCTAAATTATCTGTGACATAAATAGGTTCATATGATGTTCAAATTATACATATTGATTTGACTAATTTAAAGCACACAATTGTCTGATCAAACACAAAACTAGAGGTTTTCATAAAGATATTTCTGGGTCTGGTGATATGGCTCAGTAGGTAAAACAAATTGGCATCAAGCTTTATAACTGAACTTCAAGTTTGTAGTGGGTAGCCATTCCAGCTTTGATCTAGAAGTTCCAACCCCTATTGAGGCTTCGGTAACTGTCACGCCTACAAGGCGGGGCTGAGAGAGGACCCCGAAGACCCGAGATCCAGATGTGTCAGCTCTCTTGGTTCCTGGACCCTGGACGCTGGGTGTAGACGGAGCAGAGTTCTCCAGAGAACACCACTGGACTGCACGCTATATCTCCCCCAGACCCTGTAACTAATCACTTCACTTGTAAGTTACCCCACAAAATAAACCTCCCTTTTAACTACATGGAGTGGCCTTAATAATTTCACCAATACAAGTCCTCAGACCCATGTAGTGGAAGAAGAGAATCAACTCCCAAAAGTTATCCTCTGACTTCTCTGTATCCATCACACACACACATATACATGTACAGGAACACACACACACACACACACACACACACACACACACACACACACACACAAACACACACACATCAAAATATAATATAAAAAATTAGAAAAAATTTAAAGGTATAATTATTGTGTATCATTATAGTTAACATTGAGTAAAAGAGGTGATTTAATACCAATATTTGATAGCTTATCTGAAGAAAGAATTGGAAAAAATGGGAAGGGCTTTAATCAGAGAAGGAGGAGGCAGATAAGTACAAGAAGGTAAAATAAGAGTAAGAATGTCTGAAGAAGTTATAGAGAATCATATTGTTATCTATTTGCCTAAGTAACATATAATATAGGTAAGTCTTTGTAAACATATACAACATGTACATATAGTTTAAACAAAATTTTCCCACTCGGGTTAACAATGCTTCCCCCAAGAACCATAGGCTCTCTAACAAAACTCCAACATCAGGGATGAGAAGCCTCCTTTTAAGTTGTTGGTCAATGTTGTCCAAGAGACTCCCAAACCATTATAGGTTATTGCTGTTGCTCTTGGCTGCCTCCCTGAGGCTGAAAGTAATTCATTCCCTATTGCTTAAGACACCATGTACTTTAGACATAGGACCCAAAGGATCTCAGTTAGCTCTAACCTCAATGCCTTTTCCCTGAGAACTAGCTTTCATGGCACTAGAAGCAGCCATGCAAGTTTCCAAAGGAGGGGAGTAGCAAGCAGTCCTACTCCAATGGTGCCTATGAACTACAAAAAAGACCAGTATGACACAGTAACTCGAAGGGTGCAGTAGTGGCATGCATAGCTTGGCTGTAACCAACAGCTCTCTAATTGGACTTAAGAAGTGTGAAAAACTTCCTGAAAGCAGGTACACTATCACAATACTCCTGAGATAATTATGTGGACTGCAGTAAGAACTTGAAAGGCTAGCAGAGTACCAATGCTTGTTTTCTGAGATCAGATAAGCAATCCTGAGAGTGTGATATGTGTAAAGGAGATAAAATTGGCTCTCTTTACAACTGAATGAGTATGCTATTTCTATAGTAGAAAATACTCTTGAATTGGACCTTAATAATTCTAGATTTAAGCACATAAACATTTAAAAGTCCATTTCATTGAATGTTATGAAACAATGAATTGACCCTTTAATAAAATCTACTTCCAACATAATGGAAATTTATTGTTCTTGGTATAGGTATCTCTGGAGAGAACGATTTATACATGATGAGATGGCTGCTCATGGCTGTCAACATGACACATCTAGGAAGAAGGAACCTTAGTTGAGGAATTGCCTCAATTAGATTGGCCTGAGTGTGTGTCTGTGGGGTATTTTTTTGATTTCTAATTGGTATGGACTAGTTTACTGTGAGTGGGTCCATCCCTGGAAGGTATATGCCTGGGATAAGAAAAGTAGCTGAACATGAGCCTAGACGCCATTAAGTGGCTTTCTTCTATGGTCTCTGCATCAGTTCCTGCCTCCAGGTTCCTTTCTCTGAGTTCCTGCCTTGGGATCTGCTGTGGGATGTCCTGTATGCTGTGAATATATGTTGCTATGGTTGATTGATAAATAAAACGCCGATTGGCCAGTAGCCAGGCAGGAAGGATAGTGTAGTCGGGACAAGAGAGAGGAGAATGCTGGGTGGAAGAAGGCTGAGTCAGGAGACGCTGCCTGCCGCTACGAGGATGATGTAAGATACCAGTAAGCCACGAGCCATGTGGCAACTTATAGATTAATAAAAATGGGTTAATTTAAGATATAAGAACAACTAGCAAGAAGCCTGCCATGGCCATACAGTTTATAAGTAATATAAGTCTCTGTGTGTTTACTTGGGGTACACGAGTTGGAGAGATTTATTCTGACTGCCAGCAGGCCAGGACACAGGAAAACCTCCACTACAGGGATCCCTCAAAGGTAGGCTGTAAGTTTATCAGTCAAATAAACCACATTCTCTCCTAAGATGCTTTTGGTAAGTGCTTTATCACAGCAGCATAAAACAAAGTTGAACACATGGGACCCATAGAAAAAGAAAGAAATCATAGTAATGTTTTGTTGTTTTTATTTTTAGAAATATTAACTTGAAAATATGGTTTTGTCATGGTTAGAGCTGTAACAATGTCTGAAAGCTCAAATGAAGTCCCTGCAAATGCAGGCAAATGGACTTAGGATTCTGTCTACAAAATATGAGTAGTGACAGCAATATGAATACGAAGCTGCACTGGATAATGAGCCACCATTCATTTTCACATGCCTGATTAGTTCCTGACTCTCCACCTTCCTTTCATTCTCCCTCTTCCCAACTCCCCCTTTTCTTAGCCACAAGCCAAAGTTCCTACTTTGTCCCAAGAACCACACAAGGCTTATGACACAATGGGCATTGAAATCCAGCAAGATTTCAAGAGAATTCTGACTTCACAGTGTACATTCTAGTGGGAAAGATGGGTATTACTAATATCATGTTACATCAGAATGTGCTGAAATATCTCTAAGTATCCATTTTGATGGAGAAATGGAAAAATGTGGGACTACAGAAAAATGATTTCAATAATGCAAGGGGTAGGACCACTGCATCTTTAACATGAAATGGGGTGTACATATTTTCCATAAAGAAGTGGGTCAAATCTGTATTACTAGGGTGAATTAATCTTTCAACATAAACTAGATTTATTAGTCTCTAGAGAGAAATGCAGCTGTATAGCTTGTGTCTTATCACCAGAGTTTGAATCTTAAGTGGAAACTGCCAGTAGATGACTGGGGCCTACAGCATCTCTCTAATACCTTTTTGCAATCTCTGTTAATCTCAGGAAGATGGCTGAGATCATAAGGATGGCTATACTATGGTGTGGTGTTTGTTAAGTGTTTTTGCATTAAGTAGTCCCTCATGGGACTAATTATGATTTAAGAGTTTCAGTCACAAATTTATGATTTTATGGTTTTCAAAGCTTTATCTCTCTCTCTCTCTCTCTCTCTCTCTCTCTCTCTCTCACACACACACACACACACACACACACACACACACGCAATCAATCAATCAATCAATCAATCAATCATCAATCAATCAGAGCTGCTTATCTCCCCTCCCCTCTATTTCCAAGCTCTGCTTCTAAAAGTCTTGTTTTCTTTTCTTGACAGATGTTCACCACTCCCAGACTTGTCTCCAGCTTCTGGGCTTAGTGGTCCTTCCAGCATCAGCCTCCTAAGTGCTGGGACCACAGGTGCTTGGCACCATCTCCAGATAGCTCTTAGCATCTTCAAAGATAAAAAGGTGGATAGTCATGACGAAATAATTAATAACTGTAGTTTAATTCAGTTTATGAGCAACCAAGGGCTGGAAGAAAGGTCTAGCCATTAAAGGGTAGGCTCACAACCAAAAAATATAAGAACAATCAAATATCTTAAGAAAAAAATTTGTGTGCTCTTAGTTTATGATCCCAATGGCTTGCAGAAACAGAAAGGTTTAAATAATAACACTTTGAAAACAAAATGTAAGAATAAATTTTGTGCTCTACCCAAATCAGAAATGTGTATGAATATATATGTGTTAATATGTATGTGTGGTCATATATATGAGAAAAAAGAGAAAACTTTTCTTATATTAAAATATTTTTATTCTTGCATTTTATTTTAATCATTTAATTCAATGATTATGAAGCTCACTCTTGAGAATCCACAGAACACCAAAACAAAAAGATTAAGTAGCAAGGACAAAAGATCAATACCTGCAAATTAATCAGTTTGGACAGCAACAAATTCTTCAAAACAATATTATGTTCAAAGGCAGTAGGATAATGACTTCAAACAAGCAAAGTGATATAATTACTGGAACAGAGAACTTTGCAGTGAGATATTTAGTGAGTGAGAATGCAGAAGCTTGGATTTTTCTGTTATCTTTTCTCCTAAAGTTTGCATTATTCATATCTCAGTCTTGAATGCTAAAATATTTTATAACTAAAATTTAAAACAAAATGTAAGTATATTATTTTAGTCTTAAGATGGTTTGAATTTTCTAACAATGCTGCTGCTTTATAAGGCAAAATATGCTGTATATTTTTTAGCATCATTTCATCTGTCTGACATCTTTTTTTCCCCATGACTACATTAGTCCAACCACAAATTGTGTTTCATGAGTGCCCTTCCAAACATGTTCAATGAACTACACTTAGGAAAACCTTGGTTAAATGAATGGAGCATGGAAAGGTAGATGCTTCATCAGAATAAAAGTTCAGGGAACACTTACTAAGTCTTGGTTTTATCACCATGCTTTGATGGGATTAGAAGACATTAAATACAGCAGACAATCAGATAGTGTAATTACAGTTATTTAACAGAGCAACAACCTGAGTAGGAAATGGGGCTCATTGGTAGAGAAGCGTAATCAAGCAGAGTGCACCTGTATGATCAATAAACCAGGGGGTAGATGAGCTGCACATGAAGACTGGATGGCAGTATAAGCCGATACGTACAAGAGAGAAAGGGCTGTGAGCAAATAGCTTTGACTCCCTCCAGCTACAGATGGAGTCAACAGGATGACTGCTTACCAGTCCACCATACATTTTCCTTTGAATTAAAGCAATCACTTGACAATAGTTTGTTAGTGAAATTTCAATTAATTATGCTAACGTAATTATATTGTGTGTGTAAATTATGTATGAGGCTGTACAAATATCTTTCACTTGAATTTTGCCTGTCTTTCCTCCTTTTGCCTTTCCCTTGACACTCTGAGGCACGATAACTCTACTTGATCCATGTGCTTACATTTCTATCTCCCTAACTTACATATTTGATGTGATTTTTTTCCTATTTGTCTTTGTTTTAGAAAATAAAATATTAAGCCTGATTTAGTACATCATGATTTTTACACTCAGTAGCTGTAGAAATTTTATTAACTTAACTTATTTTTCTGGGTAAGGGAACACATATCAGTAATAAGTTAGATTCCTAGTCTTTTGATATTTTTAGCCATTATTGCCCATTTTTCATCGTATTGAATTTTCTAGACAATAATAAGGAATGCTCATCTTGTATATAATCCTTGCTTAGTATCTAATTCTTGTTGAGATGCTCTATGACATTAGGATGTCAAATGTCTATTCACCATCTGTTAATATGGTGTAAGTATTTTGATGTATTGTCAAATTCTATTTTGTAAAATTTACTTTTAGTTTTAGTATCTATATCCATCTGGAGAATTCACAAGACTCTTGTAGGACACCTGCCTTATGTCATGTGTTGCTGGTCCGGTTATCAAGCATATGATATTATCTTTAAGCAATTCTGTGTGGAGTTTAGCCCTAAGGGAGAGTTTCCCTTTTCCTTCTCAATATTTCTTTATTGATTTCCTTCCTGAATGATCCACTATTAAAAGTAGGGTATTAAACTCACCAGTCATATTATGTTTTTTGTTAATTTTTTCTTTTAGATCTGTTAGTATTTGTTTCTTATGTTTATATCTTTTTATGTTCTATGAATAAATTATCATTATATCTTACATTAGTTGACCTCTTTATCACTATACAATCACATTATTTGTTTCTTGTGATCATATGTTACTTAAAATTTATTTTTGTCTGATGTAATATAGCCACCCTATTCTCTTAGGATTTCCTTTAGCATGGAATATATTTTCCATTCCTTTGCTTTTACTCCTGTGTCTGTATAGTGACTTTTCCCCCTAGAAAACAAATGACTAGATTTAAAATGATACAATCACTTTATGTATTTTGATTGTGGAATTCAATTAATTTATGCTTGCAGTGGTTATTGATATACACGAAATTAACACCTGCCCTTGAGTACAAGGTTTCTTGTTACTTTATAGTTCTGTTATTAGACTACTCCTTTTTTGTCTCCTTTGATGACATTATTGGTGATGTGCTTTTATTTCTGTCCCTTAATATATACTTATCAACAACTACACTGTTTTTCTTTGTTGTTATCATTTTAAGTTGGTAAGAACATTTTTAATCATTTACTGCAATTCTATATTGTTACTTTTCTCCTCCTAATGTTTTAAGTTACTTATGTTATAATTTATATCAGTTTTGTATTATATTTTAGATGAAAAATTATTGTCATTATAATTATTTTCATACATTCATTAAAAAGTGTTGTATGGCAAATTCTATAGTGATTTGTATAACACCACATGTAATTGAGGTGATAGATCTATTTATTAACTTAATCTAATAATTCCTCATTGTAAACATAAATAAAAATCAAATCGTATCCTATAATTATAATGAATTAATATTTGTCAATTAAAAATAAATTTAAAGAGTAAAAATTTAAAAAAAGAAGTAATTGTGATTGGCTTTACAGCCAGGGGCCCTGTTTAGCAGGGCAGGCCTGAGCTGTTTGTAGCACTGGCTTTAAGCAAGCAGCTCACAGTCCGGCCTGAGCCCAAGCAGACCTGGGCTGGGGCTAGGGAGCCGGCTGCTCCGGCTAGGGAGCCGGCCCCAAGCACTTTTTAATGGATTCTTGTCACGTTGGGCGCCAGATGTAGATGTAACCAATCGTATTATTAAAATAAGAAACACAGAGCCAAGGTAAAAGAAAAAAGCCGAGAGGTCAGAGCTCAGAGATAAAATCTTACCTCCTCCAGTGCTCCTAGCTTCCCCGAGAGAGGGAGGTACTTCCTGTGTCCCTGTTTAAATAATCTTTCTGTTCTGCCTTCTCATTGGTTGTAAACCCAACCACATGACTGCCTCATCACTGCCTGTAAGTACCGCCCTCCAGGTCTTAAAGGCGTATGTCTCCAATACTGGCTGTATCCCTGAACACACAGAAATCTACCTAGCTCTTCTAACCACCACGCTCTTACTATGGCTCTAATAGCTCTGACCCCAGGGCAACTTTATTTATTAACATAAAATTAAAATAACATTTCAATACAAATAAAATATCACCACAACTTATGTTATAATTTATATCAGTTTTGTATTATATTTTAGATGAAAAATTATTGTCATTATAATTATTTTCATACATTCATTAAAAAGTGTTGTATGGCAAATTCTATAGTGATTTGTATAACACCACATGTAATTGAGGTGATAGATCTATTTATTAACTTAATCTAATAATTCCTCATTGTAAACATAAATAAAAATCAAATCGTATCCTATAATTATAATGAATTAATATTTGTCAATTAAAAATAAATTTAAAGAGTAAAAATTTAAAAAAAGAAGTAATTGTGATTCAGACATGTATCATACATGTGAGTTTTATACATTCCTATCATTTTATGTTGCTAATAGCTGGTTTTCATTTCGTATCGAAAGCCCATTAAGATTTCCCAGGACTAGCATTGATGAACTTCCCTCTGATCATGTGGAGTAGCCAGCTGTGTTCCCCAGCTCTACAGTACTCTAGCTGGCCTCATAGTAGGACATAGTTGTCTTGTAGCCTCTATAACCACTTTGGCCAGATAGAGTGCCAATTTGCTCTCTAACTGATGGTGCTGTTAGAAGGATTTGATATTTGAATGTGATCGTAGGCTATCTCCAACATTGGATGAGGCCTCAGATTTTCTCCATAGCCAAGTGAGACAGCTGGACACCATCATCGACTAGGCCTCAGCTCGGCTCTGTAGATGTCTGGGTCCCTGACTGTTTTTTGTCCAGGTTACAGGCTGTGCTGTGATTGATCTGAATTGCTTCTAGGCACTCAGGTAGGGAAGCACTGCAGGCTGCTGTCTGCAGCTGTTCATTGCTACAGTCATGGTTCCATGATTAGAACTATGGCTTCTTGTGTCAGAACATTGTCCACAAATGGAGTTGTGTGAGGAGATTGGTGAATGCTTGTGAGAAAACTCCAAGAAAACAAGACCTGAGTCTTGTGACCTCAGTTTCTTCAAAATACAGAACTGATCTTGGAATGTGTCTTTCTCCACAAAATAGTGGGGTTACTCTTTGGGTTTTCTGGGCTGATAACATCAGCGGGACTACACCTCATGGCTTGGTGGGGTTGCTGGGTGGCACCTTGATTGGTAGAGCTATGGGCTCTAACCCTGTGATGATGTGGGGATATAGACCATGTATCCAAATTGTGTAAGCTCTCCTGCTAACTGCCTGTGTGTCCCTTGCTGTGGCTTTGTGCTTGATCCCATAATTTTGAATGAATGGTTCCTTACTTTTTAGATGATTCTGACTTCCTTTTTATTATGATTGAGTTAAGACTTGCAAGAAATATTCTAAATTTCTCAGCAGTACTTCTTGTCATCTTGATTTTATGAAGTGTAAATTTCATTGGTGTTTTGTCAAAAATATGTAACTTGTAAAACCCAAAAATAAAGTGTGTGATTAATTTTTCAACATGTTCTATTGATAAATATACACACACAAGTTGTAGTCTTTATAGGAAGAATATAAATTTCTATGCACAGTTTCAGTGATGTGGTGATAAGTGTTTAACCCGCAGCTCTCTGTTATGATGGTTTGTAGCATTTGTAGCATTTGATAATTTCTGTGTTACACATACTCCTCTCCTGGCTTATTCCAAGGTCCCAGTGTGATGTCACCAACTATGTAGGTGGGGAGAGTTATGTACAATGATCTCTCAAAAACTGGTACAAACCTGCTCTGAAACACCACTGCATACGTCCACCAAGTCAAGTTTATTGATGGTATTATTAAATGATTCTTTTAAAGAGATTTATTTTACCTTTTAATTTGTGTACCTGTATGTGGGTATTTGCACACTAGTGTGTATACAGCAGAGGCCAGAAGAGGGTTTCTGATCTTGCAAAGCTGAAGTCATAGGCTGTTGTGAGCCTTCAGTGTGGGTACTGGGGAAAGAAGTGGGGCTTTCTTCAAGAGTGGTAGGTTCTTTTGAACACAGCCGTCTTCTGTATTTGCTTAACTGCTGAGCTATTTTTCACATCTTTACTTACATTAGATGACTAGGTACCAAGATTGCATTAGTCTTCTGCTACAATAGGATTGAAACAATTTATTTTGCACGTGTGTATCTGTCAGGGGAGTAGGCCACAATGTGTATGTGGTAGTCAGTGGACAGCTTACGGGAGTCAGTTAGTTCTTTTTCTACCATATGGATCCTGAGGATTGAACCCTTGCCACTAGATTTGGCACCCAGCACCCCTACCTGCTAAGCCATTTTGCTGGTCCTACAATAGCACCCACACCCCAGTTTTCTTTGAATATTGAGCAGATTTGCTTCACATATTTAGCTTTTGTGTTTTTAGTGCATATGGTTCATAATACTTTAACTAAATCCATCAACTGTACTTCTTATCACTACACAATCATTCTTTCACTCCTATATAATTTTAAAATAATAAATTCTGACTTCTCTGATAAGAATACTAATATTAATACTAATATAACTAATACTAATAATAATACTAATATAACATATTAGCTTGTGTTTTTCTGGCAACTTGTTGTGGATTATTTTATTTTTCATCATTGTTGTTTCATCATAAATGTGCTTTATAAAGAGAAAAATGTATATTTAACATAACCCGACAGTCCTTATTTTAATAGGAGAATTCTGTCTGTTCATATTCAATATAAAGACTTAATTTTACTTAGACAACCTTTGGGGTTAATTACTAATTTTTTTGTTTCCTCTACATCTGTCTTAATTTTTTTAAGCTGGTTAGTTTAATTGATACTTATTCTATTGGTTTTCTCTTGAAAATTTGGGAGTTCTGCTATAATTTCCTTTATATTAATGGTTTCCCAGATCTCTTTCAAAATAAGAAGAACAAAGCCAGCCATGTTCTCACGCTCAGGGTACACTTGTGGTTGGGTAATCCATTTCCCTTGGCATTTTCATTTGACACAACAAAGCTCCTTTCAAGCCTTCACTTTCTCTCCTTCCTTCCATTAAATAATTTATTGCCCTCTGCCACTTACAACTTGTAAATTTTGCTATCATTATTTTTGTATATACTATCATATTCCTGCTGGTTTAATATTTTGTAACCCTTAATATTAAGCATTTTTAGACAAATTATCATGTTACTTGGTTTGCAGATATCTTCAGAATTTATATATGTACAAATTAACAACATTTAGTTGTGTTGTTGAATGTTCCTCTCTCTTTACATATTAAAGTTTCTTTCTTTCTTTTTTTTTTGAGACAGGGTTTCTCTGTGTAGCTTTGTGCCTTTCCTGTTAACCCAGGCTGGCCTCGAACTCACAGAGATCTGCCTGCCTCTGCTTCCCGAGTGCTGGGATTAAAGGCGTGCGCCACCACCACCCGGCTCTTTTTGTTTTACTACTATTTGAGTAATGCTTCTGCTCTTTTTCTTCGACTGTATTCACTATTTGTTGTTTTGAATATCATCCATGAAGGAATGGCCATATCTTGATTGGCTAGAGAATTAAGTTTCATACTTTAAACTCTAGGTTTTATTCTACTATTTTTAAATTTCTGTTGGTGAAAATGCCAGTCTTGTTTACTTAGTTAAGATTTCATGTGTGTGTAATCTTGGTGTCATATACGATTTTTCCTTTTATCTTTAAGGGATTGTAACTTTATTAAGGTATGTTGAAATTTTTTTTATTTTGTTTTGTTTTTCTGACTTGACATAAAAGTGCCTTTCAACTTGCAGATGTTTGATTAGTAGGAAACATCTTCTTTGATTTGTCTGATTACTTTGGCCTTTCATTGATTTCACTTTGTTCTAAAACACTTGATATTCATCTTAGGTCTCCTGGCCTCTAACTCTCCTCTCCTGAAGTTCTCCATTTCCAACCTCTGCTTTCATGATTTCCCCACCCTCTTAGATTTTTGAGACATTTTTGCAGGCTATTTTTTTTTCAGGTTAGCAATTCATGTTCCAATAATAATCCCATGAAAGAAAGTGAAATGATGCTTTTAAAAAATTAAGATGGTTGGCGAGATTGCTCAGTGGTTAAGAGCACTAGCTGCTTTTCCAGAGGGGTCATTTTGATTTCCATTGCCTGAATGTCAGCTAACAACCGTCCATAACTCCAGTTCCAGTGTATCTGACACTCTGTTCTGGCCTCTGCAGGTAAAGTACACATATGGTCACAGACATACATGTAGGCAAAACACAAAAGTACATAAAATAAAAATAAATAAGTCTTTTTTTTTTTTGAGACAGGGTTTCTCTGTGTAGTTTTGGTGCCTGTCCTGGATCTCGCTCTGTAGACCAGGCTGGCCTCGAACTCACAGAGATCCACCTGGTTCTGCCTCCCAAGTGCTGGGATTAAAGGCATGTACCACTACTGCTATAAATAAGTCTTAAAAATAATATCTAAGAACAATTACCAGCGACATCAATGGGGTTTTAAATCAAGAAAGTTGAGGCTGCACTCCATCTTTGTCCCTATTATCTCACAGTATTGGAGAAGGTGCTTGCCCCACCCCCCAAGCTTAGCTTAACCATCTGTAAAGGGACATAATTTTTTAAATATATAATATTATTGAATGATACAGAATAGATATTTCTTTCATAGTACTTGATTCTTAGACAATGTTCCACAAATATTCGGTGTGATATTTAATTGACTATAATGGTTAATTTTAGGAGATGTACTGGCTTGTTTTGTGTGTCAGCTTGACACAAGCTAGAGTCATCAGAGAGGAAGGAGACTCAGTTGAGGAAATGCCTCCATGAGATCCAGCTGTAAAGCATTTTCTCAATTAGTGATCAATGGGGGAGGGCCCAGCCCACGGTGAGCTGTGCCATCTCTGGGCTGGTCGTCCTGGGTCCTGTAAGAAAACAGGCTGAGCACACCATGTGAACCAAGGCAGTTAGCAGCTCCACTCAAACCTCTGCATCAGCTCCTGCCTCTAGGTTCTAGTTCCGCTTGAGTTCCTGTTCGGACTTCCTCTGGTGATGGACTATGATCTGGGAATGTAAGTCAAATCCTTTCCTCTCCAAGTTGCATTTTGGTAACGGTGTTTTGTCGAAGCAATAAAAACACTAAGACAGGAGCCAAGCTGAATGAACTGAGGATACTCAGATAACTGGGAAGCATTATTTCTGGATAAACCTGTGGTAGCATTTCTGGAGGAGACTAGTACTTGAATTGGTCCAGTGAGTGGGGAAGATCTGTGTTGGTGGGCACTGCCACTCAATTGAGATATCTGATTGAACAGAACTGCAGAAGAAAGGTGAATTGCTTTACGTTCCATCTCTTCTGGAGCTTGGCTCACTCCTGCCCTTAGACGTAACTGCAAGTTCTCTTTGAACTCTGAGACTTGTACAAGTAGTATTCTCCTGCCTTTCTACACCAGATTCTCAGGCTGTGGGCTTTGGGTTTTAGTTTGAGATTCAGTGTCACTGCATTCCCTGTCTGTGAGGCCTTTGGACTTATGTGGATCCTTAGTTTGTAGGCAGGCTGTTGTGGAACTTAGTTCCTGTAATTGTGCAAGCTGATTCAACTAACAGATATCCTCTCATATATCTCTATCTTTCATTTCTTAATGGTTTCTTCTGGATAATTCTGACTAGTATATTAAGCAATATAAAATTAAACTTTGTGGGAAAAATTGCAAAGCTTCTCCCTCCCAAGAATTACCTATATATCATGTATTTTATGGCCTTTGTAGAAAAGCCTTTAAATTTTGCTAATATATTATAATGTCTCATATAAGACTTGAACATTTGTCTATAGCCTTGAGACTAAAACCAGGTATGATTGCTATTGTAATGATGCTGCTGAATGAATTTTTCTCGAGGGTTACCTATTTAATAAGTGATATATAGCTTGAACTCAAATTCCCAAACAGAAAGTATCTCTTTTACTGAAAATTAATCTGCATATGAATACTTATTTTTTGGCTTATAGTCACCAAAAGATATCTGGCTGTATTACCATCATTCAATTTCATATTTAATACATTGATTCAGCTCAATTTATTTTCTCATGAAGCCTTCAGTTTGCAGCTTGAGGAAGTCTTACAGCCACAAATGGAAAAAAAAGACATGATCACAGCTGAGTGAAGATCATTTAATCAACAAACTTCCTTACAAGCTGAAGTTCTGCGAGTATATAATCTGCAGAGCTGAAAATCATGACTTGTATTCCTCTCCTTCCTCACTTCAACTCTCTTCATTATTCTTTTCAAGGATAGTGACAGGTCTCAGATAACTCTGTTCCTGGACTATATTCTAATGACTGGAGGAATGCTTGGTGTATTTCAGGCCAAACATTGGTTTAGATCAGCCAGGCTGCATCAATGGCTGTGGTGTTGCTCACTGTACATAGCTCTACTAGGTACCACAGTGGAGGCCGCTAATTCATGCCAATCCTGAAGCCAATGGGACACCAATTAGCTTCAGAGAATGGATGTTGCATTTTGCCTTGATGGTGTCGATAGCACCATTGATGTTGGATTATCATTTTCCCAAAGTACGGAGGGCAGAAAGCCATGTGTATGCCATGGTGAGGACCACATTTCGCCATCTGATTGGCTAAGCCAGAGAAAGCACTGATGGACTCTGGTACAGGGAGATGTCCATAGAAGGAATTCCCAGCAAAGGTGACAGGGGCACGTATTTCCAGATGGAGATGAGTTTAGGAATAGAACACCAGCTTGGTCTGAAATTCTGCCATATCAACCACTCAGAAATTTATCGAATCTGGGGGAAAACATGGTAGAGTACACAATCTAGCTAAACAAACAAACAAAAAAACAAAACAAAAACAAAATAATTAAACAATTGAAGATTAGAGGCTCAGCATTGGGATTTTTAGGACAGATGTCCTTAGATGACTTTGCAGCCTAGTATCTTTTTTTTTTCTTGAAAATAGAGCCTTCTCTCATACAATGCATCCCAACCATAGTCCCACCTCCTCCTAGCTCCTCTCTCCCCCAATCCACTCCCCCGTTTCCTCATCGGAAAAGAACAGGCCTCCAAGAGATAACAGCCAAACAGGACAGAACAAGACACAGTAAGACAAGGCAAAAGCCTCCTATGGAGGCTGGACCCAATAGGCAACCCAAGAGGAGGAAAAGAGTCCCAAGAGTAGGCAAAACAGTCAGAGATACACCCGCTCCCACTGTTAGGAGTCCCACGAAAACATCAAGCTCATAGCTATAACATATATGCATGGTACAGCCAGTTTTCCATGGTAGTGTGAGTGGTGAAAAGTAAGTTACAGAATTTTAATACAGCAGTAGAACCATAAGCATCTGGGTAAATAGAGAATTTCAGTTTGATTTTTGTTGTTGTTTGTTATCAATAGAGACATGTTCCATCTGCCCAGAGTTCACAAAGAGGTGGCTTCTCCATCAGAGCTGTTGGAAAACGAGAAAATCTTGTGTACTGAGTGACTAAGAAAATAGACCAGATCAATGATCTTGTTGCTAATGGGCTAGTGGAACTGATCACAGCAGTTGGTAGCATTTTCGCCCCCTGGAGATGAACTTCTCAGAGTGGAAGAGCTTGCAGTAGGTAATAGTAAAACTTAACCAATGACTGACTATCCCAGACCAGGTTTCTGGAGAGTAGAAAGTGAAGCAGAGTGTTTAGAGTGAGGCTGCAGAGGCAAGTGGGGGCTGGATGCTGCAGCCCTGACAGGCACTTAATGACTTCATTTTCACTTTAAAGTAAGAGGAAGCCATCCAGAAGAGGTATGTATAAGTGTGAATGTGTCAGTGTGTGTGTGTGTGTGTGTGTGTGTGTGTGTGTGTGTGTGTGTGTTTGTGTGGGTGTAGTGGTGTGCTGGAAATCCTTGATTAGGAGAAAGCCTGAGTGGATAGAGGCGAACCAACTAGGGAGCTGCTGTAGAAACTCAAGTGAGAGGCAATAAAAGCAGTTTGGACTAGGATGGTTACAAGGAAGGAAGACAGAAGGGGCCGATTTGTGAGCTGCTCAGAGTAAAGCACAAGACTTGGTTGTTGACATAGAGAGGCCAAGAAAGGGTTCTTTCAAGCAGGAAGTCCACATTTCTGGTTTAAGTAGGTAGGCAGGTAGTAGAGCTACCTATTGATCTAAGCAACACTGAAAGAAGGCCAGATTTACGCAAATTAAAATCATGAATTTGGAACTTAATCACATAATACTCAATTCACAGTTCCTTTCAAACATCTTAATGGATTGAGTTATGTGTCTATAGATGGTTACTGACACTATTGAGTACGACTGGGACAGTGAATCAGATATTCTCTCATGTTTTCTAAGACATGTGTTTCTTTTTAACATTATATTTAAATTGTTTTCATTATTTTATTATAATTCATATTAATATATTTTATCTTAAAATGTGTTATTATGCATATTTATGGGGCACAGTGTAGTATTTCAGTACACGTATACAATGTATAATGAGCAGATGAAGGTAATTGGCATATTTATCACCTGAGACGTAAAGCATTACTTTGTATTAGGGATATTTAACATCTTCTCCATTAGCTATTTTCAAATATTCAATTAATTGTGGCCAAGCAGCTTTATCTGTGTGATACAGATTTTTAGAAATTATTCCTTCTATTTAACTGCACCCCTTCAGCCTCCACATATACGTGAAAACTATTCTGTGTCTGACTTATTTCACTTAGTACAATATTTTCCCATTTCATCTATGTTGCCCCAAATGATTCATCTTATATATTTATGGCAGAATAACATTCTATTTTTATATATTTAGCATGTTTTCTTCATTCTTGCATCCACTGAGGGACATGTGGTTTGACACATCTTGGTTGTTGCAAATAGTTCCGCAATGAACATGGGGCACAGCTGTCTCTTCAGTGCCGTTCACCTAGTGTTTGACTGCATTTCCCTGATGATCAGTGATATTGTTTCATGCATGTATCAACTTGTGCTGTATTCTTTATAAAGATTTCATTCATGGTCATTCACTTAAATCATTTCTTTCTTTTTTTCTTTTATAATTTAATTTAATTCTACATATCAACCACGGATTCCCTTGTCCTCCCTCCTCCCTCCCCCCACCCTCCCCCCAATCCACCCCTCATTCCCATCTCCTCCAGGACAAGGACTTCCCTGGGGATTCAGCTCAACCTGGTAGATTTGTTTGAGGCAGGTCCAGTCCCCTTCTCCCAGGCTGAGCAAAGAGTCCAGTGGCAATCCTACCAAAAGCAATCTATAGATTCAAATGCAATTCCCATGAAAATACCAACACAATTCTTCACAGACCTGTAAAGAACAATACTCAACTTCACATGGAAAAACAAAAAAACCCAGGATAGCCAAAAGAATTCTGTATAATAAAACAACCTCTGGAGGCATTACGATCCCTGACCTCAAGCTCTACTATAGAGCTACAGTAATAAAAACAGCTTGGTACTGATATAAAAACCGACATGTGGACCAATGGAATCAAATTGAAGACCCTGACATTAATCCACACACCTATGAACATATAATTTTTGATAAAAAAGCCAAAACTGTACAATGGAAAAAAGAAAGCATCTTCAACAAATGGTGCTGGCATAACTGGATGTCAACATGTAGAAGGTTCCAAATAGATCCATACCTGTCACCATGCATAAATCATTTATTTCTTGAGCTGTATGACTATTGTGCTTAGAAATTTGAGGAGCAGGACTTATACTCCAAAGCCAAGACTAGACAAAACTCTGCAGATAACATGAGTAGTTATGGTGATATATTGTGTTTCCCAATATATTGTGTACCCTAATAAAACTTTATCTGGGGTCAGAGAACAGAACAGCCACTAGATTAGACATAGAGGCCAGACAGTGATGGCACACATCTTTAATCCTATAACTCAGGAGGCAGAGATCTGTCTGCATCTCTGTGAGTCCAAGGCCACACTGGGAACAGAGCCAGGCAGGGGTGGCACACACCTTTAATTCAAGGACTTGAGATCTCATGTTGTACTTGGGAAAGACACACACCTTTAATCCCAGGAAGTGCTGGCAGGAAGCAGAAAGGTATATAAGGTGTGAAAACCAGGAATTAGGGCTTTTAAGCTTTTAAGCAATTCAGCTGAGATCCCATTTGGGTAAGGACTCAGAAGCTTTCAGTCTGAGGATTCAAGAAAACAGCATCAGATGAGGAGTTGTTGAAGTGAGGTTGGCTGTGGCTTGTTCTGCTTCTCTGCTCTTTCATAATTCACTCTAACATCTGGCTCTGGTTTTTTTTTTTTTATTAAGACTGTTTAGCGATTCGTGTTACAAGTAGTGATATCAGCTGAACTTATATTGTAGAATTATGAAGTAAGGAAAGCAGGTCAACCAGACGGCTGAGCTCTAAAATGAGGAGGTAATCTATAATGTACCAACCTCTAATTAGATACTATCATTGGATGAATTAAGGAATGTGGGGGAACTTTGAAAGTGGGAAAAGGGAGGAAAACTCCTCTGAGATAGTGACTGAAATTTGAATTGATTCATTGTATACTGACAGAAGCCTTTTCAAACACAAGAGTAAATTTCCTTAAATTGTCCACAGTTAGTACTATTTGTAGGAATGGGTGCCTGGCAATGATGTGATCAGAGTCAGGAATGGAGGACATTCATTATTTCACACATTGTATTGCTACCATGTGTAAATAAATGTCCTGCTATTAGCTAAAAAAAAAAATCCAGATTTTTCTGATCCTTCAGCTTAGTATGAATGTCACTGTGCCTTACAGAGTTCATAGAGCTAGTTAATAGCAGAGTTGGAGGCAGACAGAATTAATACTGACTGTTTCCTTCAAAGAACTATAATAAAATAAAATCTGTACTTCTAAAATTTTTCTGTTTTAAATCCATTCATATTTTAATGGCCATGTGATTTTCAGTGTTGATTTGATATTTCAACTTTTGTGTATAACCAGCTACTAATATATATATATATGTAATAAAATTAAATATGTAATATTAATCCAATATCATATAGTTTCAGCAGTTTGTTCCCCAGAATTCCACATGCTAGCATGCTAGAAACTTAGTCTGACAGATGATAGGACCTTTAAGAGGTGGCCCCTAATGGGAGATAATTGAGTCATGAGTGCTTTGTGATTTAAAGGGGTTCAATATCCATTCTGGGGGGTTAGATTATGTCTTTCATGGCTGGATTATTTCCTGAAAGACTGGGTTCTTATGAATCAAGAAATACATGCTTACTAGCCACCCTTGCTCACAGTCCTTCTCTGTAATCTAGTCTGCAATGTTGTCCCTTACTAAAAAGCTGAACAGGTAGAGTTGCTATTCCTAGACTTTCAGTTTTTAAAACTATGAACTAAATAATACTCCATTTTCTTAAAAATGTATACACTCTCAGGCAGTTTGTTATAGTAACATAACATAGATTTAAAAAAATCTATGATATAAGTATTTTTCTTACAGAGTGGGAATCAAGCCCAGAATTTGGTACATGTTAAGCAAGTACCCTACTACCGATGTATACCCAGCTCTGTTACTATTATTTGGGATTTGGTTCTCATGAACAAAAGTGGTAGCTTTTTTATAAAATAAAAAATACTTATAAATATTTTAAATACTTATAAAACAAAATATTTAGTTATAGGACTTTTCAGATAAGAATTATGATCAAGTATTCTCTGCTGTATCCTGATAGCAATGATTAGAAACACTTAAATAAAATGACTGGGTAAAGAGCATACTTCACTTCTGGTGCAATGGAACTAATTGCACCAGGTATTAATTGTTTCAAGAGTAATAGTTTCACAAGTGCAAATCCATCAAATAACTGGAAGAATCCTTTAAGCTTGCATTCAGCTTTTCCAGTCAATGTATAGATGGGAATATCCACATTACGAACTTTCAGTTGGCTCCTGGTTCAGAGAATAAACAAGCCACCAGAAGCAGTCAAGTGCTTGCATTTATTTATTTTATTCTATCTGTGGTCAATTCTAACATTTCATAGAATCTTGGAGAAATGAAAGCTTACAGTGTTGGTAACCATGATCCAAATCAACGACTCTAGACATGCCAGTTGCTGGGAAGTATAAACTGGTAAATTACTGTGAGAGTTACTTGTGGATTCACATGTTTTACATTACTGTCTGAAATAGCCAAGATGGGACCAGACTAGATATCCATCAACAGATGAATGTATAGATTGTGGCACATATATCCAATGGAATATTGTTTATCTGTGAATAAAAATGAAACAATGATGTTTGCAGGAAAATGTATGGAATGAAGGTCATTATGTCAAGCAAAATAACCCAGACTCAGAAAGACAAATGCCCATATATTCTCTCATATGTGCAAATATGTGTGTGTGTATACACATACATGTGACCATGTCATATATAGCTCATGAAAGTAGAAAAGTGACCTTGAGGAATGTGGGAGATGGGGATCTTAAGATGGGAGGGACAAGAGAGTGCAGGTGAATACATGTGACATGAAAACAGTAGGGGACACTAGAGAGAAGTTAATAGGCAAAAGGGGACCAGGGAAGATGGAGGAGGACAATGGGAGAGAGGATGAATAAGAATAAAGTGAATGATGTATCTGTATGAATGTGACATAGTGAAACCCATTATTTTGCAACCTAACTAAAGAATTAATAGAAAACCAGGCATGGTAGCACAAGCTTTTAATGACATCACTCAAAACAGCTGGTGGATTTCTGTGAAACTGAGGCTAGCTTAGTCTACATAGTGAATTCTAGGTCAAACAGGGCTGCAGAGAGTCCCCTTCTCAAAAAATAAAAACAGAAACAAACCCCAAAAAAGAGTTAATAAAATATAGTAAAAAAGAAAACACCTCAAATGACTAGTTCTTACAATATAAAGGGAAATCTTCACGATGCTTGATTTGCCAATGATTTCTTGGATATGATACCAAAGAATTAAACAACTAAAGAAGCATTAGACAAGTTGGGTTTCACAATACTTTTAATTTTTTCTGCATCAAAGAACTCTATTAATATAGTTAAAAGGCAACCAGTAGAATGGGAGAAAATATTTATAAATATTTACATATCTCAGGATATTAACACTGAGACTATAGAAAGATAAAACTTAATGACAAAGCCAAAGAACCCAACTAGAAAATGGGCAAATGAGCTGAATAGACATTTCTTCAAAAATTTATAAATTACAAATTAAAGCTGGTTATCACCTCATACTTCTTATGATGGTAAAACACACACACACATACACACACACACGCACACACACTCATTCACATAACCAAGCAACCAACCCTAAAATATTTTCAAGTTTACAGAGAAATTAAAACTCTTACACTTAGTTGATAAAATGGCACAATTATTTTAGAAAGCAGTGTGGAAGTTTCTTAAAATACAAAACTAGAAACACCATAGGATCTAGTAAGTCCCCTTTATGATATATACATTTTACAGAAAGCATATCCTTGAAAAGGTATTTATATGCCTACATTCAGGGAAAGGGTTATTCACAATCGGCAAAATTTGGAACTAGTCTAGTTGCTCAATGAATGCAGAGCAAAGCTAAATGTCATATGCATACAATGTAGTATCATTCAGCCTTAGAAACAGAAGGGGAGTTCACATATGCTACAAAGTGGAAGCCTGAAATATTTTCTAGCTAAATAAAACAGCCACAGAAGGCAAAGACAGGATTAGTCCATGTATGTGATGTATAAAAATTTCATACAGTAGAAATATAAAGGAGAAGTAAAACTTAACTATGAAACCAAAGAATCCAATTAGAAAATGGGCAAATGACTTGAGTAGAAATTTCTGTAAAATTTACAAATTTTGAAACTGGTTATCAGCTCATACTCATTTAGATGGCTGCTAGTAACACTCACACATGCATGAATGCACACATATATACACATACACACACGTGTGTGGGTACTCATGCATTCGTACATGGTCTAGGAGGAGAGGAGAGGAGAAAAGGGAGCCATGGTATAGTTGGTGTAGACTAGAGTTTTTGTTTTGTAAGAAGAAAAATTCTGCAGATGGATTGTAGTGGTGATTTCACAACAAAATGGGTGTACTTAGTGAATTGCACACTTATAAATAGTTAAGATAGCTAATTCTAAGTCATGTTTGTTTTATCCTAATAAGATTTGGGTAATAAAAATGGTACACATGGGATGGTTGTTTGGATGGGACTATGCCATGGTTTGGCACATAGCCTTCCTGCCTATCCCTGCCTTTGTAAATAGTATTTACTAGATAAATTTTACTCTTCATTTCACAAATTTGTATTTAAATATGCATAACTGACCATGTTACCTTATGCTGCTCTTCTTAATGGGAAAATATGCTTGTCCTCTGGGTGATGGAAAATTGCTAATTTACTAGTCTTTGGGAGCTGCTGACTTGTGTCCAATGTAGAGCCCAAGCCTCAAGGTCCTTTGTCTGAGTCAATGTCCTACTGCTGTGAAGAGACAACATGACAATTGCAACTCTTATGAAGAAAAGTTTAATGGGGCTGGCTTATAGTCCAGAGGTTTAGTTCACAATCATTATGGTGGGAAGCATGGGGACATACAGGCAGACATGGTACTGGAGAAATAGCTGAGAGTTCTACATCCAGATCCACAGGCAGCAGGAAGAGAGAGAGAGAGAGAGCTTGGGCATTTGAAACCATAAAACCTACCCCCAGTGACACACTTCCTGTAACAAGGCCACACATCCTGATCCTTTTAAATAATGTCATTCCCTATGAGCCTCTGGGGGCCATTTTTATTCAAACCACACACACCTCCATCTTGGGTGATTATAAAAGTACTTTTCCACCTGTCTCTCTAGTCCAATACCTTCTTTCCCCACTAAAGATTCACATGAATTACACATAGGCTGAGATTGGCCAAAAGTCATCTAAATCAGTGGCTCTCAAGCTGTGGGTCAAGAGCTCTTTGGGAGTTGAACAACCCTTTCACAAGGGTCAGATATCAGATATCCTGCACATTAAATATTTATATTACAGTTCGTAACATTAGCAAAATCACAGTTATGAAGTAGCAACGAAAATAATTTTATGGGTGGGGGTCACTACAACATGGGGAACTGTAGTAAAGGGTCACAGCATCAGGAAGGTTGAGAACCACTGCTTTAAAGACTGAGCCACATCTCTGGCCTCAGAACTGATCAACAAAATTAAGAGTAGGACAGGCCTGGTAGGTTCCAGCTGTCCTTCCTAGAAACAGAATGATGACAGACATAATTTAAAGAGAGCGAGGTGCTTGCTGGGAGCATTTCCTGCTGTTTTGTTCCACATCTCCTTTGAACACATCTTTGAAGACTTCTACTTCTCTGTCTGTGAGAGGTGCCACTGAGTGGTTTCTGATTTGGATGCTGACAAGGATGTTGCTCTTATGTCTCCCGTCTTGCCTCTTCTTCTCTAACTCTTAATCACTTCATGGCATTCTTACTTTCCATGATTTCTGTTGTCATTCACCATGGCCCTAAATGTTAAACAGAAAATCTCCCAAATAATCTACAGATTGTAACCACATGCTACTCTATGTTGCATGATGAAATCTTCTAGCATACAAATTCATTCTACCTGCCAAACGAACCATTGCTTTGCTCAGAATATCAAGGCTCGACATACTACTCATCCACAAGTCACTCAGTGGTCACTGAGTTGGTTATTAGGTTAGCTACTGAAGTATTGCAGTACCTGTGTTCAAGTAATCTCTATTTTAATTAATGGTGGCTATTAAATTTGAGAGTAAAGATGTAGACATTTTGCATATGCCAAAGAGAAGCCAGAAAATGCCTGTTTTAAGTGAAAAGGTGAAAACTCTCAAGGGAAGAAAAGAACAAGTCATTCTATTTACAGAGATCAACAGTTAAGAAAAAAAATGTAGCATGTACGGTATATGTGGGGTTCAGTACCATGAGATGTTGGACTTCTACTGGGCAGTTCGGATAGTATCTCCTGTAGCTAAGAAGGGAGATACTTCTTACTAAAGTTTCCAGGTCTTTACCTGGGCATTCCTACTGCTTATGGGACCAGCTTCCTACATCTCCTGATTTGTTTCTGAAAATTGCCGTTCAGATGATGTTTTGTCCATAACTCCTTGATGTTCTGGAATAGCACCCTCCCTCTGCCTGCTGTGCAGGTTCTTCACATTGCATGTGTTTCCACTCTTAGCACACTAAATGTGTCTACAATTTAGTAATTTATTCATGTACCCCCTTTTAGATATTCTTATGGACCAAATCTCTATCTTTTTAAAATTAAACTTTGTTTCCTAGATCTGTTTTAGATGTACAAAAATAATATAAAGATATTGTGTTTCCATATACGATACATTCAGTAATGTCTATTTAAGGTCATTTTATATTAATATGGTACATTTAATGCAAAGAGCCAATGTTCAGATACCATTACTAACTAAAATTTATAACTTGTTCAGATTGCTTTTGTTTTTAACCTAATTTTTAAAATTGTTTCAGGTTTTCTACCTCACTATATATATTGATTCCATCTTCTTAGACTCTCCTTCATTATAGCAGTTTTCACACTTTCTTGTGTGTGTGTGTGTGTGTGTGTGTGTGTGTGTGTGTGTGTGTGTGTGTGTGTATGTATGCATGTGTTTATATATGTGTGTGCTGGTACATTCATCCAAATTGTTCATATGAAGATCAGAAGTCAATGTCATGTCTTTTTCTCTGTTGCTTTCTACCTCATTTTCTGAGACAAGGCCCCTAGCTTAACCTGGAGCTCACCTCCCTGGACTGGTTGGCCAGTGAACCCATTGGATCTATGTGTCTCTGCCTTAGCATTACAGTTGCACACATGAGGCTCCCTGCTTGCCTTAAAAAGTTGTTTGAGATTTTTTTTTACACCTGCAGATGTGTTTTTGTTAAATTCACCCATTTCCTTCCCTATCCATACCCATCATTTTCTCCTCCCAACTTCATGTGCCCCTTTTTAATTTTTAAAAGCTCTGAGTCCACTTATTGCTCCCAGTATGTGCGTGAATATAGTGCCGTGTACTGGTGCATAGGTAGCCGCTCAGGGCCTGGATTCCTAAAGAAAATTGACTCCTAGTCTTCCAGCAGTCATCTGTTGCCAACAGCTCCTCAGCTAGGGGTGGGGCTTCATGACTGCTTCCTCTATCCATGCTGACATTTTATCTGGCTTGACCTTGTGCAGTTTTATGCAAGTAGTCACACTCACTGTGAGCTCATGTGTGCAGTCTTGTGCATGCAGTCATTCTCACTGTGAGTTCATGTGTGCAGTGGCCCTGTCATATCCAGAGAATTGTTTTGCTGCAGATGTCTATTACCTTTGGCTCTAACTATCTGTTTGTCTCCTCTTCCGTGGTTATCCTTGAGCCTGGGGAGGAAGGTGTGATATGGACACCCCATTTAAGGCTAAGCATTCCACAGTCCCTTTATCACATTAATTACTTGTGGGTCTTTTTTTCAATCAACATCTACTGGAAAAAGAAGCTTCCAATGAGGGTTGAGAGATGCAGTAATCTATGGGTATAAAGATAAACACTTAGGGGCAATTTAATACTGTAAACCTATTGTCTCCCTACCCCTTCCATATGGTATTTCTTGAAGAAAGTCACTACATATTCAAGGACTAAGGGTTTGTGTTTTTCCCATGAAAGTAGAATATCTATATAAAAATTTGGAGTTTTTCTGCATGGGATATTTACCTCTTGCCCCTTTTACCTACATATTTTTATGTAATTGCATATTGAGTGTTTAGCACAGCACAGAACAATAGCAGGCACTATTTCCAACTTTATTGTAAATCTCTCTTGATACTAGTAACGACTTTAATGACCAAAGTGCCGAAATGGTTTAGCAGCCGTAGTCTAGGCTTTCTAGCTCTTTTAATCGTTACAAACCATCCTGTAAGAATGAAACTATCATTAGAGTTGAATAAGGTTTCAGCATAGCTGATATTGTACACCTAATACATGGTGGAGACAAAAGTTAAGCTGTGTGACTGAGACCATATTATCAAAACTACAGAGGCTGGAGTGCCCCCTGGCTTCTCCTTTCAACCATCTTGGCTTTGCTCCCTTTAGTTTATTCTGCATGAACAATTTTCAGTGCACACACAGCCTCAGCTAGAACAACTCTAGCTTTTTTTTTGTTTGTTTACATCTAATTCTCCTTTAGATCTGTGAGGCTTCCACCACACTAGAATAGGCATTCTTAGCTCTGGAAAGGCCTTTCTTCTTAGGCTTACTTTGAGCCCCGAGAGCACTTATGAATAAGAGGAGGTGCCTGTAATGCCATCCCTACTACTCTCCACAGCTTATAACTGGCTTGTCAGATCATAGGTAACCAGCAAACGTAATGAGAAGGTGCAGCTGCCAGCATTTCCGGTAGAATTTGAGTTTCTGCTAGGAGTAGGATGAGAATAGTCTATGAACACTATGGAGGGAATCTGAAATACATTGCCAATATACTAATTAGATATGAGCGGAGGGAAGATGTGTCAGGCATTCAGATTTCTATTTTCTATGATGCATGAAGTCTGATGAATATAGAATAATTTCTTTGGATTGTCAAGATCTTGCTACATGGCTGAACAAAGGAGATAGAATAATGCATGGTTTTTATAATGTGTTCCACATCTGCCTTCCAAAATAAACTCAGCCATTAAAAATGATAAAAAGAAACTGCAAATAGAGAAGAAGGTGAAAAAAAATTTTTGAGACAAGATCTTACTCTGTGAGCCCAGGCTGGCCTGAGTTTTGTGGCAATCCTGTTGCTTCAGACTTCGCAGGAATTACTGACATGAGCCTCCATGCCTGGCTGAAGCTGATATTTTTGCAGCACCAGTTGTTATTCTTTAGTCACTAGGAATTATGAAATCTCATATAGTTTATCTTGGTACAGTTTGTTTATATGCTGAGTAATAATATCCCCAAATAGGGCCTACTCTAAGCCCAGAGTTTAAGAGGTATCTTAACAGACTATTTTAAACTCTGCTACACACACACACACACACACCAAATACTATCTCCCAAAGCATGTTCTTATGTTTTGATTTACAACAACTGTAAGAAACCCTAGAGTAAACCCCTTTAGTGATGGGATTCTTTTAAATCAAGGCTTACAAAAATTTCAAAGCACATGCTGAGTCTCTCAGATGCTTTGATGAGATAAGCCAATCTGTTTGCCATGAAAGCAATGTGCTAATCTCTGACATGTGCATGCAGCTAAAACCAGCTTCTATGGAAAAATCCTTATGAACAGTATGTGTGAGATTTTACTCATCTTTTAGAAATGATTTATTGGGGAGGCAGTGTGCAGCAGGCTACAGACTGCAGTGACACACCGATGGCTTTATTACAACACTCTTGGCAGCTCTCACTGGTAAATACTAAAAGGGTGGGATTTCCTCTCCTAATTTTACACAGAGGGTCAAAATTACTTTCTTGTCTGAATGCTTTTGGGATGAATCTAGGTCATCACAAAACAGACCAGTTACTCTTTCTACTTGGCTTAATGGCAGGTACTATTTAGAGAGTTTTAGGTACATTAACTCATCTCACCCTTATAAACACTATTATTTTTCCCTTTTTTATCAGGAAGACACTGAAACCTGGAGAGGTTAGGCACCCCAGCAAGGTTTCACAGCTGATAAAGGGTAGAGTTGGATTTTGAACTCAGGTGATCTGATTTCAGGGTCTGTGCTATCAATCAACACATCATGCTCTCCTTGTGAGTTTGAGGGGGACCTGCCACCTATAAATAATTTGAGTATCTTCACATAATGTATCACACATATTTGCTGCTCAGTGTGCTGGTAAAACAAATTTAGTTAGTGCTTCAAATGATCCAGTTACTCAAATTCTGTGTCAAAACTACCTTGTCAAAACTCTGTGAACCTTTCCTGCTTTAGATAAGGTTGAAAGAAAAAGGAATGAGGCTGCATATAAACATCAGCATGCATTTTACAGGTCTTGTCTATTATAAAATCATTAAAAATATGGATTGAGTATAAAAGGAAAGATTGTTACAGTAAGATTTCAGTCATACTGGTGGTGAGGAGAGGAATAACTGAATGTCTTCTTGCCATTGTTAAGATATTTGCTTGGATTTTTTCCCCCATTTTTGATACAGGGTCACATGTGTTTCAGGCTGACCCCAAATTTGCTATGTAGACTGAGGATGACCATGATCCTCTTGTCTCTAAATCCTAAATACCCTGTGACTACTCTGAATTTATTCAGTTCTAGGAAACAAACTCAGGGCTTCATGTAGCTAGAGCTTTCCTTCCTGGCTCATAGTCAGGACAAATCTCTCTCACCCGCCAGTCCCAGAGCTGCTCAGACCCAACCAAGTAAACACAGAGACTTATATTGCTTACAAACTGTATGGCCATGGCAGGCTTCTTGCTATCTAATTCTTCTATCTTTTTTTTTTAAATTTTTTTTTTTTTTTTTTTTTTTTTTTTGGTTTTTCGAGACAGGGTTTCTCTGTGTAGCTTTGCGCCTTTCCTGGGACTCACTTGGTAGCCCAGGCTGGCCTCGAACTCACAGAGATCCGCCTGCCTCTGCCTCCCGAGTGCTGGGATTAAAGGCGTGCGCCACCACCGCCCGGCTTAATTCTTCTATCTTAAATTAACCCATTTTTATAAATCTATACCTTGCCATGTGGCTCGTGGCTTACCAGCATCTTCACATGCGGCTTGTCGTAGTGGCAGCTGGCAGTGTCTCTGACTCAGCCTTCTACTTCCCAGAATTCTTTTCCTCCTTGTCCTGCCTATACTTCCTCCTGCCTGACTACTGGCCAATCAGTGTTTTATTTACTAACCAATCAGAGCAACACATTTGCCATACAGAACATCCCACAGCAGCTTCATGTATGCCAGGCACCATTCTGTCAATTGATGTACAATCCCAATTTTCTTCAATTGAATATATGTCTATTATATTCCTATAACATTCACTATGTGCCAAGAACTGGTATAAGTTAATATTAACTTTCTAAAATATCATGAAAATCCCATTAAGTGGATATTGCTGTGTTTAATTTAAAAGCACAGTGACTGAGGACACAGGAAAGCCAATAACTCACTTTCCCAATGCAGAAACCTAACTCAGGTCACCTGGCTTCAGAGTCTGGGTTTTAGCTACAACTTTGAATGTGTTGAGGCACCTTTGTTATGTTGCAGAAATTCGCTTTCCCATTGTCTATTGTTTTCCTATGGATTATTTGAGATTCATTTGTATTTGTCTTCAGTGCTTCTTAGCATTTCTGTTTTGTATACTTGTTTTAGTAACTGATTTAGGTATTTCTGGATATACAGAATTCATTACCATCTACTGTTATTCACATTTTCCAGATAGAGTGAGTATAGAAGTCTTTTTACATCCTTTGTACTTACTTACCCATAATAATTGCTTTGGATATCTTCTCTACCTGCATTCAGAATCAATTCAGATAATGTTCTAAGTTTTGGCTAAACCACCAAATACAGCTTAGAAAACTTAAGAGGGAAATTTATTGTGCTTTCTTTAAAACAAATAAATAAATAAAAAAACCAACAAAAAACTGTTTCTGTTCTATTTTAACATCCCAATGTTCATATGTGTGTGTGTGTGTGTGTGTGTGTGTGTGTGTGTATGTATGCATATACATACACACATATACACACACTCTTCAGAGAGCTTAATTTAGCCATTTTTTAAAATCATAGATTCAATGATGGCAATTTATTGGGGGAGGTTATATTTTCTTTAGAGTTTCTTAATTTCCTCATCTTTCCAGAGAGGTAGATTTGCTGGTTATAAAATTTTGAATTGTTAATTCCTTTATTTCTATACTTCAGAAAATGTGCCAAGGAAGTGTGCTTACTTCATTGATCCTGATGAGAAATCTATATCATTCAAATTGTGTTTTTTTAAAAATATGGATAATGTTTTATTTCTCTTTGGTTGGTTTTTAGGTTTTCTTTTTGTCTTTAGGTGTTTGAGGTTTAGTCATGTTGTGCCTTTTTTTTTTTTGATTTTCGAGACAGAGTTTCTCTGTGTAGTTTTGTGCCTTTCCTGGAACTCACTTGGTAGCCCAGGCTGGCCTCGAACTCACAGAGATCTGCCTGGCTCTGCCTCCCAAGTGCTGGGATTAAAGGCATGCACCACCACCACCCGGCTGCCATGTTGTATCTTATTGATGGTTTCTTTCAGTTAAGTCTGCTTGAGTTTCTCTCAGTTCCTTGAGTCCATACATTTGTGTCTTTTGACATGTTTGTAGAAATATCAAGTGATAATTTCTTTGATTTTTTTCACCACTGATCCCTTAAAAATAATTATTTTATTTGTATTTGCGATATATTTATATTTTTTGAAAACTCATACATGAGTACTGCATCTACATCAAATCTGTCCTTCTCTTCCCTCCAATTCCTCTTGTCCACTTAGCATTTTCCATATGTACATGTTTCTAGGGCTGACCACCTGTGATTAGACAACCTATGTGGGAGCTCATTCTTGGAGGAAACTGATTCTTCCTCATACAACAGGCATTGGCCCCCTACCTATCGCTCTTCACCTATGCATAGGACCAGGTGGAATTTCACTTGTCCTCATTGCTATGTCAATTTGTATTGTCATTATGCTGGTCTTGTTCAGGCAGCCATATTGTTCAGAGTTCATGGCTGCATTTTCCCTGTCATATCTAGAGGAACACTTTCTAACAGCAGACACCTTGAGTGTCTGGTTTCAATCTTTGCATTGCCTCTTCTATGATTTTCCCTGAGCTTTAGATATAGGGGTTGTGTTGCAGATGCAACAGTTGGAGATGGGAACTAAATAGTCACTTATTCTCTGTTTTTTGGGCAATTGTGCACCTCTATAATAGTCTCCATGTGTTGAAAAAAAAAAAGAAAGAAACTTCTTTGGTGAGGAATGAGGGTATGCTTATTTGTGGGTATATACTTAGAAAATAATTTAAAAAGTATATAGGTTTAGGAAACTGGCAGTAGTAGATTCTTCTTTCAGATCTATGACTAATGATTGCATTCTTCCATTGGCAGCTTGCATAGAACCTTCCTATGACAGCTACTCCTCAGGGAAGAGGCTGTCGGTCAAGTCCAGCTTGATTCCTCCAAGTTCTATGTCCAAAGTGTGTGGTGCCTTCAGCAATGAACTGTTTTTTATTCTTCTTTCATACATCCCAACCCCAGTTTCCCTCCCTCAACTCTCCCCAGACCCCCTTCCTACCTCCTCTTTTCTCCAGATCCACTTCTCCTCCATTTCCTGTCAGAACAGACAGGCCTCCTAGGGATATCAATCAAACAGCATAACATCTTATCTTCAAATTTCAAGAGACAACTCATGGCAATGGGAATAGGCTGTACTGTGTTGGGGGTCTTTTGGACACCCCGACCAAGAACTTGAGAACAGGTTTCTCATGCCTAGTACTGGGGGTTTTGTTAGATAGTTTATGGTTGTTGTGGTGATCATTCTCACTTTAAATGACATAACTTCATTTAAACTATGTATCTACATATTATATAAAATTTTGATTTTACATAAATAATGATTCCCTAAGTCCTTTGCATACAACCTTAGTGTTGTTTATACCTCCACCTTACCTCTCCTTGGTCCTTTTACTTCTTTCTCATGACTTTAACTGACACTCCATGAGTTTGATTTTTCAGTCTATTTCTCTCTGTTGTTCAGGTTGAGTATGTTCTGTGGTTTAATTTTCAGCTTCGCTGATTCTTCCCCTATCCTCATCACTCTGCTGTTGGACTTTTCCAGTGAGTTTTAGAATTTTGTTTATTATAGGCTTTATCTCTAAAACTTCTATTTGGTTCTTCTGTGTAGGTTGTTCCTTTCCTTGATTTTGTATATCCTCTCTTGGTTCCAGCATGCTCCTGAATAGTTATTGAAACATTTCTTCGGGATGGCCTATTTAACATTTTTATCAGATACTTTCAACATTTGTATCATATTGGTGTATATTGATTTTCTTTTTTCATTTGGTTTAATATCTTTTCTGGTCTTGGGATAAATGATTTTTCCATTGAGGGACTGCCTTGTGGCACATAATACACTGGATTTCACTTATCTAGTTTATCTGACCAGACAACACTTTTAAAAATATGGAGATTGAGAGTTCCAGGCAAACAAACTCAAAGCTGCAAGTCATCTTAAAGCTTCATGCTGCTGTTTGTAAAGAGCTTCTTCTGTCACGTTTCAGTGATAAAGCAAGCTGAAGTGTTAGGTTGGATTTATGAAAAGGGTAAATCAAACATGGTGTCTAGTTACATAACATGACAAACCCATCTTACAAAAGAACCTACAGGGTGGGTAGCATGGTCGTGGTCGCCTTCACCAATAATCTGCCCCATTATTTACCTTAAGGAATCTTGGATTACTTTTCCCCCACTAATTATTTTGAATTGTTTCCCCAATTTGTTACACTAAAATACTATTTCCTTTAGTAGCCAAAAAGGTAAAAAAAATTGCAAGTGTCAAAAGGTGAATGCTTTGCAAGTGAAATTCAACAGCTGTGACTTTTGCTTTTTAAAAATGTAATTGATTAAAGTTAATACCTGGGGTATGGTAAAGGTCCCTGTCTATATCATTTGTCCTGGTCATACAATTTAAAGCCCATTAAGATTTTTTTCTCTTTATACCTTGTAGCCTTGTCTTTGCATGGGTACACACCATGCAGATTCTTACAGACTTCTCACTTGCAGGGCCTTTTTGGAGTCAGATGTCAACTTTAATTGACATAGGTGGGGCATATACCCAGTTCTGTGTTGCTAAGTTTCCATAGAAATAGAAACTCTTTTATTGCATGTGCTATTGGGGTGGGGGCAAAGAAATGTAAGGAGTAACTCTAGGGTCTCCTTAGGTGTATATTTGACCCTATAGAGAGAGCAGAAATTATTTAGTTGGGTGGTGGTTGCTCACACACAGAATGGGCATTAGAACAATGTGTTAAGTGTTAAGAACCATGATCAAACTTCACAAATCCAAACTATGGAGGAGGACTTGGGATGCATCTTATTGCTTCTCAGATCAGTTGTAACACCGTATCCTCATGAAGTATAGGAGCACTTTCAGAGTTATTCCCCACATGACTTTTAGTTTCTTATCCATAAGATGGGAATGGTATCTACAAGTCAGAATGTTGGAAGTGAGATAAAAATATCTAGGCTTCCAGTGGCCACCAAGGCATTTATGAGATTTAATACAATGATAAATGTTAAAAGAACACTTTAAATTTCATGATACTGCTCAATTACTGTTACTTAAAAAAAAAATTCCTGGTCCAGGTCCTCTGGATAAGTGAGACAGTTGTTTAGCTTGAACTGTTTAGGGGGGCCCCAGGCAGTGAGACCAGGACCTGTCTTTAGTGCATGAGCCGGCTTTTTTGAACCTAGTACCTATCCTGAGATACTTTGCTCAGCTTTGGTACAAGGAAGAGGGTATTGGACGTGCCCCAACTGAAGTTACCAGGCTCTGCTGACTCCCCAGGGGAGACCTTGCTTTGGAGGAGGTAGGAATGGGTGGTGGATTGGGGAGGAAAGCTGAGGGTGGGGTTGGAGGAGGGAGGACAGGGGAAATCCATGGTTGATATGTAAAACAAATAGAAAATCTTTTAATAAAAAGAAAAAATCCTGTGCTGTTTCCTTTTCAATATTCAAAAATGAAGAAACTTAGATTTACAGAAATTAGGCAGTTTGCCAGTTAAGTAAGCAGTGGGAGTTGGCTTTAAATTGTAACTGTCTCCTAGTTCAGTAGTCTTCACATTTCTATTATGATTTCAAAATATTTTATGGCTTTGAGACATTCTCTAGAATTTAGAGTCTAGATGCTTGTGATGATACTAAACTGCCAGGCCTTGTGTCTCATTCAGGGTGTGGAAATAAAGTTGCATGTTTACCATCACAGAGTCTACTTGAGCCACAGGTGCACAAGGCTCAAGGCCAGGTCCAGCATCCATTTTTGCAATGGTTCAAAACAACACTCGCTTAGATGGGCACTGTCCCTGTCTGTTTTCACACAGAGTGACAGAGTTAAATATCTATTATGGAGGGGTGGTGTACCAGCTTAACCTAAAATATTGATTAACTGTCTTTCTACAGAAAACTTTTTGTGATCCTTGACTTCTTTCATCATCTCCCAAACTACAGAAGCAATGCCTCCAAATGATGAAATTCCACATTTCATGAATGCCACCACCAGTTATTCTTTGTCCCCAGCTGAATCAATGTAGACAAATGGAAGTCTTTAACTTTTGCTTATTTTCTCCCCACAAGAATCTTGGGCTTCCTGAACACTGGATGCATTTATTCCTAGAAGGCCCTCTGACCCTAATTTAATAAACATTAAAATAGAAAGGAGAGGGTGTTAGGAAATCTACCAATCAGCATGTTTACTGAAAGAATGATAAAATGGAAAAGTCACAAAAAGGAATCTACTCCTTGCAGGTTAGGTGCTGGTTGGTAATTAGAAGAGACACTGAGTAGTAGTTTAAATATGCTGAGGACTGAGCCATACTGGACTGCAGGTGTGGATTTGTGCTGAACAGGACAAGGTCACAGAGAGATCAAATAAATCAAGAGGCATCATTTAGAAAGTTCATATTAGTATCTGAGACCTGGAGCCTAAATATACACACCAAGTACATCCTTGCTTCACTAAGAAAAATTACAAAGACTAGACTGCACTGTTCATCTTGATCTTTGGGGCCCTGATTTAAGCCCATCTTCTTATGTCTTCATGGCTAAATGTAGGGTTGATGCTGCTCCCATTTAACCTAACAGAGCAGTGGCCTCAGGAGGCCAAGCCAAGTTATGGAGGCTGTTAAGAGTAAGAGTAAGTTCACCAAAGGCAGGAGTTCAGAGGGCGAGGCTCGCAAACTGCTCTGCCTTTGTGCTTTCTTTGTGTTCTCTCTGCATGAAGAGGGCAGTGTTAGGTCTGCATAGATCTGTAAGTGATAAAAGCCAAAAAGCTTAGGCTTGTCATCTATGGTATTTTATAGTTCATTTCACCTGCAAATAGTTTTTCTTCCAAAGACAATTCAAAACATAGACTAAAATTATAAAATAGCTAATAGGCAGGCTGGTGTGTTATCAGGAAGGCATACTTGAAGGAATTTAAATTAATTTACCATACTTTATGCCAGTAACAAGGTAAAGAGCTAAGATCAGAGCATAGGGTCTGAGGATCTGTGAGTACAGGGTGCAGCTGTTAGCAGCCTGCACCTCAGGCAGCACTTGGGATACTGTAGGGAAGCCAGACATGAAGAAAAGGAAGCCCAGCATCAATGCTGGCCCTTTCCCATCCAGTTTTTATTTCTCAGAGCAGTACCTCTTCATATAAAAGAATCAGGATGCAATTTTTACAGTTGAAAATTATTTTTACAGGTGAGGCATGGAGTTACCAATATGTCAAATGGATTTTGACATATAAAAGATAAACAGCTCTGAGGTACACAGCACGAATTAAGGAGTGTTAAATGAAGGGTCAAGACCAGGGCTCCCCAATGCCTAGCCTCACAGAGCTGCTTTCATTTTTGTTGGAAGTTCTAACATGTTGAGATTTCTCTTGACAGTGTAGTGGGGTTACATCTTAACTTTTATGAACTTAAATATTTAAGCAGTGGAAAGACAGAGAAAAAGAGAATTTGACTATTGCAAGTGATTCCATCTATCTGAGATGAGAAAAAAATGTCATGACTTCTTGGTGCGTTTCAACCTCCATTAGAGCTCTATCTATCTATATTTTTTAAATGAGCACCTAACCATGTTAAGTGGCTTTAAACAGTTAATTAACTTTTTTAAAAAATATGAACGTGGAGTTAATTAACATAGATCTTGGAATAGATTGCCACTGACTTCTCTCCCTCCCAAACTCTAGCTATCAGTTCAACACTGAGGGGAAGGAGTAATGCAATTGGACTTCCTGCAGCTGGTGCTATAGTTGATAGGCAAAGACATTTTCAGCTGTCATTTGCCCAGTTTCCTGACCGAGAAAATACTGTCTTCGGAGTTTCCACCTAAGTTGCTGCTCCCTGAATCCACTACCATGGTGGCAGCAATATAGTGAAGCTGTAGACCATTGTCTCTGGTGTCAGAAAAATTCATATTGCTTGGTGGTTCCATGTGTAATTTCGATTATTGGATCATATTGATACAAAATGTTAACATAATTCCTTTTCTATGTTAAGCACTTGAATGGTGTCTATTAATATAGTTACTATAACAGAACTATTCAAAGAAATTTTAATGTAATATGAGCCAAATCTAGTAAAGAGCTGGTGATTTTGACAATGCATGCTCTTCATGTTTCATCTTCCTTTACACAATAACAAAATTGGGTTGTGTGATGTCCGTGAAGATCTAGAATACTGCTGATGATCATGTCGATGTGCCCATTTATTTCCTTCATCATTGTCAGTGCATAGCAAATCATCCCAAGTCCTAAGAGCTTACGAACAAGTATTTATGCCACAAGCTTGATTTGGTAGGTAGTCTGGTTTGCTGTGGGCTCATCCTTTGTCTGTGATCAGCACTGGGTTGGACAGACTGCTCTTGACTGGGATCCTACATTCAGGGACAATCCTGGCTTGTACATTTGGACTTCCTTTTAGCAGACTAGCTTGGGGCTGTTCATGTGGTAGTAGGGTTCTGTGAAGGACTGGCACACAATGCCGTTTGAAGTTTAAGCTCAGTAGTGTCTATGTCCTTTTCACTAAAGCAGCACACAAGCCTGCCCTAGAGCCAAGAGGTAAAAGACAGAGGTAAAAGACAGAGGTAAAAGACAGGTTAACTCCTCATTCTTGAGGAGTTAACCTGCCAAGTTGTATTTTTAAATGAAGTTTTTGTTATTTTCAGTGCCTTGATTTTTGTCAGTGGGGCCAGGTGTTTTAACTAGGCAAATATAACTGCTCCATGGGAGATCTTATGTCCTCTGGTACTTGATGAAGGCTGACACTGGCAGGCCACTGTGTTTTTCTTATTCTATTTTTCCCTAACAGGATTCTTAAAATTGAGATTAAAAAAGAGAGAGCAATCTGGTTTTATTAGAACTTCAGTTGGAAAGGCAATGCTGCACTTCAGATCTTCAGTCAAGCCCTGTGTCTGTTTATTCACAGAACAGGGGCCATGGAGACATGAACTGAATCTGAAAATAAGGTTGCTCAAAAATGCAAGATAAACTTACACAGGGAATTTTGCATCCCACAGTACAGTACTGTTTGCTGTTTTCCTTAGACTTGGTAGATGTGGTGGCTATGGCAGTGTTGTTGTTGTTGTTATTGTTGTTGTTGTTATTGTTTGGTGGGGGAGAATGAATAATCAAACAGTGTGCAGCAGTTCTGGACAGGACAGTAGCTCACTTCACTGGGTGAAATCATGAGTTGAATGATATTCTTCTGGATGCTGACGCTGGTGGTACAGATGCTGGTTTGGTCAGATGGGGGGTGATCTATCAGCTCTAAAGTTTAATGACACTATGACATATGTTCAGTGTCACTAAAGGCACAACAAACAGACGCAGAAGTTACTCAACTACTAACTGTCCTGTTTGGTGGTTAACTTTGGTTTTATTCTCTTTTTCCTTCTTTCCTGCCCTGCTTGGGGAATTACATGGGCATGTCTTATTGTTTAGTTTCACTTTATCTATTGGCTGGTTGGTTATACCTGTCTATTTTTTTCTCTTGATTTCCCTAAAGATTTCAATGTATAAACACTTTCTTCCTCCTCCACCTCTTCTTCACTTTCCTTCTCTTTTTCTTCTCTTCCTTGAGTTGATACTATACCATCTCATGGATGATGTTGCTTCCTTGCATTTCTTTAAGTGCACTTACTGAACCTCAATAACCTTATTCATAAGTTGCCTTATGAATTTCACCTATAATTTGTGTCCTTTGATATAATTTGGACTATATCTATGAGATAATGTTATGGCCTTTACTCTAAATAATGATGTATACTTTAAGGAATTCAAGGAAGAAAAGCAGGTGGCCACATTTTGGCTTTTTATTCCTAAAAATGTAAGTTATATTGATGTTGTCAGTTGAATAATGCCTCACTTTTGTATTAGCTTATATGTCAAATTTGGACTTTCCAGATATGATTAAAATTATATGATTGGTAGTTTTTTTAAACCTAAACTACTCTGTGGCACTTATTTAATGAGAGGGTGTAGTGGGTAGCCATTCCAGCTTTGATCTGAAAGTTCCATCCCCCATTGAGGCTTCAGTAACTATCACGCCTACAAGGTGAGACCAAGAGAGGGCCCTGAAGACCTGAGATTGGGATGGGACACACCATGCTCTCTTGTTTCCTAGACCTGGACGATAGAGGTAGACCAAGAGGAGTTCTCCAGAGAACACCGCCAGACTGTGCTGTGTCTTTTTCAGAACCTGCCACCTACCTATTCCTTCATTTGTAAGTTACCCACTAAATAAATCTTCCTTTTAACTATGTGGAGTGGCCTTAATAATTTCACCAATAAGAGGGTTCATGTCACGAGAGCAAGAGATCAAATTAGCAATGTGCCAACAGAAGCAAAGATTGGTGTGAAGTGTATACAAGCCAAGGAATCTGGCAGGCAACAGAATCTGGAAAAAGCAGAGAAGAGATTCTCCCTTATGCTGCCTCCATAAAAAGTAATGCCTGCTGCCGATGCATTGATTTTATTCTCATTTCCTACTTTTTACTCCAGCAATGTAAGGCAATAAATTCGAGCTACTTAATTGATGAAAGTTTGTTGCATATATATGTATATATGCATATGAGATAAAAAAGTCATAGGAGAAAATATGTAATGGAATTTTTTCAAGATACTTTTTTTCCCCAAATAGTAACAAGGATAAATGATTAAAGTCGCTGGGTAAAACTTTATAACACGTGAGTGCACTGCCTTTATGTGACTTTGCAAAGTCCTTTTAAATTCCAACTTGGTTGACCTACCCATTCATAATGGTTATTGTCTTCCTCTAAATAACTGCTTTATTCATATAAGTCTTGGATAATTTGTGCTTTGATGAGACCAATTCTGTCTCTGCAGGTTTGATTTTGTATCATCTCATCTTGGTCTATTCTATGTTGATTTAAAAATTGTCCTTAGAGATCAAACCCATTTCCAATCTTTCTGGATGATTTGGTATGAACTCATTCTGGATTCCACACACTAAGGCTAGTCATGAAGAATATATTTAAAGAAATATATCATCCCATGAACTGAAAACTCTCTTGTTCAGCATACAAAACAGAAAAACTGGCAGCTACTTGTATCTAGGTGATGCTCAGAGGACAGAGTGCCAGTACTGTTCATCTAGATGGAATTACACATTTCCCTACTACACATATTACTTCTTATTGCAAGAAGGAAATCAGCTTTAACATTAAAGAACAGCAAGCTGATGTTTCTTACTTTCACCTCTGCAATAAACCACATACTTCTTTATTTTGTATTGTAACAACTTAATTTTGATGTACAAATACTACATACATGTAAGGTGAGTGAATTCATGTTTCGATACATGTTGTGAGGTGATTTATACTTCTGGTTAATTAACATAGCTATCATACCTATATAGTTAGCATTTTGAGGAGAATTTTATGAGGAGAAATTATAGCAAAAGTCTTCAATGTCATAAATTACAGTGTTCTATTAACACTCCCTTGTATCACTGTGTGGTTGAACAACAGAGCACCCTATTTTATGAATTACAACTCCTGAGACACTTACAGGAAAAACTGATGGAGCTGAACCAGAACATAACTCCAAAGGTTTGTAATGTGCAAATGCACACATGTATGGTTTGCTAGCAATACAAAATAACTCTGTTTCTTCATTTTTTCCTTTTATTTTATTTTACAATACCATTCAGTTCTACATATCAGCCATGGATTCCCTTGTTCTCCCCCCTCCCGCCCCCTTCCTCTTCCCCCCAGCCCACCCCCCATTCCTACCTCCTCCAGGGCAAAGGCTCCCCCGAGGACTGAGATCGACCTGGTAGACTCAGTCCAGGCAGGTCCAGTCCCCTCCTCCCAGACTGAGCCAAGTGTCCCTGCATAAGCCCCAGGTTTCAGACAGCCAACTCATGCAATGAGCACAGGACCCGGTCCCACTGCCTAGATGCCTCCCAAACAGATCAAACCAATCAACTGTCTCACCTATTCAGAGGGCCTGATCCAGTTGGGGCCCCTCAGCCTTTGGTTCATAGTTCATGTGTTTCCATTCGTTTGGCTATTTGTCCCTGTGCTTTATCCAACCTTGCTTTCAACAATTCTCGCTCATATAAACTCTCCTCTTTCTCACTAATTAGACTCCCAGCGCTCCACCCGGGGCTTAGCCATGGATGTCTGCATCCAGATTGCTCAGTACTTGGATGGGGTTTCTGGCACCACAAGAGCACTTGCTCAGCTATGTTCATATCAGCATTGTTTGTAATAGCCAAAACCTGGAAACAACCTAGATGCCCTTCAACTGAAGAATGGATAAATAAATTGTGGCACATATACACTATGGAATACTACTCAGCAGGGAAAAACAATAACATCATGAGGTTTGCAGGCAAATGGATGGATCTAGAAAAAAATCATCCTGAGTGAGGTAACCCAGACTCAGAAAGACAAATATGGTATGTACTCACTCATAGGAGGATACTAGATGTGGAACAAGAATGACTGGACTGCTACTCACATCACCAGTGAGGCTACCTGGAAAACAGGACCCCAAGAAAGACACAGAGATCACCCAATGACAGAGAAATGGATGAGATCTACATGAACAGCCTGGACATGAGTGGGAGCAATGAATGGCGAGGGTCGAGGGAAAGAGAGCAGGAGATCCAACCTGGATCAAGAACAGAGAGGGAGAACAAGGAATAGGAGACCATGGTAAATGAAGACCACATGAGAAAAGGAAGAAACAAAGTGCTAAAGAGGCCCACAGAAATCCACAAAGATACCCCCACAAAAGACTGCTGGCAATGGCCAAGAGACAGCTGGGACTGACCTACTCTGGTGATGGGATGGCCAAACACCCTAATAGTTGTGCCAGAAACCCTGTCCTTTATTTCTTTTCTTACCTCTATCCAGATGTATTCCTTCTGTCTCTCTTGTTGTCTTCCTTCTAACTAACTTCATTTTGTCCCTTATAGCTTATCTAACCCAGCGAAACCGTTCAAGCAGTATACAAATTACAATGTGATTACATTCTACTTTTTAAGTGAATGATGACAATGAATTACACGTATAAAACAACATGTTTTCCATATCCCTTGTATGATTAAGCATTTTACGTATTACAGGTGAAAAACAAATTATCCCAAGAACCCACATACATTCATATCCAAGCAACTTGTTATAGATTAACAAATTGTAAGCAAGCAGGATATTTTTCTCAGGTGGTTCTTTTACTGGCAGACTGCACTTAGTGGTCACAAAGAAAGGAACAATAACTTTATGACTTAACTTGAAAGGTAATCTTATAAGGAGTCTTAGAATCACAAATCTAAACTTTGATATATGAATCAGTCATTTCTATTTTAAATCCTCAAGGTGCATACCCATTCCTCATCAGTTTTTATATCAGAAAGCTGAGGGCAGAAAGGGGCACAGGAACCATCATCTTTGATCACTAACCCATCCTAACAAGAAAGGCACATCAGCTGCTTTGTTCTTGTTCCTTGACCTTAAGGAGTCCCTCAGTCAGCCATGTGCCTTTGTAAACTTTAGATGGTTTCTTCAGGTTTTTTTTTGCCTCAAAACTATTAACAAATACATCTTAATTTAACCTTAAGTCATTTTTAAAGCTTTGTGTTAGCTATAACACACACCGAAACCTGTGAACACATCTCTCAACATTAAGATTAAAAGAACTTGAGCCAGCTAGGCTTCTGGGACTCAATTCTAGTGTTAGAACTTGTGAACCTCTTGCAAAGACACTTTGACTTTTATGTGATTCTCTCAGGAACATCTTGAACCTTCAGAATAGAGAGCTTTGTCTGTGCCTCAAGAACTGTCTGTTAGTTCCTTGTCAGGGCATCCCTTCCCAGGACATAAGTGATATGCTGTCCAGCTCACCAAGGGGAAATGAAACAGAGGCAAGAACAGGTCTGGACAGGCTCAGTTCGCTGTGGGTTTCCCAAGGGGTTCTTCATTTTTGGTCTTCAGCCTCATTCAAAAGGCATCTTATACTTCAGTTTTCTTCTTTTCCATGATTAGAACCAAAAAACTCCAGGAAGAAAAAGCACAAGTTTTCCTGCCATGCACTTTTCTACTCAGGATTTGAAATTGCTCAATTATCAATCAAGAAACGACAGTTTTTCCCCTTTTTCCTCTAACCCTCTTGGCTTTCTTCCCCAATCATCTAACATTAAATGCATGGACTTAGCTAGTCTCTGAAATTTATAATTCCCACTCTCCTTTTGCAACAGATTCAAAGTTGCTTCTAACTAAAGGCCCTTTCTGAAACATTGGAAAATAGTAATTCCCAAATATAACTTTCCACAGTGACTCCTGTGTAGGTATGTGCTCATCCAAGCTGCTTTGTGACCCAGTCGCTACACCCACATGAAGGAAAATATAATTTTATAGCCATGAAAATAAGTTCTCAAAACCCACAAAGTAATTGGAAACTAGCTAAGGTGCTGTTCTGGAGCTATTTTCTCAGAACCAAAATTTCTCTTCTATAGAAGGAGGAAAGCTAAGAAAGTATCAGGACACAGGAGACCCCTTCCTGAAGTTTTGTAAGTAATGGGCAGTTGCTGGGGAAGAGGAGACTTCAGCGTAACTGCCTACAAGTAGAGCAGGTAGCTTCAGAGAAGCAACTTTCACGAGTTCCTAACAGTTGCATACAGCTGTCTCTGAGTGACTCATGCTCCTTTAAGTAACCCCAGGGACTCATTGGTTCATAAGCTATATTTGGATGGAATCATTTCTTTGTTCTTTCGTAGTGCTCTATGTGTATGTGGGGGAATAGACATTTGTTCACCATCCTTAGGAAAACTCGTACAACAATTGTTTGTACTAATTCATTAAAATTTTCATCATTTTCTTTTAAAATGTCATTGTTGCTATTTTTGATAGGTAGAATAATATCTCCCACAAACATGTCTACGTCCTAACCTCAAGCACTAGACAATGTGCTAACTTCCACGGCAAAAAGGGACTCTCCTGATAGGACCAAGCTAAAAGTCTTGAGATGGGAGTGAACCTAGTCTATCAAGATGGGAAACTCAAAGGGTGCTTACAAGAATAAGGCCAAAGGACCCAAATGAGAAGCAGGTATGAGGATGGAAGCAAGGGTTTGGAGTGATGGAGGAAGGAGCCATAGCCAAGAAATGCAGGAAGACTTTGTGACCTGAAAGGTACCCAGGATGAAATAGTTTTGCTGAAACCTTAACTTTAGTTTACAGAAATTTATTTTTATACCTCAACTTTAAAAACTATAAAAAAAAAAACCTTAAAGAAACTTGTGAAATTTATTTTCGTTTTTGTTTTGAGACAGTGTCTCACTATGTAGCCATGGTTGACATGGAACTCACTAAGTAGACTTAGCGGGCCCAGAATTCAGAGATCTGCTTGCCTCTGTTTCTAGAGTGCTGGGATTAAAGGTGTACACCACCAGGCTTGGTAAATTTATGTTGTTTTAAGCCACTAAATTTGTTGAAATCTTTCTATGGCAACCATAAGAAAACAGCCACCATTCTATGGATATCTTATTTATTATTGTAGAATTAATTGTATGTAACTGCTCTAGCCATCACTGTCAAAACAATAAGTTGTAATTCTTTAATTTTTATTTACTTCTTTGTCTTTTACACTCTAAGTGCTACCACTATCAATGCAGTAGATGTTTAGAAGTGTAGGGGAAAGGTTTTAAAGGCTGAGAGTAGATTATCATTTGGGAGGTCATGTCCTCCTTTTTGCTTCTTGGGGGAGAACTTCATAGTTAAACAGCATTTTCTAGTAACGTTTGTGGTTACCATTTCATTCTGTGAGTCAGACATGTATAAAGTTCCATTTTTTATCCTTTGTATTTATAACTCTAGATATGTTTTTCTAGTTTTGGATTTTGTATACTTATAGTAGATATCATATGGGATTATGAAGATTGTCTGAAATAAAAATGAATGTAAATGCTCATAGGGTTCTTACTACATGGTGACTGCTGTGTATTCAATGAATGCTACTCACTAGGGTTAAGGCTGCAGTAGATATGGACATGGCCCACATGTTTATTTGTTATGATTGCCTCCTGACACATTATGGGTAAACCTTCATAATTTAGATAATAGTTAACCTGTACTCATTCATCAACCAGATGAAAAGAATTCTGCAAAGGAGAGTAGGGTATCTTACAGGTATTTACTCTTACTTAAAAACTGTCTCTCTTAGGAGTGAGATGTGTTCACAGCTCTGGCTACATGGGACAAATAACTGCCACTGCACAACATGCTGATGTGTGCTTAATGTGTGAGATGTGATTCTTAAACTGATCTTAATCTCCAAGCAAAAAATAGCCTTCTTGAGTTCATCACAGAAAATTGAAGTTGTAGATGGAAAATAGTTTCAGCATTAGATATATTTATGCTGTTTGCCAACTGAAACCTCAGCTGATTTCAAGAGCATTTTTCTATTTTTCTCATTTTTCTGAGATAGAGAGGCAATACTTCATTAGCCCACAATACATTTCCTATCACTTTCCTAGTTTGCAAATTGTAGGCATGGAGACCCACTTACAAGATAGGAGACATACAGAAAAGAAGGAAGGCATCACAAACATGCACAATCCCAGTCTCTCTATGCAGGAAGTGCTGGCAGCTCCAACTAGATGCCCATTCACACTAAATCCCACTGTTACTCTTTTATGTTGCCGTAATTCTAGTGAAATTGTAGAATGGCTCTGGATTAAGATTATGCCATGTTCTTTTTTTTTTTTTTGACGGGGGCGGGGAGCGGTGTTTAGAGACAGGATTTCTCTGTGTAGTTTTGGTGCCTGTCCTGGATCTTGCTCTGTAGACCAGGCCGGCCTCAAACTCACAGAGATCTGCCTGGCTTTGCTGCCAGAGTGCTGGGATTAAAGTTATGCGCCACTGCCGCCCGGCTATCCCATGTTCTTATCCCACTTTTATCATCACATATTTTATGTTACAACATAATAATTTTAACAAATAAACAGAATGTTATCTCCTTTGTTGTGGAGAAAGTTAACCATAAATAGTTTAGTTTAAGTAATTTGTCCGAAGTCTACAGAGTAAAAGGTGACAAGCCAGGACTCACATTCAAGTTATTTTAGCTATGTGATTTGTTCTCTTTCCTCCTCTTCCTCTTTTATCTCTGTTTACTCCTCCTCTTCCTTTTTCTCCTCTTTTTCTTCCTTTCTTCCTCCACATCCTCCTCTTCCCCTATCTCCTTCCTCCTTTCTTCTCCTCTTTCTTAGAATATTAACCGTACAAAAAACAATGGGTTCACAGTGAAGTTTTCATATGTGTACATAACATACTTTGATCGTATTCACTGCTTTATTACTCTCCCTGGCCCCTGTCCTCTCTTACTCTTTCTTTCCTCCTCCAAGAGTCCTCTCCCCTACTTTCAGGGTGACTTGTGTTCTTAAACCTCAGTGTATGCCCTTGTCACCTCCTTAGACTTGCAAAACTGACTCCATGACTTGTGGGAACACAACCCATGGGAGAGGAAGGTTCTGGGCTCAGCTGTTATGGATTTTCAGATACCTCTTCTGATTCCCAGTAGTGACAGAGATGCTGGCTCTAAGAAACAATGACACCAAGATCAAAGAACAGAGAAAGAGGGAATCATGCAAGAAAGAGGCTGATGCAAATGTCCAACCTACTGAACCTCAAACAGAACTAATTGTCAGTATCAATGCTTCACTGAGTCCCCACTGACTGGACAGACATCTCACTAGAACCAGGTGGTCATTAACAGAATCATGTCCCCACTTGTCATTTTTCTGTACCAACAAGAGAGCATCTAGTTAGGACAGGAGATTGCTAAGAATTAAAATCATGGTTTTAACCAGCATCCTGAAGAGTGGGACAGTGTCAGTTAGTGACTTTCCATCCTGGCTGCACATTAGAATCACCCTAGGAGACTTATGCCTTGACACTGCCCACAGATGATCTAATTTAATTGGAGTCTGAGAATAAATAGTTTTGTAAGTTCTTCAGTTGAGTCTAGTTTGAGCATATAGGTATGAATCATTCTGATGAGTCTTTTTTGTTTGTTTGTTTCTTTGGAAGGAGAGGGTCTTCCCCTAGCAGCACTGTCTGGAAACAAAAATCTTACTGGCAATTCCTACTAAGAGGTTGGGCTAGGGCACTTTCATTCTGCTGTGTCTGTATCATATCTGTGTAGCCCCCATACACTGGGCTTTTCTATAACACAGAAGTCAGCACCTTGGAAGGGTGTGAGTAAACACGCATTTCTGGCACAAAGCATTACATGTGTGTAGAATGGATGCAAGAAGAAAAGGACTATTCTGTTTTCTTTAGACTCTCATGTATTTAGTTTTCTATTATAGAAATGAACCATAAGTGTTATTCTTTTTGAATCAATATTAACTTCCCTATAATTTGTGAATATTACATTATCCCAAACATTATATAGAATGCATCTTACAATGTAAATACAATCAAGCCAACTAATATTATTGAAGGTCTACTCTATGCCACACTGAAGCAAAGGCTTTGGATAGACACATGAGTAACACAAATTAAGTGTGTTCCCAAGCTTCATTGTGCTATAAGTAGAAACAAGTAATATTCAAAGAAAGTACAGACATTATTGAATTTTAATGGAGGTGTCTGTGTGCTCAATTAGGGAGACGGAAAGCAGCTTTTGTACCATGAGAGCCCTGAGATAGCTTTTAGTGGTCAGAGTGAAACCTCAGCACAAATTTCATTTTCTTAATGTTCCTTTGTGTGACTCAAGGACTTGCTGCACCTGAAACTGATACTTTTACTGAGCAGAATATTTGAGCACAGAGGGTCCTTATAATACCATTTCCTCTTTCCATGATCTGTTTGCCTATACACCCAAACAAACATTCTTGGCTCTCTGCATTGTGTTCTGGTCTTTGTCACCATTTATTCACATTGATCATCACCACTAACATCATTTTCATTATTGTAATAATCAGCACTCATAATATAGGCCAGATACCTGCTAAGCACTCTGTATATATTCACCGATTCATTTATTGACCATTCAGAGGTAGCTGTTGTTTTATTTCAGAGATTGATCCTAGTGGAATAAAAATTTGGTGGCATACTAAAGTTAAGGTCATTGATCTATCAAGCAGCTGAGTACAAGTTTAAGACAAAGCAATTTTGTTTGAAAATCCATGCACTTAATCTTTATCCTGTTTTCACTTTATTCACATTAGAAGTGGTGTAGCAAACCTGGCAAGGACTTCATTTATTCTAACAGAAACATAAGCAAAGCCTAATCCATTTCTGATGGTGAATCCCAAGGCTGGAGTTTAGCTCCCATGCATATATCCTTTCTGTTTTCTTTGAGAGGAATCATTTAGCTGGCATCCAGTTTTTGAACATAGGCTTTGAGCTCGTGCTCTGTGTAAAACAAGCCCCGATCATTGAAATCATTTTGTTCTTAGAACAAAGTGGCCATAATTTCATGTAGGAGCTGTCTTCTCTCATTGTCACAAGCAAGCAGTTGCCTTGGTAACAACATTTGAAAAGGGCAAAGACCCTGGAAACTTCTGTCAAAACCCACTAAAATGCATGGAGAGGTTCTACTTCAGCTGAGCCTCTGCTAACCACTTTGCCAGCCTCCATTGAGCCCCCTGTGGCCATGATAGAGGGCAGGCAGAGCAGAGGGTGTTAGATTGAAGCTTTGTTTGGCTGAGCCAATTATTAGGGAATGTGTAATTTGGAAGGATTCTAGAGGACAGTGGGTTTAAAAGTCTCTTCTGGGAGACCCCAGAAAGATGGAAGCTCCTTCCTTTTGCAGAAGTCTCTCACATTTTGGATCTGATGGCTGCCTTTCTTCATTAATTCAGAAGGAATTCCTTTTCGCCTTTTTTCATTTTTTTCCTTTTATTGAATGAAAATATTCTTTTCTCATATACTATATCCTTATTATAGTTTCCTTTCCATATACTCCTTCCAGTTTCTCCCCATGTCCCCTCCCCTCCAGATCCACTCCCTTTCTGTCTGTTATCAGAAAAGAATAGGCTTCTAAGAGATAACAACCAAACATGACAAAATACAATACAACAAGATAAAGCAAAAATATTGAAGTTGGACATGGCAATCCAAATGGAGGAAAAGAGTCCCAAGAGTAGGTACATGAGTTAGAGACCCACTTGTTCTCACAGTCAGGAGTCTATAAAACACTAAGCTAAAAATCTATGATATATACAGAGATGACCTGGTGCAGATCCATGTAGGCCCCGTGTTTGCTCTTCAGTCTCTGTAAGCTCACATGTACCTTGTTTAGTTGATTCAGAGGACGTTGTTCTCCTGGTGTCATCCATCCCCTCTGTATCCCCACTCCTGCTATCTCTTCTTCTGCAGGGCTGAAGAGGGGAGGGATTTGATGGAGACCTCTCATTTAGATTCTCTCTCTGCATAATGTCTGTCTGTGTGTCTCTGCATTTGTTTCCATCTACTGCCAAAAGAAGCTTGTTTTGATGATGGTTGATACTTCTTTATGTTTTACTTTAGACTGATAGTGTTTGGTTTTACCCTAGGTCTCTGGGCTAACTAGTCTCTGATACTTGCTACTCAAACAGTGTCAGGTATAGGTTTATTCTTGTGATTCTCATGGAGTGGACTTTAAATCAAATCAAACATTGATTAGTTACTACCACAAGCTCTGTGCTATTATCCTTGCATATTTTTCAGGCAGGTCAGATTATGGGTCAATGGTTTATTGGCTGAGTTTGTGTCCACATTTCTCTCTCAGTAGCCTGCAGGCTGCATTCCCACAGCAAAGAGATTAGAATGTAGGAGTGAAGAAGACTCCATGTAGGTACCAGCTTGACTTCTCCATGTTCAAGTAGCTGTATGGGTGTTGTCCTCAGCAAGGGGGCCCCATAGTCAGTTTGTAGAGAGAAACCCCTTGTTTTAGCAAATCCCCATCAAAACTCAAACACAATTCTTTACAGAATTTCCCAACTTCATATGGTAAAACAAAAAACCCTGGGTAGCTAAAATAATCCTGAACAATTAAAAACTGCTGGTGGTCTCACCATTCCTGATATCAAGATGTACTACAGAACTACAGTAATAAAAACTGCATGATATTGGCATAAAAACGGACATGTTGATCAATGGAATCAAATTGAAGACCCAGGCATAAATCTACATACATATGGACATATAGACACCAGATTTTTTTGACAAAGAATCCATAAATAAACACTGGATAAAAGACAGAATTTTCAACAAATAGTACTAGTCAAACTGTATAACTGCATGTAGAAGAATGCAAATAGATCTATTTTTATCACCCTGCACAAAACTCAAGTCCAAGTGGATCAAATACTTCAACATAGAACCAGATACACTGTACCTGATAGAAGAGAAAATGGGGAATAGCCTTGAATTCATTGTCCCAAGAGACAACTTTCTGAACAGAACACCAATTGTGAAGGCACTAGTATCAACAATTAATAAATGGGACCTCATGAAACTGAAAGCCTTCTGTAAGGCAAAGGACACTCTCAACAGGACAAAATAGCAGCCTACAGAATGAGGAGAGATGTTTACCAACTTCATATTCAGTAGAGGACTATTATCCAAAGTATATAAAGAACTCAAGAAACTAGACATCAAGAAAACAAAAAATCAAATTTAAAAAATGGGGTATAGATCTAAACAGAGAATTCTCAATAGAGGAAATGCAAATGGCCAAGAAACAGTTAAAGAAATATTCAATATCCTTAGCCATCAGGGAAATTGAAATAAAAATAATTTTGAAATTCCATCTAACATGTCTGAGAATGGCTAAGATTAACAACACAAATGACAGCTCATGCTGGTGAGGATGTGGAGCAAGGGGAATACTCCTCCATTGCTGGTAGGAGTGAAAACTTGTACAGCCACTATGAAAATCAATATTGTGGTTCCTCAGAAAACTGGGAATTGATCTATCTAAAGATCCAGCTAGACTACTCTTGGGCATATACCCAAAGGATGCTCCATCCTACCAAAGGATACTGGCTAAACCATATTCATTGCTTCTTTATTCACAATAGTCATAACCTGAAAACAATTTAGATGACTTTCAAGAGAATGATGGATAAAGAAAATGTTGTACATTTACAAAATGGAGTATTACTCAGTTGTTCTTAACATGACTTCATGAAATTTGCAGGAACTCTTACTTTGAGTTGACAAGTCTATGAGACGAGCTTCCCTTGAAAGTTTTCCTCTCTGATATCAGATCTACTATTCGGAGTAACATGGTATCTGCTTGGTATCCCCTCTCTGGTGATCTAACAGACATTTGGAGACAGGAGACACATTTTTTTTTCTGGGGCTTCTTTGTGCCTTCTCTAGTTGCTCCTTGATTCCCTGTCAGTCATATGTTTTAAAAACAAGTCAGCTTGTTCAGAGTTTCCCTCTAGAACTTTTGGTTTTGTTTCTATATTTATTGTAAAATATGATTCTCATTACACATAGTTCATACCACTCAGAGTATGATACAATCATTACTACTCAAAATTTGGATATTATTATCCTACATGTAGTCTAAGAATTATGTCTTTCATGGGCTCATTGCAAGAAGTAAGGAATAGTTTGATCTATTTCACCCATTTATGACCAGAGAGTCATATTTTCTATAACACTGAAAAGAGGCATGAAGGTTATTTTGTTGAAACATAAATTAAAATGACATTTATGCTTCCATTTGTCAGTGTGTTTTATGTGAACTATATTGACATACATACTAAAAAGCGTGCTTGGTGGTTATAGGCTTGTTCCCCTGATTAAGCAGGCACTCTGTCACTGGCGGCAGGAACAAGTGTGCCTTGCATGTCACTGACAGCACATGTCTGAACTGTCAATGAAGGAAATAGGAACAAGGCAGGGTGGTATTTGGCTTTGAATTTCAGGCTCAGTAGGGTGACTTCCTCTTTGCATTTCCAAAAGGAACCTAAGAAGAGAGAGTGGAGAGGAGGCCATGTGGAGTCTCTTCTCTCCACCAGAGTTGGAGATTAGGATGTTGACCTGAAGTGCCTTTCTTTCTTTCTTGAAACGTATCTCACAGTATGGGAGGAAAAAGAACATTCAACTAGAAATAGACATAATTGAGTCTGAACTCTGGCTTTAGCATGTACTACCTATGATCTATCTTGAGAAAAAAATGTATGAATGACAGTATCACATGCAGAATGGTGAGGATAAGCATCTTAAATTATGGCATTTGCTGGGTGGGGGTGACACGCTCCTTTAATCGCAGCACTTGGAAGGCAGAGCTAGGCAGATCTCTGTGAGTTTGAGGTCAGCCTGGTCTACAGAGGGAGATCCAGGATAGGCACCAAAACTACACAGAAAAACCCTATCTCAAAAAACCAAAAAATTAAAAATAAAATATAGTGTTTGTACCAATATGAAGTAATATACATAAAATTTGACAGGTCCAAGTAGTTACTCAATAGAAAGCAACTTCCTTTCTTTTAAGAATTCTTGTCTGAGGGTTGGGGAGATGGTTCAGTGGTTAGCACACTTGCTGTTGCTATGCAATCATGAGAACTGGATCCCAGTATGTAGCTGAAAATTGTCCTGTGTCCCGCCTGGTCCACAGCTGCTCAGACCCAAATAAATACACATGGGCTTATATTATTTTTAAACTATGGCCATGGTGTAGATGTAATTCTGAACAGTTTTATTAAATAAGAAACACAGAGCCAAATGCAGAGTTAAAAGCCCCAGAGGTCAGAGAGCAGTAGCTGAGAGCTGAGACCAAGACTGCCTTCTTACCCCTTGCTGCCACTGCCATCCATTCCCTGAGAAAGAGACCACTTCCTTTGTGTCTGTCTTTTTATTGACTTTCTGCTCTGCCTTCTCATTGGTTGTAAACCCAACCACATGACCTCCTCATCACTGCCTGTCTATACAGACCTCCAGGTCTCTATGGTTGGTATTGAGATTAAAGACGTTTGTCTCCAAGCTGGCTATGTCCTTGACCACACAGACTCTGCCTGCCATGTGATCGGATTAAGGTGTGTGCTACCACTGCCAGACTTCTGCTATGGCTTGCTATTAGCTCTGACCCCCAGGCAACTTTATTTATTAACATACAAATAAAATCACATTTCAGCACAAATAAAATATCACCACACCATGGTAGGCTTCTTGCTAGCTAACTCTTATATCTTAAATTAACCCATTTCTATAAATCTATACTTTGCCACATGGCTTGTGGTTTACCAGTACTTTATATCTTTATATATTCTGGTGGCTAGCAACATCTTCTTTGTTCTGCCTTTCTTCCTCCTCCTCTCTAGTTAGAATGTCCTGCCTAAACTTATTCTGCCTTACCATGGCCAAACAGCTTTATTTATCAACCAGAACAACACATATTCACAGCATACAGAACGACAGAAACCTCTGTAACTCTAGCATCCAAGGATCTGATATCCTTCCTTGGCATCTGCATGTACATAAATATGGTCATATGCACACACCAGTGCACATACACTCCTGGACACACACACACACACACACACACACACACACACACACACACATCTTTAAAAAGGAGCTTTAATAAAAGTTATTGTCTGAGATAAGTCAAGTACCAATTTGAAAATCAAGGCCACTTTTGAATAGTAAAGTATTGTCCCATGAATCAGTGTTAACTAGAACAGATTCAGGTCCTAAATTAGATGGAGAGAAATGCTTTTTACTGTTTTATTCATGATAAGCTTCTATCAAATGGAGAGGACAAAGTCTTATAGGAGAAAAGATGTTAGAGCAGCACCAGGGAGAAAACTATTTTGGGTAATTTGAGAGTGTGTTCTAGAATGATATCTCATTGAAGCTAACCCTTAGAAATCAATAGTAGTTTGATTGGCAGAAATTGCAAGGAGTCAGAATCCCAGGTGGTAGTAGAGGGAATGAAGATGGAGGGGAAAGAGGGAGAGTAAGGCACTGCACACATGTCCAGGCATTCATGCTTGCTGTGTTATTGAATCTTTCTGGTGAGTCATTTTATCAAACGCTTTATAATCCAGACACACAGAAATACTTTGATGTTATTCTGAGAGCCTTCACTTTCTCCTTCTCATTTTCCCCCTTGCTTTTGATTAAACCAGTTTTGGTGAGTTGAAGTCAAGGGCTCTTTATGTGAAATTATTGTATGCATTCTCATCCTTTTCTTTTGCCCTGTCAAATAGATTGAGAACAGTTGCAGCTGTGAAGGTTGGGAGTATAGTCTAAGGGGAATGGAAAACAAAAACAAAAACTCTGCAGCATGAATTTATCCAATACTGCACAGGCCACATCTTTCAGTACTATATAATTTTGCATAAATATGCTCCTTAGAAAGTAGAGGACTCTCAACAAACAAGCTTCCTTGGCCCTTTACAGGGAGAGCCTTTACAGAGAGGATTCAGCTGGATGCTCTGTTAAGGTCTCATGTAGGTATAAATGCTAATACTGTGACGTTCAAGCCTCAGTTTATAAATAGCAATTATATTTGGAAATAGTGGAAAGGGAATTCTTTTTTCTTGGATGGCAAATGCAGCTGGAAACTCTTAGCACTAATATATATTACTGAAAGTGTTATTGCCTACGGTCATCTCTATTACTTTATATGTTGCACATCTGATGTTCACTAAACAAAGCCATGACTTCATGAGATGAAGCTGCCTTAGAATAAAATGTAAACACCAATTTTTTGAGTAGATGATTGAGGTGGTATTTGCTATTAAAGGCAGATGAATGCAGTCATCTACCCAAAGCACCAAGAAAGCCCTGATAGGGAGATGGAGAGGAAGCAAAACCACTGTATTTTGCCTGTGCTTGCTGAGGGCCTTATTGTCATCCCAGAAAATTAGATTTTTTATGTTTTATTTTCTTTATTTTACATGCAGGTGTGTTTTGCCTGTATGTACATCTGTGCACTACCTGTGTGCCTTGTGTCCACAGAGTCCTGAAGCAGGCATTGGCTTCCTTGGAGTTACACCATGTGGGTGCTGGGAGTTGAACCTGGCTTCTCTGCAAGAGCAGCCAGTGCTCTTAAACGCTGAGCCATCTCCCCAGTCCCTAAGTTAGGCCTTCAGTTATAGGAGGCAGTTCAGCAAGACTAGAAAACATGGTCATTAACTGAGGAAGCCATCTCAACAATTTGGTGCTTCGATGCTTTGAATACCAACTGGATTATAGTGAGTTTGAGACGCTGTATGTTTGATCTCTATTGAGAACCTAGCTGACTTGATGACTAGGTAATTCCCTATTTCATACAATCTAAGGTTTGTGTTCAGGAACTGAAAAATATTTCATTTTTAAAGCTTTGATTGTGTATGTGTTTGGTGTATTTATGTGCATTTTGTGTGTATTTGTATGTGCAGGAGCACTCACATGTATGAGTGCATGCAGGAGGTCTGAGGTGTCTCTCCTCCTCATGGTTGTGAGTCAGGGCCTCTTTCTGAATCCCCTTCCCCACAGCTAGACTGGCTGGCCAGCAAGCTCCAGGGAATCTACCTGCCTTTCCTTCCCACAACACCTGCCACTATTATTTTTGTTACACACGTATATCACAGAGCCTGGCTTTTTACATGGGTATTAGACAGGTACTTTAACCACTGAGATATCTCCCTAGCCCTTTGAACCTAGGATTTATTACTGGATGTTTCTGAACCACAATATGATCCTAGATGAAAATGGTCATCCTTTCTCATATCTATGGTGATGTCTTTTTTTTTTTCTGTGCTTGCTAATATACCATTTTTGTAATCAGGGAGACACTCATTTAAGACATAGCACATAGTTAGATACATAACATTAAGATATAATCATAAACACAATAGTCATATCCCCAGGGAACTTACTGCAGAAGGCTTTGTCAAAGGAAATCCGTGTATTTATAATCTAGAGAGTTTTAGCCTGCTTGGCAAAACATCTGAGATGTGTGCAGTTTGGATGGAGGAATGAAATTATATCTAAAATGTGCACTTATATAAAGAAATAATGCAATAAATGTCAGATTTCTTCTCTTTCCCTTATTTAAAATAATTCTGCTGATCATTAGTTGCCACAGAATTAAAAAATAAGCACTGAGTTACCATGCAAATTATCTTCTGGGGGAAGCAATGGCATTGTTCCTGTTCCTTAAGATATGATGGAATTTCTTAAAAATATTCCAATGCTTTATATAGATGTGTAAAGTATTTTGTTCCCCAGAGGCTCAATGAGTTCAAAGATAACAGAGATAAAATGGCAAGAAGTTAAGTTTGTCTTGTATGCAGACAAGAAGAGGCATCTGAAGCTGGGAGAATCTAAGCATGGAAACTGTATTGTATATTACCTTTATATCAGCCTCTATGAAGCTGACATCACATTTCTAATAATTAATAATGTGACTTTTACATTGAAAATCATTACTGATGGTGAACTCTTAAAAATTCATATCCAAATGAAATTAAGGAATAGATTTTTAGAATCATGACTCATTTCTACTTCACAGCAAATGAGGTAAAAGGTGGAGCAACAAACACAAAGAAGCCTGGGGGCTGAACAGCAGGCAGCTGCAGAATTGTATAGAAACTGTGAGGCAAGTCCATAGTTCAGGACATGAGGTGCAAATCATGATCAGACTAAAGCAAATCCAACAGAAGAACTGAGGCCGTCAGGGGCATGGACACCAGTGAATGCATGGAGTGTGTTTTGAGAGGAGTGTCATCCAGTAGTTCAATGCTGTGTTCTCCAGTACAGGGTATGGGAATGAGAAAGCACCGAGACTTGGAAACAGGAGGACAATTTTATTTTCATGGATGAATTTAGAAAGATAATTTTGAATGAATTATATTTGTTTCAGACAAATACTCTGGGTGTGGTATAGAAAACAGGTTAAACTAGATTAAGACCAGAAGCTTCTAAAGAAGTGGACCTCCTCTTACCCTTCCTTATGGGGAAGAAAATGTAATTACTTTTGCTCATCCTCTAGAAATGAGGACCCAAGGTCTTTCTGTTCTGAGTGCCAGGACTTTTATGATAAAGTGTTAACAGTGCCTGGACTGGGGAAGTTCTGTTACAAGAGTGCTAGTGAGCAATGTGCTTGCTTTTTGAAGTGTATGCTCTAAGGCTCAGGCTAAGGGCATGCTCAAACATGGCTGTATTTATTTCTAAAGCAATTATTCTATAATACAAACATGTAAAATTATCATGTCATTATGACAGATGCAGTAGAAAGGAAACACAGCCTTTTATTACCTCCCTCTCCCATAGATGACTTCTCATGTCCCTATGTCTGGCTTCATGACAAGCTTCTATATAAGGATGAAATGATGTATGTAAAACAATTCTACCAACTCCTGACACACATACACATGCACATTAACAGATGTTAGTGGTTATTGTCATTTGCATCAGCATCATCATTCTGGCTCCAAGTCTATAATGAAATGTGACAGCATGTGGAAACAATGTCATAAACATATTACAAAGTATATGGAAGAGGAGGTGCACTATACTGCTCAGTTGCCAGACCACATGCCCAGCATGCTGAAAACCCTGGTAACTCTGCCTTCTCATGATTGTCAATGAAAGACAGATTATCATCTATTCCAGGGACAAAACCAGAGTGGTGTATGGAATTTGGATATTGATTGGGTTGCAGTTTGCACTTCAAATCTCATCACAAACCACATACCTCTGCTTCAGCTACACTAAGGCCCTTTACCACAACAATTTCTCCTGGTAATATTGCCAATGCTATGACCTTGTGAAACACTCTTCACATGACAGAATGACACTTTATCTCTCTCTTTGTTGTTGTTGTTGTTATCTATGCCTTCCTTGAAAATATTAGCAAAGTTTTCAGTACTTTTCTCAATTTATAAACAGGTGTTTGTTGTGTGTGAGTTGGCTACTTATCTGTTGCCAAGGTGGGTACATTCTGAGTTGTTATGCAATAGGTTCCAGTGTTTGAGGAGGAATCAGGATAGCTACAAGGTATGAACTAAGGATCAAGTGTTAAATCTTAATGGGGATAGGGAAAACTTAAAGGGCAGGATACAGCAAGAAAATGAAAGATACAACTCTTTTGGTTGTCCTATAGAGGGATGTAGGGTCAGAGAGATCTACTGGACATACCGGCCTATGCCTCTACAGAGGGCTCCCTTTCCACTACCCAGTTCTCTTTTAGAGGGCAAAATTGAAACAGATCCTTCAATAGAGGAATTATTAGATTGTCTAGCTTCCACCCACTTTGGACGTGTTAACTATTGAAGGGGCAAGTTCAGTTCCTGAACTGAACTCTGGCTCATGGGAAGATTTTTCTGGGAAGAGAGGCTTCTGGTTCTATAAAAAGGTCAGTTAAATTGTAATCCCTAATTCTGATAAAGAGGCAAGTAGTTTGTTTTGATTGGTTTCACTTTTGGGAAATTTTCTCATTGTATCTATATAATGTATAATAGTGACTAGGCAATGATAGATATTCAATAAATAGTCTAACCCATAAAGGGATTGATATCTGAAAAACTAGTAAAGGAGCCCAGAGACCATGTACAAATTAGAGTTTACTATTATCATAATTCCAAGAACATACTCTTAGGCAATAAAGTTATTAATTTATATCTTTGGAGGGATTAGTTTATGTTATATAATCTAAACATTTATGACATATTCTAGTTTCACAGGAACTTATGGGTATCAATTCATTGGCATCCTATCAGCCATGTTGTGATATTTCAGATCTCTAAAAAGTTATAGCCTGTATTTACCTCAAAGAAACTCACACTTTCAAGAACATACAATACACACAACACAAAATAAAAAGAGTGTATGGAAACCACCATTTAGTCTCTGTACATTGTCTGTTTAGACACTGTATTCTCTTTGGCTCCCAGAGCCTTCTGGAGATGGAGGAATTAGTAGGTAGGAAATCCCATATGAGCCCTGCTAAGTAGAATCTGTTGGCTATGGTTCTGCTGTCCTCAACCTGTCTGGCTCCTACAATATTTCTTCTCAGTATATCAAGTTCCAAGAGGAGGGACCTAATTGGAATCTCCAATTTGGGTTCCTAATTTTGGCGGTGAGACTCTTCACCATCTCCCATCAGATTGTGGCAAAAACCTTTCTGATGTGGATTAAGCAAAGCACCAATCTATGAGTATGGCAGAATATTATTAGGAATCATTTTATTGACTTCATTTTTCAATCCTAGATCCCTGGCTATCCAGCCTCCAGTTCCTAGCCATCTAAGCAGTGTTGCCATTGTTCCTTGAATAAACATTCTTTCTAGGAATGTCCTATTTACACTCCCTTTTCAAATGATCTTGTTTACCACAACCAAAACATCTGACAGTTTTCCTCAAAGCTTTTGAAGTTACTTCTCCTATCCACATATCATCATGATCATGAGACTCAATTGTGTCCCTGATCCAATCCTCCAAAGGTGCTGATCTTGCCTTTAATGGTCTGATTATTCTTTTGCATGCTGCATTTGCATTCTCAAAGCCAAAGATTCAATTTTTATCTGTCTAGCTTCTGAATTTGGCATCATTCTATTTACTGCTGAAGACAGCCTTTGTAAGAAATCTGTGAAGGATTCTCTGGAGGCCCTGTGTAACTTTTGTGAATGATTCAATTTTTTTCCTGCTTCCTCAATTCTGTCCCATGCATTCATGGCTGCCATGCAGCATAGAAATAAGATTTGGTTATCATATAAATATTGTCTTTGTATATCAGAATATCCGCCTTCTCCAAGAAGCTGATCCTGGGAAATTTCCACACCTCTACTTCTACATTGGTGTTCTATTGTCTTAGCCAACTCCTTAAACCATTTTTGCCATGTAATTGTGCTTCAGATTCCAGGACAGCTGTTACCAATTCTTTCCAGTCCTGAGGAATAATCCTGTTACAAGTTGACCACAAGTTTAACATTTGCTTTACAAATGGGGAATGCATGTCATATGATACTATAGCTTCCTTAAATCTCCTCAAATCTAACATTTCCACTGGAGTCCAGTTAGCTTGTGCATGCCCTTGAGCAGGTATTTCCTGTAAGGTTACCGGATAGATTAAGTTTGATTGGTTGAAAACAGGCTGTCTCTCTGTGACCATATAATTCAATCCTGAAATGATTTCACTTTTAAATTCTTCTGTCTGCGTCTGAATTTCTCTCTAAGTCATTTTAACAGGTTTTTCTAAATTCAATCCTGAGCTGGATTCATTTTTAAATTCTTCTGTCTGGGTCCAAATTTCTCTATAAGTCATTTTAATAGGTTTTTAATAATCACAATTGATGTTATGTGCATCCCATCAACATTAATTACCCTCTCATTTAATTGTTCCATTTTCAGACTGCCTAATGTGTTATCAAAAAGAGACCAAATTCCTTCTCTTGCAAAGATATTTCCCATTTTTTAATGTGGGAAAAATTCTCTTTTAACTAATTTCACCCTTTAAGATATCTTAATTGACTTACCAAATCTGTACACTGTGTAGAACAGTAGACGTCTGAGGGAATTTCAAAGCAGTTATCTAGTGTGTTGGCAGTCCAAAATGGAGAGAGAGAGAGAGAGAGAGAGAGAGAGAGAGAGAGAGAGAGAGAGAGAGAGAGAGAGAGAGAGAGCCTACTACCTATCAAAAGAAAAAAAAAAGCTAAAAAAAGCTAAAAGCTAAAGAAAGTCTGTCCATGTGCTCAGGCCTGAGCTGTACTGGGCCTGAGCCAGGGGCTCTGTAAACCCACAAGCAGTTCTGGCCGCTTGCAGCTACAGCTGAGTGCAGCTCTGGCCGAGCTGGGGCCCCACAAGGCCACGGCCGAGTGTTTTGTTTTTTTTTTTAAATGAATTCCTGCCCCACAAAGCAATGTCAGGCATGGGCTCCCTATGGACCTCAAATTAGACCAGTCATTGGATGGCCACTCACACAAACTCTGTACCACCATTTCTCTAGCACATCTTGCAGGCAGGGTAGATTGTAGGTCCACGGTTTTCTGGCTGGGTTGGTGTCCCAGACCCAACACTGGAAGGCTTGTCTGGTTATAGGGGGTGGCTGGTTCAGGTTCTGTATCCTCCATTACTAGGCATCTATGTTAGGATTCACCCTTGTAGAATCCTGGGGGTTTCTATTGCACTAGGTTTCCATATCATGCCCCACAAATACCTTCCAATTCAAGTTGTATCTCTCTCCATCCCCCCCATCTCTCTTGTTTCCATTTCCACCTACCCCCAGTCCACCCACAAAATCTATTCTATTTCTCCTTTTCAAGGAGATCCATATATTACCCCTTAGAGCCCTCCTTGTTTTTTTAGCCTTTGTGGGTCTGTAAATTGTAGCATGATTATCATTTACTTAACAGTTGATATCCACTTATAATTGAGTACATACCATGTGTGTCTTTCTGGGTCTGGGTTACCCCACTTTGGATGATTCTTCTTTTTTCTAGTTCTATCTATTTGCTTCCAAATATCATGATGTCATTTTTAACTGCTTAATAATACTCCATTGTATAAGTTGACCACATTTTTTAATCCATTCCTCAAGTGATGGACATCTAGGTTGTTTCCAGTTTCTGGCTATTATGAATAAAGCAGCTGTGAATATAGTTGAGCAAGTATCCTCCACATCTAATAGAGGGCTAATATCCAAAATATATAAAGAACTCAAGAAATTAGATATCAAGAAAACAAATAATCTAAATAAAAATAGGGTACATATCTAAACAGATAATTCTCAATAGAGGAATCTGAAATGGTTGAGAAACACTTAAAGAAATGCTCAATATCCTTATCCACGAGGGAAATGCAAATCAAAATTATTTTGAAATTCTATCTTATACCTCTCAGAATGGCTAAGATTAATAACACAAGTGACAGTTCATGCTGGTGAAGATGTGGAGCAAGGGCAACACTCCTCCATTGCTGGTGGGAGTGCAAACCTCTCCAACCACTATGGAAATCAATATGATGATTCCTCAGAAAATGGAGAATCAGTGTACCTCAAGATCCAGCTAGACTACTCTTGGGCATATATCCAAAGGATGCTCCATCCTCCTTTCTCTTTTAAGTTTAATTAATCAGTATAATTTAAAATTTTAAAGTTTTAAGTTAATAATTATTACATTTCTTTCTTCCCTTTCCTCCATCTAAACCTCCCATATATCTGTCTCTATTTTCCTTCAAATGCATGGCCTCTTTTTCCACTAATTATTATTCCATGCACATATGTGTATCTATTAATATTATTATTTGTTTGTGTGTATGAGAGAGAGAGAGAGAGGGAGGGAGAGGGAAAGGAAAGAAGAGAGAGACAGAGAGACAGAGAGACACACAGAGAGAGAGGTCTGTCTGTCTGTATGATATGCATGTAATATGAATGTGAGTCAGAGGATAACTTTCTGGTGTTTTTTCCCTTCCACTGTTGGGTTCTGGGGATCAAACTCAGTTGTTAGTCTTGCAAGACTAGCCCCGTTACTCCCCTTGAGTCATCTTGCCAGATCTATTTCCTCACTTTTTCATTCATATCTCTGCCCTTACCCTTTATTCACGCCCTACTCCTCTTTACACAAAGATGATTTTATGTCCAGTGACTCAAAACTTAATTGAATGGTTCGAGCCATGGTGGAGAATGCCCATTTTTCTTTGACTTGTAATTCCAAATTCCCCTTGGTTGACACATAATTTGTCCAGAATGGGTCAGAAATTTAACTCCAAAACAAACACATATGGCTAAAGATCTGGTTCATGCAGTAAACAAGTTCTAGATGTCATATGGATGGTAGATAAGAGAGAAAAGGCTGTCTTAGTGACCACGCATGCATCTCTATAGAGCTATCTGAGTGGGGAGGGACTTCAGTAGGGAGGGAACAAAGGCAGGAAGGAAGTTGACACCTTTATGCCCCTCCCGCTTTTACAGGAGCCTATTGAATGAGACTCTTCTGGAAATTTCCAGTTATAAGGCAACTGGAAACAACTGGTTTGGGTGAACATTGTGGCTGGAGAGCAAAGAGCAGTTTCTGATATGAATTCACTTACTAGTTTAAGAAAGTAGGTCTCAGGCTGCTGTGCACACTTTCTTTTATTCTTCTGTGTATTCTATAATAAAAGGGATATGTCTTAAGATAGATTGGGAGAAATTAAATGTACCTAAGAGTACTAATTATTCCTGAAAGGAATCAAAGGTGATCTTTCTCATACCCTTATTGCAGATCGTCTGGTACCATGTGAGGCGAACCCTGGAGTTACCTCAGATTCTTTTTAATCTTCTGGCCCTAGGACTTTCCTACATAAAACTTTTTATCTGTTCTCCTTTTTCCAGTGACATTTGCTTTGGCTATTATATCCAGAAGTTAAACTATGTCAGAGGCTTTCTTTTTAAAAATAGGAGTGCATTGCCTTTACTTGCTCATTGTCATGTGAATAAAGAGATCTTCAAAGGCTGCACTTGGGGTAGAAAGGACCTGAATCCTGGCTGATGAATCTTAATCAAAATGTTCTTTCCCATAGCTCCCAAACTTCTGAAATTCCTTTCAAAAAGTTTATTTTAGAGTCTGTGTTTCATTTAAGTCCCTCTGTATATCAAATATTAAGTTTGGAGACATTCATATGCCTTCCCCCACCCCAGGGAGCTCTCCATTCCTCTCTTTGTACTCAAATTTCTCCAAAAAAGTTTCTTTTTTTCTTTCTATTATTTACTGCTGTTTTCCACTGGGATATTTTTCTTAGAAGTGAGGAAATGAGGAGATCGATAGCTATGAGGATAGGTTTGCCGCTTTCAGGGCACAGGGTTTTATAGTAGGTGGTCCTTTTTCAGGGAATGAATACACTAATGAGATGTAAAATTTTTCCTATTAAATCACCTGTAACTCAAGTTACATGTAGGCACATGTTGACACCTATAAGTAAAGAAATAAAGAATAGAATAACTGATAGATGTTGAACACCCTCTCATTTGTACACAATCATATGTACATATCCTATTGCTAAGAGCAACAGCTGATTTAAGCTAGAGGCTTTTTGAGATCTTCAGTTACTCAGCTCATGTTCTAATATATTTTGTTAGAATATGAGAAACTATGACCAGTGAGTAGTGATTTACTGTTTTCAAGATACTTTACTATTTTATCCCACTTGATCCTTTCAAGGACTTTGACAAATAAGAAGGTTGTTGCTACTGTCTTTGTTTACTGGAACTCTGCGAAGTTAAGTGATTTGTGCAAGGTCAGACAAAGATGAGGTAGGAAAGAGAAAAGAGCCCTCATCATATGAATCCCATTGAGTAGAGATGATCATAATAATGATAAGAATAGCTTGAAGTATTTCAGATATTATGCTTAGCATTTTATGTGATATATATTTTGTATATATACACAATTTATCTGCATGATGAAACCCTGTGTATTGTGATTGATTGCTATCTTTTCTCAATGATGTGGAAACCTGAGTCTTGGAGAAGTTGTATAGCACATTGTAAGTTGAAGATCCACAGATAAAACTGGGAATTTTGCTATCAGTTCTTTGTTCCTGAGGGCAAGTTTGGCTTTGTGTCTATTTATAAACATTTCCAGCTTCTGAGATTCCACTTCTGTCATGTGAACAGTAAATCGTCAATGAAAATAGTATACATAATATACACAATATATATGCATATGCTATTTATTTTTCTTCCATTACAGTTCCATTTTAATTTCCCACCACTGTCTTTCCTGTGTTTCCTTCATCACAGAATGCAATAACTGGTTCACAGCAGTGACTAGTCCTGAACTCTGCTGAAGAGCAAGGCTGATGTCTTTAGTCATGTATTTCTTTGTTAAGACTGTGATAAATGCTCAGTCTGTCTCTTTCCCAATCTTTAGTGAGCTACACTACCCAAATATGTCAGCTCTGTTGATCAAGAAGAAACTGATTCAGGAGACTGGGCTGGCTCCAGATAGCCAGACAAATATTGCAAGTATTCTATCATATGTGGAATCTAGATTGAATGTGTGTGTGTGTGTGTGTGTGTGTGTGTGTTCAGACATGTGCATAATGTGCTCTCACACACACATTTACAAACCACACACATGCACACACACACATACAGACCCCACATACACACACATATACGCACCACACCCCCCCTACCACATCCATGTAGAAAATGAAAATAGAAAAAGGAACTATGAGAAAGAAGGAGGAAGTCTAAAGGTGGGGGTGGTGTGGGCACAGAAGGGGTAATGGATTATTTGTGACATGAAGTAGAAGAAGGGGCTAGCATAATGAACAAGACCAGAAAGAGGGGGAGGCAGGGACTGAGGGGAAGTTGGGGTGGTGAATAAGAACAAAGTATAATGATATATATTTTCATATATATATATATGAAAATATCTCAATGAAATCAATCCTTTATATGTTAATTTTAAAAATTAATAATAAAAAAGAAGAGGTAGGTAAAGCTTGGTTATTTAGCTGTGTGACATATACAATTCACTTAACAGCTCTGAAGCCAAGTCTATCAAGTGAGATAATAGCTTTGCCTTTGGCACAGCCATCTTGAATCATGAAGCATCTTTGTTTTATAAGAAATTCTTAAGTTGTGCTTTTATTTTAAGGAAAAAGAGAAATACCAAATAAATTCTTTTCATTAATACTTTCTCAAAGAGACCACTAGAGAAACAGACCCTTCTATCTAATTAACCAGCTGTTGCCATGGGATACAGTAAATTTCCAAATGCGCAATGTATCAAGGAGCTGGGAAAGGTCAGCATTGATGGAAGGTATGACAGGCTTTGGGTGGGAGCTGACACACTGGCCTGATAAGGGAGGGGCTCAATGGGGGGTGATCACCAGAGTAGGGGGTGGGGTGAGGGTGGGGTGGGTTCTTAGCAGCAGCTTCTGTTTCTCTTCTCAGAGTCCGTCGGGATTGGAAATTGATTTTCTTTTTCTTATGTTTCAATTCAGATGTGTTGGCAGTGCTTTCTGGAAGATTTTATGGATCTCATGCCAGGGTCCCCAGAGATAGGCTAAATGAATTACAAGTATTTTTTTGTGCTAGGAGGGTGATGTGGCTTCGCTTGTCATGCATTTATCATCTTCACCCTAGACTTAGGTATAGTGATGAGATAGATGCTCAGAGGAAAGTGAGTTTAGAAACCCACCTTGGGGCTTCCATTACCTTCTGGTGTTTCCTAACGTAAGGCACTAGAACTTATGGTTTCAATTGGTTAATTCACATAGCATACCTCTCCCGACTTCCAGCTTGTGAAGTAAAGCAAGGATCTGAGAATTAGATTTCTCTATGCTTGCTTTTCAGGATCTTATTGACTTTGACACTGAGAATTGCTAAGAGCTTCTGGATGCACCTTTGGAACTAGTAGTGGTCACTATACACATAACTTCCTTGTTTGGTCACCTGGGAGACAGTCTTGCCTAGTGTCAGGCTGGAATTCTGGCCTTTAAGACAGAGGATATCCTACTAGTAAACCCTCCAGAACAGTAAGTAACAGAAATTTGGTTTTGCTCACTACGACATAGAGATGAATGAGTCAGTCAACCTAGATGATAACTGATGTTTTTCTGGATGTTTCTGCTCATTATCAATCATTGTGACTCTCTTTTTTAATGTAGGTATAGTATGAGAGTTGGTTACTTGTACTTCCAGAGACAACATTCTTATCAATGAAACATTTATTTAGCCTTCAACAATGCTCTTGATGCATTTTTATTATATTTTATCATATATTTTTATTATATTTTTTCATTAGAATTGTTTCATACAGTTCTGAAAATTATTTCTAGCCATTGCCTCATGCTCATAGCGGGGAAACTGAGGCTTAGAAGGTTTATTGATCATTTCATCAGTGACTAGCCAGTGGCTTATCAGCACTTATTCTCAGGGATTCTTGGATCCATTCCTGAGCACTCTTCTTAATTTCTAAAGCATGATTTACAAGGGGGTGACTATGCTGAACTTAGTGAGGATAGCATATGCTATTCAACTCCGTGGAGCAGAGGAAACTCTTGAGTGTTTGTCTTGGTTACATTTTCAGAGATTGTTGTTCCTTGACTTTTTTTATGGCAAGTTCCCTTAGAGAATGTCCATAGCTGGAGATTTAATGACATGGCCAATTTAATAGGTTGTTCTTATTTCCAAACATTTAGGAAAAACCTGCAGCATTCCTACTTAGGACAAAGCCTTATGCTAGACACTAAGAATAGAGCAGTGACCGAAAGACAGCACTCCTGCTCTCATTAAGCTAGTTTTAGTCTAGATGGCAAGGACCATTGAAGAAACACGTAAATCACATGGAGAGTGGTAAGTCCTCTGGGATAAATAAGGCAGGAAGACTGACAGGGTTTGAGCACAAGGGTGGGCTCTCATAAGAGGTGACATTTGGCCCTGAACTTGAATAATATAGCCAGTGAATCATGGATATCTAGAGCGAAAATGTTGGCAGAAACAGGTAGCACAATCATCATAGTGTTGCCTGTGACATCACAGTTGTCTATGGTGCCATCATAATGTTCCATTTCTATACAACAGTGCTGCACTGTGCTACCACTATGCCCCACTTTGCCATCCCAATGCCTCATTGTACCATCACAATGATGTATGTGACACCACATGGAGTAGTGTTATGTCATAGTAGATAGAGCATTGTGATATCACAAGACATATTGTATTATCACAGTGCTCCACAGTGCAACAGAATATTCCACAATACATATGATACATGCTCACAGATGGATAGCAAGAAAGCTGTTATGGTTGGTGAGGTAAATAAGGGGGAGAGAAGAAAGAAATGATGGAGTGTTTTTTTGGGAGAATTTGATATAACCATGCAACCAGAAGTGCTCCCTTGTGATATCACAGCACTCTATTATGAGATCACAATGTTTCACTGTGACATATAATAATTCATTGTGCTAACACAATGCTACCCTGTGATAACACAGCTCAATTGTGATAACACAGTATTTCATTGCTGTCTTCTACTGTCACAGGTTTCACAAGGCATCATAGTATTCCATTGTGATATCACAGTACTTTATTATGAGACTACAATGTTCTACACTCTATTATGAGACTACAACTGTGATATCACAATACTCCATTATGAGGCTGTTCTACTATAACATGGCAGTGTTCCATTGTGATAATAAAGTACTCTCTTGTGATATCACAATGCTCTACTGTGACACAACAATATTCCATTAGGCTAACATGTGTTGTATTGTGTCATCATAATGATGCATGTATATTACAGTGTTCCATTGTGACATCATAATACTCCACTATGAGATAATAATGTTCCAGTTTGCCATGTCAATGTCCCATTGAGATATTGCAATATTCCATTATAAGATCACAATGCTTTACTGTGCTTTTACAAGGATCCATTGTGATACTACTGTGATGTCTTGTTATATCATATCTCAGTTATGGTATTTCAGTGCTGCACTATGTTATCACAGTGCTCCATTATGATAGCACAATCTCCACAATACATAAAGGACATGCTTAAGGATAACAGGAAGGCCATTCTGGTTGGTTGAGGTGAAGAAGAAAAGAAATGATGGAGTGGTTTCTGGGAGAATTTGGAATAACAATATAAGATGCTTTAGAGTATGTTTAGGATCCTGCATTAAATATGATGGGTGCCTATAAGAGGGATTTGAATTCACATGTTATGTACTTTACTTTTTGCAAGACTCTCTTGGACCTGAATGATACAACTGTCGGGCTTGGAGTAATGGAAGCTAGCAATCCAATGAGGTGGAAAACACAGAAAATTGGGTGACATGAAAACCACATGACAGTGGGCTTGAGTAATAAGAAGTAGCTAGTCTCAAATGTATTTTTAAGTTAGACCAGAAAAAAATGTGTATTTAAACCAGATGTGTGGTGTTACTAGGGTTGACTCATTCTCACTTACGTGCTTGCCACTGAGGACATAGCTCTGGGAACTGATTCAAGATGTAAACTTGAGAACCCAATATCCTCACTTCCACTCTGTATTCACCTTGGGACGAAGGATCATTTTACTGTTGGGGTTATTCCTTCCATGTGGAGACATCTCTGATGCCAAGTCTTCTGTTACTCCTTACCCCCAATGTGTGAGTTCATGCAGTTAAGAGATGCTTCACAAATTTACTGTCCTTATAGGAATTTTAACCAACAAGAGAAGCTGTTATTCACACAAAAGAGTAAACAAAGTGCAACATAGAAGCAAAGAGTGTTCCAAGGGAACAAAGATATGAGGAATAGAACCTAAATTGTTGCAGTAGACTAAAAGCCATTGTCTGCAAGGAAGTGACAGAAAGCATGAGCTTTAGATAAGACTTTCCCAATTTCATGTCCATGTCTGCTCATGGCAGTTTCTTATTGCTTCCCTTGGCCTTTCTTCTTCTGTGATTATCAGATCCTTCATTTATTGTTCCATAATCAGTAATCCTTCTTGTGCATACTAGAAACAGGGATGGAATAAGTACACATTTATCTTTGTGACTCAGACTGTCTGCCAAATTAGGCTAGAAGCTCACGTCTGTTCTTTTGTTCTTATGGCCATTAGTCACCAGATCTCAGAGTGAACCTTCATTGCCTACTGACCCATTAATGCGAGAACAGTCAAGAACATTATAATTTGATCCCCTTAAAGTACTTTAACCAATGAATCTTGGGCCTTCAGAGAGTTTTGCTAGCCCTGCTTCAGGGATGCTCCATAGATATCTATTTTGTTAAGGAAGTGCATTTCAAAGAAAGTTCTGTGAGTGCTTCCTTTGGTCTACAAGGGTTCTTTTTACCTAGTGCATTAATTTCTTTAGGCTCAACCAAATACCTTTTTGTAGTGTAGTTGAAATAATTTTCAAAACGAAAGGCCTGAGGCCAAGATGCTGTTAAAGCTCAGATAATTCTCACACATGGTTATTGTAGTTATGCTTAGATTATCCATGCTTAAGTGGCTGTCTTATTGTACCATACTGTTTCACTAACTCACATGCTAAGAGGGACTTTCAGTTTTGAAAGGGAGCAGTTGGTGTGTATCCACTTTGAAACTATTGTCAGCAAATTTTGTTGAGTTGTGTATTTGCATGTCTTCTTCTAAATTAAGTTCCTTCAGGTCCAAGACTGCATCTTACTCATTTTGTGTTTTTCTTCTAGTGATAAACATTATGGAGTTTATGCTTCAACTGGATTCCTGCTGAAGTTGACTAACAACCCTCTAGCTTAGTCCCTTTGATGAGATATGAAAAACTTTCATGAAATGTTGCCAAGAATCTTGAAGAGTACAAGCATTTAGTTCTGTGCTTGCCTCGACAGCCAGCCCTCAACAAATGGGACTTTTTATTATAGTCTGACAGCTGATCAGTCATTTCATATTGAATTGACTCCATATTAAATAAAGTGCTTGGAGACTATAGATCTGCTTCACCAACTGGTTTTCTGCATTGGAACCAGGACACAAGGTAAATATGAACTGTCCTTATCCTACACCTGATTGTTTATTAAGCAGAGGGGTTAAGACTGTCTTCCATCCTCACTTCTAGTGTGCACAAGAGGGATTACAATAAATAAAGGATATGATAACCACAGAAGAAGAAAGGCCAAGGCAAGAAATAAGAAACTGCCATGAGCAGACATGGACATGAAATTGGGAAAGTCTTATTTAAACTCATGCCTTTGGTCACTTCCTTGCAGACAATGGCTTTTAGTCTACTGTGCCAATTTAGGTTCTATTCCTCATATCTTTGTTCCCTTGGAACACTCTTTGCTTCTATGTAGCACTTTGTTTACTCTTTTGTGTGAATAACAGCTTCTCTTGTTGGCTAAAATTCCTATAAGGACAGTGAATTTGTGAAGCATCTCTTAACTGCATGAACTCACACATTGGGGGTAAGGAGTAACAGAATCCAAAACCTTAGATTTTGTAGAGGCATTTCTCAAAGTCTGAGAAACTTTTCCTGATTAGCAGTATAATAAATATCAAGGCAAGGCCTGAATCGTACTAATCTTTAAGCTTTTTTTTTTCTGAGAACTTGTGTCAGATCAGTACAAGCAATGGAGTAGAGTAGATTGATACCCTATCATGGTCTATTCCCACTTCATTTACTCAAACTATTTATGTGTGTTTTGTTTGCAGCACTGTATCTAATGACAGGATGTGAATTGTCATGACCATGGTGGACTGAACACTGCTTCTCTACTGTGGAGGTCCTCACCCTCCTTCATGGTAGATCTCCAGTAATTACATGGGATGAGTATAATGCTATGTGGTTGCCTCTTCAAGCATAAACAAGTTTGTGTGAGTATCTGCTTTCACAATAAGGTAAGAGATGAAGATTCCCAGATTGCTTTTCATATCAGCTTTATATGATGGCATAGAAGGTTAATTAAATATGTTAAAGATGACTACTGGTTGTAGAGTGTCTACTTCTTACCTTAGCCTGTTATAACCTCAGCCTGAAAGTAGTAATATCTACATTTTCTACAGCAAAGAACAGAGGCTCAGGTAACTTTTGCAAAGTAATGTGACAAGTATGATCTAAACAGAATTCTTTGAGATTCAACTATAACATTTCCCTTCCTGGAGACCTATCATTTATTAAAATGTTAACTTGTAGTAATATGAGAATAATTTTAAGTTTATTACTATACTACTGAATCTATTTGATTCCTTTGAGCACTACCCAGCCAATAATTTAACAGCTATTATTAATTGAAGAAATAAAATATTTTAAAATATTTAAAAATAAAATAAAATAAAATGTTCAGATGAGATTAGTTGCTGGAGGATGTCTCTCTGTATGCTGTGAATATGTGTTGTTCTCATTGGTTAATAAATGGACTGCTTTGGCCTATGACAAGGCAGCTTAGAGGCAGGTGGGAAATCCAGGACAGGAAAAGGAGAGGCACAGGCAGAAAGGAGATGCCAGCTGCCACCAGGAGAAGCAAGATGTGAAAGAACCAGTAAGCCACAGCCATGTGGCAACTTATAAATGAGTAGAAATGGGTTGAGTTGTGGGAGCTGGCTAGTGAGAAGCCTGAGCCATTAGGCCATACAGTTTATAAGTAATATAAGCCTCTGTGTGTTTACTTGTCCAAGCAGCTGTGGGATGGGCGGGACACAGAAAAACTTCTGACTACCATTAGTTTCATTTGGGGTAGTATGGCCATAAGCAATATAATAGTTTTAGAATAGCATTTTACTGGAACTATTTTGATGAAATTAGTATTTTTGTCATTTGTATCATAAGACACTGAAACATTCTAGTTGACAGAAGTACATGTGAAGATATTTTTAAAAGTTCTGTTTGTTCTTTTAGTGAAAATAGATTCTTTTTCAAACAATATATTCCGATTACAGTTTCCCTTTCTCCCATTTCACCCGGTTCTTCCCCACCTGCTCTCCCATCTAGATAAACACCCCTTCTGTCTCTGTTAGAAAACAAACAAGAATCTAAGGAATAGTAATAAAATAAGATAAATAAACAAGCAAATCAGACTATGACAAAACAACCAAACAAGAAAAATAGTCAAAGACAAAGCACAAGAAATGCATATGGATGCAGACTCATGTTTGCAAACTCAGAAATCTATGACTTCCACTCCTTTAAGCTAACACACACACATACACACACACACACACACACACACACACACACACACACTGCTTCAAAGTATTTACTGTGGGCAGTAAAGTATTTATTTGCATTTTCTTTAGTTTCCTACCTTGGAATTATTTTCAGATATGTTTAACAATAGTTAAAGAAAATACATCTCAGTTTGAAGATAATAACTCCTACTACAAAGATTGCACATACAAGTATAACATTTACTAAATTAAAGATCCATTGTCCGGATGGTTTGTATCCAAGATCACATAATTTTTGGTCAATATTGAGAACTGGGATCTCTGTCTTAAGCATTTTCCACTCATTATATATGCCATGTTTAATTAAAAACTGGAAACAATTTGTCCATGAAATCTCACCCATCGTCTTCTGTTTTCCAAGGCATTATTGAGACATATTCACTTACAGACATTTAAATGGAATTTAACTGGATCTGGTGTGGAAATGTACAACATGTACTACAATAGGAGCTGCCTTCCACTGTTGTAAAAGGAAGGAAGGAAGGGAGGGAGGAAGGAAGGAAGGAAGGAAGGAAGAAAAAAGAAAGGAAGGAAGAAAGAAAGAAAGAAAGAAAGAAAGAGAGAAATAAATAAGTAAAGGAAGAAAGAAAGAAAAGAAAGAAAAAAAGAAAGGAAAGAAAGAAAGAAGGAAAGAAAGAAAGAAAGAAAGAAAGAAAGAAAGAAAGAAAGAAAGAAAGAAAGAAAGAAAGAAAGAAAGGAGATTTCAATAAATGACTCCTAACAACATTCTGCTATACTCAGAGATCAATGCCTTGCTCGGCTATCACCAGAGAAGCTTCTTCTATAGTAGATGGGAACAAATACAGACTTGTGCATAGAGCAAGAGACCTTTGAACACTCAGTCCTAAATGAGATGTCTCCATTGAATTCCTTTCATCAGGGAATTCCTTAGGGAACATAATGAAGAGTAGGTAGAAAGACTGTTAGAGGTAGAGGGAATGGAGGGGACCAAGGAAATAAGGCCCTCTAAATGCATCAGGATTGATGCACATATGAATTTACAGAGACTGAAGCAGGATACATGGGGACTCCTCAGACTGGGCCTCATGGGGTCCCAGCACTGAGAGGGGAAATGGACACAAGCCCCCACTCCTGATCCAGAAGCTATTTCCAGTTGATGACCATTTATAAATGAAAAATTGGTTCTTTCCAACAGAGTCTCACCCAAGGATATAGGCTACTCTTAAGGGCAGACTCCATGCCCAGCAGTAGATGGCTAATAGAAAACAAACTCAATGGCATCTTTAGATGTTCTTTGTCTCATAATGTTGTTTTGTCAGGGAATATTTTTATTTTAAATTCTACTGGTCCCTTGTGTATATATTATGGCTTCTGGTTTTGTGTTCTTGTATGTATGGACATGTCTGTCTCTGAGTCTATATATGTCTCTTGTGCTTTTTCTTTGGCTCTTTTTCTTGTTTTGTCTTCATGCTTCCATTTGTTGGATTTTGTTTTATATAATCTTATTTTATTTTATTATTATTTTTAAATGCCAGTTTGTTTTCTAACAGACAGAAAAAGTGTGGGTTCAGAAGGGAGGGGATGTTGGAGGAAATGGGGGAGGAGAAACTATAATCAGACTATATTGTATGAAAAAGAAATATTTTAAATGAAAGAAAAATTGTGAAAGAAAATGAATAGGCCAGTGACAAAAAAAAATGTTTTCTGTATTGCCTTTCCCCACTGAGAACACTGTTATTGGTGTAATTATTCTTCTGCTGAGTAATCTGCCATTTCTCTTCTGGCTCCAATAGAGTTTATCCTTTTAGTGTATTTGATAGCCTATTTCTCTATGATTTTGTACATGTAGATACTTTATTCAAGTTATTTGTACAATTTGATATTTTCTGTGGTTTGTTAGTCATGGCGATGTCTCAGTCATCCTCTGAGTGTTGTTCCCCACCCCACCCCTGTCCTGTACTGACTGACATGTGTTGGTAGTTTCCTGTCTCTACCATTGCTTCACTTCTCAGACATTTCCACCGCTCTTTCACTCAGTGCTGCACCTTGAGTTATTTTCAAAACTCCATTTGTATTAGTTGATTCTTTGACTGTACTAATTTGGTTGTGTTGTTCTCATTATCCATTGAATTTTAAAATATTGATCTTCAATCTTATTCTTTCTGTTTTATTTATTTTTTGTGGCCTCGTATTCTTTGATTTTCATTCTTTTTATCCTTTGTCTACATTTAAAATATATTCTAAGCCTTTTCAGATTCCCTGTTGTTCCTAAGACTCTGTAGTAATAGTGTTCTGTCTGCTAATTATTTGATAGTGTATTTTATACTTGTAGATGCAGAACTTTTTGTGTTTCATTGTCCCACTGGTTAGAATGTCAGAGGATACTGGTTAGGATGTCACAGGACACTGGTTAGAATGTCACAGGACACTGGTTAAGCACAGATTTTTGTGAAATTTTCTTCTGACATGTGCTTCTGTGCCTTCAACTTGGATTCTTGTTAATTCGTAGGAACTGCAAATTGAACTCTGAGCCTCAGATTATATAATATTAGGATTTAATTTCTTGTGAGAATTTTGTTTTTCAATCACATGAATCCAAGATAAAATAAAAGATTTGCACTGTCTCCCTTAACAGTACACAGACTTTGCCTAGATCTCTATTCTGGGGGGAGGATAGCCCTTTCAGAGTCCTGGCATTCTGTAGTGATTTACATTCTAGTTCATGACATTATACAAATTTAATCTCCATGGGTACAAATTAAAACTCAAACTTTTAGTATTTGTAGTTCTCTACTCCCGTACACACATTCATACCAATGCTGGTGAATGAAGGGTCAACCACAGGCCACCTTTTTAGCTGTTGGTACATAGGCTTTTATGAGAATTTGTGTGCTGGTTAGTTTGTTGTTGTTATTATTGGTTTGTTTGTTTTGTCAACCTGACACAAGCTACAGTTATTTGGAAAGAGGAAACTTTAACTAAGAAAATGCCTCTATCAGATTTTCCTGTGGCCAAATAACCAGTACCTCTGTGTGTAGCTAGCGTTTTCCTGCCTTGCTCACAGTCAGGAAAAATCTCTGTCACCTGCCAGTCCCACACCCACTCAGATCCAACCAAGTAAACACAGAAATTTATATTGCTTACAAACTGTATGGCCGTGGCAGGCTTCTTGCTAATTGTTCTTAATTAATCTTAAATTGATCCATTTCTATAAATCTATACCTTGCCACGTGGCTGGTGGCTTACTGGCGTCTTCACATGCTCCTTGTCATGTCATCGGCTGGCAGTGTGTCCCTGCCTTCCTGTTCCAATTCTCTTCTCTGTTAGTCCCACCTATACTTCCTGCCTGGCCACTGGCCAATCAGTGTTTTATTTATTGACCAATCAGAGCAATTTAACATACAGACCATCCCACAGCATCTGTGGTCTCAGCTTCAATGGTTATGTCCAGGTTTCTGTTTCATTTCCTGCCCCAATTCTTCTTGATGACAGACTGTAATGTGGAAATATAAGTCAACTAAATGCTTTGCTCAGGTTGCTTTTGGTCCTGGTGTTTATTACAGCAATAGATAGTGTCTCTACTATATGTGGGCCAGTGTGCATGCACATGAGTGTGCACATGTGTGGCATCCACAGGTTGATAGCAAATTTCTTCCTTAGTTGCTCTCCACTTTGATTTTTGAAACAGAGACTCTCACTGGACAATGTGCTCACTGATTGGCTAGACTGGCTAACCAGTACACCTAACAGTGCTTCTGTTTCTACCAGTCTCCATGCTACGGTTATATATGTGCAACAATTCCTGGTTGTTTATCTATCTATCTATCTATCTATCTATCTATCTATCTATCTATCTATCTATCTATCTATCTATCTGTCTATCTATCTAGTGTGGGGTGCTAGTGATCTGAACTCATGTGTAACAATTCCTGGCCATTTATTTATTTATTTATTTGTTTATTATTTGTTTATTTATTTTAATGTAGGGTTCTTGTGATCTGAACTCACGTGTAACAATTCCTGGTTATTTATTTATTTATTTATTTGTTTGTTTAATGTTGGTGTTTGCGATCTGAACTCATGTGTAACAATTCCTGTTTATTTGTTTGTTTGTTTATTTTAATGTGGGGTGTTTGCGATCTGAACTCAGGTCTCCAGCCTTGTAGGGGCGGTCACTTTACAAATCAAGCATTTCCTCAGCCCTGGACTTTTACATTTTGCAAACTCCTTAATCAAGTACTTACAAACAGTTTTGTTTTATTTTATCCAGAATTTCTTAGTATTTGGATGAGAGTAGTTATTCATCAACCTAGTTTTCTACATTGGTCAAATTATAGTTGTAGCATTTTCAAGATGACAGAATTTTGCATGTCTGAAGCTTAATAGACTGCATGATCTAAGATTTACTGTATTATTGATATTTATAATTGATATACTTATAGAACAATTTGCATAATGTCAAATGGACCTCAGACTGCTGTTGCAGAAAAGTATTTTGAGTATATCCTTTAGTTTATTTCCACACAATGTTCTTTGATTTTTGGCACAGGCTTGATTGACAAGGGAATGCAAAGTTCTTGGATCGTTTCCTGAGGATCTAGGCTTTTCTGTAAAACTCTCTAAATTTTGGGAACAAAGTGAAGACCAATAAAGAACCAGGGTGGTGAACAAACAGAAGCCATAAACATCATCATATACTTAAGTGATATGCCTGTAATCAACCATAGCAGATGTTGCAGGTCAACAATGCAAAGCACATAGCCATATTTTTCTTTAATTAATAAAAGCATATTATAGTGTTATAAAAATAATAATTGAACTGTATACAGGGCTTGGAAACAGTGATTAAGATATGAGTTCTAAATTATTTAGCTTTTATAAAAATTTCAAGCTTTTATATATATTTTCATACCAAGAAAAATGTGCTCTTTTTAATAAATAATACACTTACTTATGATTACAAAAAATAGACATTTCCTAAAAGTAAAATAGAGACACTTAGGTATGCTTAGTTTCCTAAGCCTGAGAATATATTATTTTCATTAAAAATGTCAATGCAAATAAGAATAATAGCACAGTAGTATCCAGGCTATATTCTGAGAAAAAATGATTAGTTATAAATTATTTTAGTATTAATAATAAAAAATAAAAATAAACTATATTCTTTTCAATAATCTAGAAGTAAAAATTGAGCTAAAAATAGGAATTTGGATAAAGCAAAAATAATCCATTAATAGAATTTACATTAATGTAAAGAGCAACAACTAACATATTCTAGCAATATAATACATACATAGTATAAATGAGAAAGAGCAAATAAATAGAAATACTAAATCAGTTTAAAAAATAGAATAATAACTAAATGGAAAAAACTTCAGTAGAATAGTTTGTGTTGAAAACATTATAAATTATACAATTCTCAATAAATAGTAATAAATGTAGATAAGCAAATGAACATATTTGGTTTATATATAATCAAGTATTCTTTATTGATTAAACTTCATCTTGAAGTTTTTTTACTGGCTAGTTCTTCACACTATTCTTAAACTATAAAACTACTCTGGATATTTGCACAGGAACATTCAATTTATAGCATATTTATTTCCCAATCAGAAAAAGCTAGAAAGAAATGTAGCCTTCTGTCTACAATAACTTAAAAAAATGGTGTCTAAAACAGTCTCCAGTTCTGGCCAATTTGTTGTATCTCTATTGAGAAGAGTGCTTGCTGAAAGCCAAGAGATGTTGACCTTCTTTATTATACAAGGCAGAGATTTCTCCTAAAGTAAGCCCAAGAGTCCTTGAAGTAACCCTCTGTCTTCAGCTAGAGGAACATGGCAGTTATGGAAAATGTGGGCTTTCACTGTAGCGATTTCACTAACAAAGGAAATCAAAGAAGTGCAACTGAAAGATAACATCATGTCATTGTCACGGCCTCTAAGGTCCCTCCAAATAGATGTGGCTGCCCAGAGTGAGGCACTATTACCCAATGAAAGGAAAAAAAGTCATTGCACATTATCATAGGAAGATCATAGAACAATAATAAAAGTGATAAGGATGCAATCTTTGTTTTTAATTAGTGTGGGACAGAGATTTTTCTAAGTTAAATATTAACCCATTTAATTTCCATAATAGCCTATAACACAGTTCTTACCTCTACAAGTGAAAGCAGACAGGCAGACAGATGAGCACTCATATACACATGTGTGCGCGCGTGCGCACACACACACACACACACACACACACACACATACACACACACACACTACATAAAAGTAAGAAAAGACTCCTTATGAAGAAGGAAGAGAAGAAAGAGAGAAATGCGAGGTGAATGTGATCAAAATGCATCATATACACAAATGCAAAATTTAAAAGAATAAATTGAAAACTATCCCGAGAAAGCAGACACTGAATTAAAAATTCTGGCACAATGTCAAGGAACTAGTAGTCGGCAGCATTGGTATTGAAATCCAAGGAGTAAATTCAGAAGCTGAATTTTTAACTACTTTCTTCTGGCTCCCCTTCCAGGAAATCAAGCAGCTTTTCTCCAGAACACTGAAAGATTTAAAGGGAAGGTGAAGGAAATTTCAGCTGAAGGGGAGGCTGAGACAACCAGCACATAGTCATTTCTTGTGCAGATCATTCTTGTATTTCTCTTTAATTTAGTTTTTTTTTCGTCTCACTGGAGAGTGATTCTAAACTCTAGTGCTATCCTAATAAGGACACAGGGGATTTTTACTGTGGGTGTTTGCTACATGCTTTTCACAGGATATTGTATCCTGATAGATGGCTTAGAGTCCATGTGCCTGAGCCATGGTTTGATGTCTCTTACAAGAAACTTGCTAATGTTGGGAGGAGGGCTGGCAAGCTGGGCCTTCCCTGAACTCAGTCTAGTTTATTTCTGTCAAGATGACCCCTTTATTAAGGGGCCCTAGATGGGAGGAAAGTTAAGTCTAGGTGCATTGGTCAGAGGGGGGTAACACAACAAAAAGCACACAAAATATCAGAATTAGATTTCTGCTCTTAGGTTCATGAGAGAAAAGAGGCACTGATGGGAGCAAATGGAAAGTCTAGTGTTAGCCGAGCGCTCAGCTGTAGTGATATTTTATCTGTATCCCCCAATAAAATTTATCTGAGGATCAGAGGAAAAAACCAGCCACTCTATTAAACATAGACATCAGGCAATGGTAGCACACACCTTTATTCCTATCTATCACTCAGGAGGCAGGGATCTGGCTGTATCTCTGTGAATTCAAGGCCACACTGGGAACAGAGTCAGGCATGGTGGCACATGCCTTAAATTCCAACACTAGTTAACCATGGAGGTCTGTACAGACAGACAGGAAGTGACAGACTTGGGCAGGAAGAGGAAATGATGTAGCTGGACAGAGAGAGCAAACAAGATAGCAGAACAGAAAGGCATATAGGTGTGGGTATACAGGAAATAGGTCTTTCTTTGGAAGCTGAGGGCCTAAGGTGAGGTTGGTTTGTAGCTTTTCCTATTCCTCTGATCTCTCGGGTTTTAACCCTGATATCTGGCTTGGGGTGTTTTATTTAATAAGACCTTTTAAGATTCGTGTTACACTCAGCCAATGGTAAGTCTAGAGTTAGAGTGCTCAGCCAATGGGCTAGGGAGTTAAGAGATGGGCAGGATGTGTAATCTGAGACCTTTTTGTTGAGTCCAGGACATTATCTGAGCAGGGTTCTCAAGGCAGTTGGCTGAATTAATTTCCACAGATCCAGGCCCTGACCCTCTGGAAATTGTGAACAATTTAGTATTCCAAAGATTAGGAAAACACAAGGGGAAGGTTATATAAGAGGAGAATCTGCAAAGCAAATTGAAAAGGCTCAGAAAAGAAAACGAAGTCAAACAAAGAGGTATGGGGTTAAAGGAAAAACAAAAAAATAAATAAATAAAATGAATAGAAAAATCAGTAAATGTCAGACAGAGCAGGTAGCTTTGGGAAAACTCACTAAAACGATCAAGCTAAATGTAATAAGTATATAGTATCATATATAAAAGATAAAAGAGGCCCAGTATATGCATATTTGATTTTTAAAATGAGAATATATGTTTAGGATTATAATAAATCCTGTTGTTGGTTTTTTCCTTTAGTAAATATAAAGTGTTCTTTCTTGTCATTTTTGATTGGTTTTGTTTTAAAATCTATTTTGTCAGATATTAGATAGCAGATATTAGCTCTTGCTTATGCCTATATCCTGAAATGTTTCCCCTATATTCATTCAGCTGTTTCAGGGTTTATACTAAGGCTTATATTACATTAAGGTTTATATTATATTCATCCATTTTTAATTTATTAAAAAACATTTCCTTTTGTTTTTGATTTACGTGTATGAATATTTTGCCTGCAAACACACCTGTGCACCATATGTGTGCACTGCTCAAAGAGGCCAAACACCAGCATCAGATCCCCTAGGGCTAGAGTTAGAGATGATTGTGAGCCATCAGGTGGATGCTGGGAAACAAAGCAGGTTACTCTGGAAAAGTAGTCAGTGCTCTTAATCACTGAGTATCTCTCTAGCTCCCTTTGTTCCCTTTTAATTTTTATTTTGTTTGTCTGTTTTTTATTTTGAATTTATTTTTGTGTGGGGTGAGAGATATGCATTTAATTTCATTCTTTGGCATATGGCCTGTTTGTGAAGATGTCATTGTGGATAGTTGTTTTGTTTGTGTTTCTTTGTTGCATTTTGTTTATCTCTTGGGATGGAAGCATATTTCATTCACCCTCCACTTCCCGCTCTACTCTTTCTTTTCATTTTTTATGTGATGCCTTCTGGTGATGTATTTTCACTTTTGTTTATATTCCTTGGTGCTGTTTAGTGCTGAAATATGACTGTGGTAACAGCTATAGTAACACGCACAGAAGACATTGTACACTTTATTTGTAGCTCTGATAAGGTTCAGTGTCAGTGGCACCAGGATCCTGGTTGGGAAACATGTACTTTTTAGTTCTCTCTTTCCTTTAGAGCTAAGTGTTCCAATATTTAAGTAGTGAAATGAGAAGAGACCAGGAAGAGGCAATGAGGAAAATGAAGTAAGAGTAAGAAAGAAAATGTGTGAGTTAGAGATTTGAAAAGTGGCAGGAAAGATGTTGCATTGTAAATGTACAAAAAGAATGGACAGCGTTGTAAACAATGATCATAAGGGCAGTTTATGTTTAGACAACATGGTGTGGCTATGATACCCTGTATGATTCAGCTGAAACTTGGCAGAATGACACTAGACATCCTATTGGCCGGGAGTCAGAACAAAATGGCTGGAATGGGCTATCCCAAGAATCTCGAAGCAAATAGTGATGGTATTTGTTACAATATTATTTTAGAAGAGTGTCATTTTTGTGTAATTCTGTATAAATATGGTCTTGAGGTCAGAGGCCTTTGCTGCTCTTCATCTGCCAGCCTGCCTGTGTGTGTCTTCCTGTAGGTCTGTGGGCTTACCTCCATGTGGCCCATTTGTGCCTGTGTGTGCCTGGGTACCTGCTGGCAGATGCCTATCTCATTCATGACGGCTGTCTAGTGGTCTTCACTCTGGGTGACAAAATCTGTCTTTCCTTCCTATGTACGGCTTTCACAATCTCTCCAATATCCTGTCCTCCCACAACCACCTTCTTCTCTAGCATCAGAAAATGAACCTCACAAACTCACTTAAGATTTATCCAGAGAGATTCAAGCTAAAACACAGCCACTAAATAAAGAATAGAAGTATAAATACTAAAAAATATAAATAATAAAATAAAATAAAAATAAGCAATAAACCGAAATTGTGACCTATATTGCTTTCTACTTGGTCTGATATGATTTCTCTTACTCTGAGTATATTTCTTCTCTGGTGGTTGTGAGCTCAAACAAATTAAATCTGTGTGACCTTTGCGTGGGAAAGATTTCTGTGGAGGCTTATTCTCTTCCAGAGTTCCCACTCTGAGTTCCTACCACTTACAACAACGTTACCACGCTGTTCCTGGTGTTTTGTGGGTTTGCCTCGCCCCTCCCACATTTCAGGAACTTCCATGGTTGAGGCTCTGAGGAGGGCGGAAGGCTGTTGGTGTGTGTTCCTCTCCTTTCATACTTGTCAGGATGCTGCAGCAAGTTCCGCCATCCACTTCCTGTTATCCTGTGTAGCTCATCCAGGCTGTGGCAGGGTGGGTACTGAGAGGCTTTGGCTTCATGTTCCAATCTCCCTCACTGTTTGCTGCTTCCAAAGCCTGCTTGGCTTCCAGGCTTCAGTGTGCCTGTATCACTTCACACACTTCTGCCATCCCATGCAGCTTGTCCAGGAGCGCGCGCGCGCACATGTGTGTGTGTGTGTGTGTGTGTGTGTAGAGACATTGCAAATCTCTCCAGTTTAGACACTGAGGCCACAATTCTGTTTCAAGCCTCCTGTGGCCCTGCAATATCTTCACACATGCGTAGATTTCTGCAGCCTAAACGATTTCTCTATGGCTCTTGAGGTGCCTAGTGCCTGTGAAGAGCTATGCCAGAATCTAGCCTGCCAGGAGTACCATGGTGTGGCTGGGAAAGCATTTTGGTTTCTTTATAGAAAAAAATTCCACCTTGGTTTATTTCAGTTTTCTCTAACACTGTCTCTTAATAGAATCTGTTTTTAAATCTTATCTTTTTTCCATTTGATATCATAGAAATGAGATGAATTATTTAAAAATAATACAGATTAATAATGAGGGCACAATTCTGCCATCTGAAACATAACTAAAAGCTAGAAATGGAAGAGAAGTATTAATTTCTTGAAAAAATCTTTAACCTTGATAATAATCAAAGGTATAAAAATGAAGATGATAAGCATGATTTGTCTTACAATGGAGTCAAACACTAAACTTAGTAATGCTTTATGGATTAGTTATTTTTTACTTTTGGTAAAATGGTTCATGTGTCAAAACTTCCCAAAGTTTTGGAAATAGATAAACAATCTTTTAGGTACAATTTCAGAATGACTTAGCAATCCATGTCTGAGGATTTCTTCCAAGGAAATAATTAGGCAATAAATGTTCAGTATAAACAAGGACATACCTTAAAACTTTTTATTTTGGTCATTTAATTGCAAAAAATAGAACCTAAAATATTTATGATCTCATAAAAATAAGAAAGCCGTGTGGAAAGTTCAGTATAATATTAACCTTGTATAAGTCTGGTTGTTTGTATCTAGGTGGTAAGGTTTTATTAGTTTTTTCAACTCCATGTTTTCTAATTTCTTCTGTGATTATGTGTTTTATGTACCATGGGTTATGTTCATAAGAAGCATAAATACACCATGTAGAGACTGCTGCAACAACATTCCTTACTCAGCTTGATCATAAGTGCCAATCTAAATGCTTAGGGCAAATCCCTGACATTCAACTGCAATGTAGTGGTAGTTTATTTATTCTTCCTCATATGTGTTTTCTATTATTTTTATGCTTTCTGAAACAATTATTTCTTTTTGTATTAAAAAAATAGATCAAAAAGTAGAGGAAGAAAACAAAGAAATGTTTGTCCTATGAATTGAATTGGATTTGCTGTTCCTCTGGGTCATTCATTAGTTTGCAGCTTCCTATGTGACTCTAGAAGGTTCTTCTGTGAGGTCACACCTTTGTCCTACACATGCTTTCTATTCTTAGAGAAGATATATAGGTTAAGACTAAAAGGCAAGAAGCAGAGGTTAAAACAGGCCTGGCTCACAGTGCCATCCTTCTAACCAGCTTCAGATCCTCTCCCATAGCATAGGCTGAGCTGCCCCACTGTGGGTTTCACTTCATCACCTGGATGTTCAAGTGATGAAATGAGGAAGACACGAACTGCTTGGAACAGACTAGGGTGAATGAGCTTGATGGGTGATGTTGCTCTGTATGCTGTGAATATCTTGCTCTGAATGATTGATAAAATGCTGATTGGCCAGTAGCCAGGCAGGAAATATAGGCGAAATAAGCAGACGAGAAGAATTCTGGGAAGAGGAAGGCTGAGTCAGAAGTTGCCAGCCGGACACAGAGGAAGCAAGATGTCAGGGCAGAACTCAGAAAGCCACGTGGCTAAACATAGATAAAAATTATGGGTTAATTTAAATGTAAGAGCTAGTCAGTAATAAGCCTGAGCTAATGGCCGAGCAGTTATAAATAGTATTAAGCCTCTATATGTTTATTTGCGTCTGAGCAGCTGCAGGACCAGGCAGGAAAGATTCATCCCGACTGAGGGGCCCAGGTGGAACACAGGAAAACTTCCAGCTACATTAGCTCTGCATTTTTCATCCACTGTTTTCTTCTGAAGTTTTAATGTTGCACATTTATCTTACTGTTTTTTTAAGTGGTAAATGCTTATTATTTTAAAAGCTGCAAAAAATAGAGAAAAATGAAGGAAGTGAAAAATATTAAATTATAAAACAGAAATATATCTATCATTTACAACTGATGAGCATCATTCAAAATGTCTCTCTGTGGATGTGTTCAGAGACAAAGTGTGATGACCAGAACAAAAACAGGTGGTGTAAGAGGCATGGCATTAGTCTATACTCAATAATGTTTGTAGTATCATATCATTTTTCCTTTGAAAAAAGTGAGACACTAATACTTTCTTGCTTCAAGTTAACATTTCATCAGCAAAATATTTCACAGATCCTTAAAAGTTAAGGAAAAGTTTAAGTAAAAGTTTAAAAGATTAAACCCATGTTGTTCTCTCTCTCTCTCTCTCTCTCTCTCTCTCTCTCTCTCTCTCTCTCTCTCTCTCTGGTTTTTCAAGACAGAGTTTCTCTGTGTAATAGTTCTGGTTATCTTGGAACTCACTTTGTAGATCAAGCTGGCCTCAAACACACAAAGATCCTTCTGCCTCTTCCTTCCAAGTGCTGGGAGTAAGGGTATGTGCTACCATGTCTGGCCATCCATATGTTTTTAATATTAGAATTTTTGGTTCAAAACACCTAGCCTGATCTTAAAGTTCTGAATTGAATTGGAGAAAACTGATGTAGCATTAACCACTGGAAATGACAGACTGTTTGATTTTGAAAATAAAAAGTGGTACAGCTGAGAGACATGCTCATCTGCATGTATCATCACTGCAGTCTTCCCATAGTTCTGCTTCTGTGATCCATTCATGTTAGCAACTCATAGGGTCCACATCATGTGTGACAATTACCAAGACTGATGTTAAAATATGGGAGATGGCTTACACTAATCTAACAAGGCAAAAAACTAAGCAATAAGAAACTTAGCCCTTCTCTTATTCCATTTCAGTGCCTCAAGTTTTGCTACCAATCCAAAAAAGTTCTGGTATCTTCCAGCATAGCTCTGTGATACTCCAGGCAGATCTAGATTCTCAAGTAATTTATACCCAGGCCTAAGTTCTAACAGCTGGTAGGCACTGGAAGAATGATACTAGCTACATGCACTGAGTCTTTCCAAGTGGGAGAATTGATGAATCCGTTGTAGTTTCTAATGTTAAAATACTTCTACAGCCATTTCCATTGTCAATGAATCTAATCCCCTGAGGCTTCAGAGTCAGAGCTTGTGGCTTATGTTAAGTTTTTACTGGCTCTTCTCAGCAGGATGGGTATGTTTACCCTCCCTCTGCGCTTTAGTAATGAAAATACCGGTATTCAGTTGTTTACAACTACCCTTCACAGAAATGCTCTCAATGGTCTCACTTTGATGTTGCAGTTGTTCCAGGAGATGGGATGTCCTCATCATTGGTTGAAGCAGAACACAAAGGTCCAGTCTTATACCTGATTTTGGACAGTTCTGAGGGGTCACTACAGTCTGGAGGTTGTTGAGACCCTGAATGAGTTTCAGTTAAAGTAACATTGAAGGCCAGCTTCACCTTTAGCCCAGCCTTGTCCTCTGCAATTATCACAGGCACATCGTCCTCAAATTTCTTCTGCATAAAACATAGGATGGCCCTCATAAAGAGAGCTAGAAAGACAGAAAACACGCTATATGTAGTAAGTTTTTTTTTTTTTTTGGTGAAGCTGCCTTTTATTTAATTTAAGGATGGTCTTTGATTTCTTCTATTTGGTGTATTTCAAATGTCAGCTTATAAAAGAAAACAGTTTGGGCAGATGACAGATGGGACTTATAATTTATGATCTCTGCTCTGGATTTCTTCCCAGGTCTACCATAGGTAAGGGATGTACCATGAATTCCCAATCAAGTACCTGTGTGTCTTGGTGGTGGTTGACCCACAGGAAGTAATGGGAAGCAACTTTGAATCCTGAATTCTCTCAATAGTGGATCCCAACACTTGTTTTAGCGACTAGCTAATCTCATGCCCTAAGATTTTCATTCTCATCACTTCATTTGGATGCCTTTTCTCTAAAAGTCATTATCCTGTCATCTGGAAGATGTGATGGTACCACGTGATGGGGAACAAGATGGGGGAGTGCCATGAGCCCCTGTCACATGGCCGTATTCCAGCTAAGCTGGCCTTTTGGTTCCGTCCTAGCACACTGTTAGCCTTATGTTTTCTGGTTGATATCCATCATGTCAGCTCTGCATATGTTTCTAAAGCATACTGTACATTGTAGTTAAATGAAGCATGTGACATGTTTCTGACTATATACAACAACAGAAAGGAACACTATATAACTTTTGGATGTTGTATTTTATGTGCAAGTTGGTGAATTAATTTCCTTCTATCTGAAGAAGCCACTGAATTGGTTCTCCATCAGGCTGCTGTCTTCACTGCCCTTCCTTCTTTTTCCTAGCCCACACACCATCTCATTTCACCTTCCTGGGCCTAGGTCATTCCCTTTTGTCAGGCTGTATCTCTTACCATCGTTTCAATCTGTTCTGTCCTGCTTCTTTTACAATTTTCCCTTTGAGTTTCAAGACATTTTTTTCTTCTTTCAACAAAATCCATTTACTTTCATTTTCAGAACTACTACATTTGCTAACAACTTATAAAGATTTTAGAACTTTAAAAATGCTCTCCATTTGTTTTCTCCTTTTCACCTGATAAGAAATTTAAATTCACCCACTGGAATATGAATCATATACAAAATATAGAAAATGATTTCTCTAAGAATGCATTTTGGGCAACATAAATATGTCAAGTATTCATGAGGTTATATTGCTACCCCTGTTCTGGCTGTTTCTTGATCAGAGAGTGGCTTCAGATTGTGCAGTCACTCCCTGTGATGTGTCTGTCACTTTTCACCATAAATTGTCAAAGCCACACATCAGCCTTTTCCCTGCTACACCCAGACATGTCTTCTCAAAAATTCCATTCTGTGTGGTCCCTAATTCTGTTCATTGTTGATATATGAGGGATTACATCAATTTCCTACCCTCTTGATCTTTGGTAAATAGGTCCAGTCAGGGGTACATAAATACAGATGAAAAGATTTCTTTATGATATTTCTCTACAGTGGTTTGTGATGGAGATTTACAAAACTCATAGGCTTTGCTGGAAATATTCAAAACCACTATTCTCCTTAACAGTACATAGGGGGTTTCAAAAGCCTTTAACAAATGCAAATGAGGCTTTGTATGTAGCTGTAGGAAGCTCTGTTTTAACCAAGATGTTTTCTATTTCTAATTAAACCCTAATTAGAAGCCATAACTTTGCTGAGCTATGAAAAGCTTACTATGGGTTGTCTAAAACCCATGGGTGTTGAGATAATAACAAAGCCATTCCACTTGGGTGTGAAAAGACATCTATAGAAAGATTCCCTACGTCTTGCGGTAATCTCAAGCCATGTTTCATAAAACAATCTTTCTATAAGTTATTAAGGCTGTCCCTCTTGCTACAGTTTAAATGCCTTCATGAAAACTCAAGTAAAATTGAATCCTTGCTGTGAGAGATTAAGAGACAGAAACAGATGGGACCTTTGAGAGGCGAATGGGTTAAGCGATTAATTCGATTAATGGTTACTGGGAAATGGCTTTGTTGAAAACATGAGCTCTCTTTGTATAGCTTGTACTGGCTACCCATGTGTTGTCCTATGCTATTGGTATGTGACAGTCTTCTCCACTAAGAGGGCTTTCACTTAATATTGTCATTTAACCTTGGATTTCTCAGTCTGTTTACAGTTACCATTATAAAATATAACCTTTTGCCTCCTCCCATGGCTTAAAATGACTGTTGACCACTAATGGTCATCAAAACTGATATCACTTATTGTAAGTGATCCTTCTAAACTGACCCACAGCATTCATTCCTCTTATGCACATCATCCTCTTACATTGGGGCTGCAAACAACATGTCACACCTCCAGGGATCCTGCTTCTCTGCTGGCTTTCTACACATGCCGCTTTCCAGCTGCACTGTCCTTCCTGAATTGCAGTCACTAGTCATCTTTATGACAGTGTCATGGCTCATGGTGAGTTCTGGATTGAGATGGTGCTGTGTATAAGTATGTCAGTTTACATTCTATGTCCTTGTTCTGGCATGTTGTACATATTATAGAATTCCCCACCTCAGTAAACTCTTGTTCTCATATTCTGCAGAGAGGAAAAATAAAAGCAAATGGAAGCAATCATGTGTTTGTGGTCACCAATGAAAAGAGGAAAACTGAGTAAAATGAAAATTCTTTTACATACTTATATATAGTTATCATATGGATAGCTCACAGTACTTTAAGCTTCTGTAGACTTTCCCATAGTAGAAAGCAGGAGTCATACAACTATAGTAAGGACTAAAAAAATGTGGTTTCACTCTAGCAGGGCAGTTGTAAATAAATGATCTTATATATACCTTCCATCCAAATGCAGCCAGGGATGTACTTTAGTGTGCAGACTTTTCTTTTTTCATCTCAGAAGAGGAGAATGTGCATCATAAGAAGTGGAGGGCTTTTTTGAAAGAACCTAGAATGCAATCTGGGCATTGCTTAGAGTAGGCTTGCTGTTATATTGAGTGTTATCAATATTCAGAGAGACTTATGATTGGGTACATCAATCTTGTCTGCAGGAAGGATAGATACTACTAGAGAAAGGGTGTAACAGTGTCAGCCACTTAGATTATCCAGAGGATGAGTGTATATACTGTTTTATGAGCTGCACAGTGTTTCTAGTCTGTGCTTAAGTGAAATTACAAAATGTCTTTTTCTCTGTTTATCATGTACTCTGAATGCATTTGTCTGGCACTGGTGTTCTGTGAAATTATGTCTTTAAGGAGTGTAACATGACCAACTGCAAGGGACGGGGCAGCTTCAAACATTTCTGATGTCTGATTGCAAGTGTCAGCCCAGTTTCTAGGTGTCAAGGTCTGTTTCTTTTCTCTCTTTTTTCTTTTTCCTTCCCTAGAAGATGAAAGAGTAAGATAGCACATTCGTGGTTTGTGTCCACTTTGAATCCTCCTCACAGAGATCACATAGGAACAAGGCTACTTTATTGGAATCTGGGCATCTGTCCTCTCCTCTGTTTTCTTATTGACACTCAGCCTCCCCTAACCCGAGTATTTCTTGATCATAATTAGTGAAGGGTCTCAGCAGATGACTCAAAGCCTCCAAGTGGAGGTGGGGCTGCTGCTTGTGGGTTGTTACTTTTGCTGCACAAATTTCTCCTTCTTTCTTGTGTATTTCAAGCTATCAGATATTATATAAATTTTAAGACACAAAATTAAAAAAAATATAACCAATATCAACAACCCTACTATTCAACTTAAAAGATTGACAACTCAAATTGCCTACCCACAATAATCCCTCATCAGGTTGCCTTTGCTACTCAGAGAAAATATTTGAATTTGATACTTCTTTCTCATACATTTATTTATAGTTTATACATATGCATGTGTATCAGAAAGCAGTGTGCCTGGCTGCTTTGAATGATTTTAAATTTCATATGAAGAGCTTCATATATATTCTTCAATTTCCATCTTTTGTCCAACGTTTTTGTGAAGTTCACTGGTGCCAATGCATATAGCTCTTGTTCATATATTTCTTCTTCTCTACCAATTCCCATTTTTCCAAATATGTTCTAGTTTATCACTTATTTTCCTCCACTGGACATTAGGATGGTTAGAAGTTTATTTGTTATTATAAAACATTGCTATGAATATTTTCATGCATATTTCCCATTGTACAGGTGGGTGAAATTCTCTAGGATTTCCATGTAGGAGTGAAAAAGGTTCTGAGTCATACAGTATGTGTGTCAGCAACTTTAATTTCAACTAATCATATCAGTTCCCTCACCCACCAGCAGCATGGGAAAGTTCCCAGTCCCTACATTCTTTGAGTGCTCGTTGTAACTAGATTTAAACTTTTTTGTGATGTGACAGGTGAAATGGTGTCATTTTAAATTTTCATTACATTTTCCTGTTATATTCCTTTTTGTATTTTCTATTTGCTGTGAAGATATGAAACTTTTCAGATGCATTTGCTATTTACCTGATGTAGGTTAGATGAATGGACTGCTCATATAATTTGTTTGTTTTTCTATTTTCTTGATACCCTGTTATTGGTTGGGAACATTGTTCACATGTGTTGCACACATGTTATTATTTGTTGTTTGATGGCTTGAAGTGTCTTCTTGTAATCTTTGGGTTATCTCTCTATGCTTTATGACATTGTTGATGAAGGGAAATTCTAGTAGAACCATATTGTTCTGCTTTTGGGTACTGGTTAAGGAACACCCCATGACAGAGTGGCTTAAAGCAGTCATCCAGTTCTAACTGCTTCCATAGATTCTAGAAGGCAAGGATTTAGGGAAAGCCACAGTGGCTGCTTCTAGCTCAGAGTTTCTCATGGAACTGCAGTGGTGTGGTGGAGAAACGAACAGAGAGTAGGCAGCTGGGAATTCTCTCCATTTATACTAAGGATTTCTACCCATAATATCTTTGTAGGGGTTTGTTTCAGTATTATTACAACATGACTGTGAAGGCAGGTAGGCTGCTTGTCTGACACTCAAGGTTCTGGTGTATTACAGACAGTGAGGTAGGGGCTGTACTGTCTTGAATGACCTAGCTTTGGAATTTCAGAGTGTCAATTTGAAAGTCTTACAAGCTGACCCATTTTTAAAGATAGGGCACATAGATCTTATCTCTTAATGGAAAGGATGTTGAGGTCATGCTGCAAGAAGTGTGTGTAGAGAACATTATGTCATCCTTGGAAAATAAAATGTGTGACATAGATTCATTAATATTTTATATAAATAAGTTCTTGATTCCGAAGTCCTGATCTAACTCAAGTGCAAAGATGTCTCCCCATATGTCTCTATACATTTTTGTTTGCTTTACACATCTCCATCATCAGTTTACCTGGAATTGATTTCTGTGTTTTGGTGAAGAAGTGATCTAATTTAATTTTAGTGATTCTGACACATGTTATTAGTTATCTCTTAGTGACATAAAATGCTAAATATTGTGAATACAATTTTCATACCAACATTTTAATTTTGGAGTTTCCTTTTCTGTTACATTGACTTTTTTTTTTTGGCAGTGATAGCTTTTTATTTTTTATTTTTATCTTTGGTCTTTTGAGACAGGGTTTCTCTGTGTAGCTTTGTGCCTTTCCTGGAACTCACTCTGTAGCCCAGGCTGGACTCAAACTCACAAAGATCCACCTGCCTCTCCTCTGAAGTGCTAGGATTAAAGGCATGCACCACCACTGCCCAGTGATAGTGATAGCTTTTTAAAGCATCCCCACGGTGTTCTACTTATTCTGTCTTGTAGAATCAGTTCAAGAGCCTGTTAAAAACTTTGGAAAATTTCTTCAGAATTCAACTGAAATTTTGGGCTTGTATAGAATTACCTTTATGATGCTCAGTCAGTCCTGTTCTACATTAACAGGCATTTCTCACATATTTCTTAAAATCACAAAAAGTACATATTTCTGCTCAAAGATCATACATATACAAATTATTAGATTATTAAAAGAGCTTCTTTCTTTCTTCTAGTAAACATACAAATATTTGTATTGGCATCATAGTCAAGTCTTGCCTAAAATCAGGCAAGAATTGTAATAAGCCTGAGATGACTATATATTTTCTAGGAGGTTCTAGTAATGTGAAGATTTATTTTTTGTTTGTATTCCTTGTACATTTATTTTTTTTACTTTAAACATATTAATTTTATGTCTTCTTAAAACTTAAAAAATATTTTGATACTTTTATACTATATTTACATTATTGCCACCCGCCTCCACTCCAACTTCTCCTATGTCCTCCTCACTCCCTTTCAAATTTATGACCTCTTATTATTTAAGTGTGTGTGTGTGTGTGTGTGTGTGTGTGTGTGTGTGTGTTTCTATCCTATCTCATTCGCAAAAATCTATGGTACAATCTCCCCAAGATAAGACAATGAGGGGACGTCTTTGTCTTGTTTCTTGTTGCTGAGGCTGCATTTACTAGGAACTTAATTCTCATTACTGGCAATAGTAGATTAAAGGACTCAAAAGTAAAAGTATCATCTCTCATAAAAGCACCGAGAGAAAAAACTTGGTAAAGCTATGAGAATTAAAGTTCTTGGAGCTCTGGAAACTAACAGAAAGGTTGCAGCAAGCAGGGAATAGTTAGTGAGGAAAACTGGTGTCTCTTGTTATGGTCAGATAGCTTTGTAGAATTCCAATTGCTCTTGCTTCCATCTTCCACTCCTAGAGTATCACAGTGTTGAAAAGAATGTGATCTTCCTTACACACATAACTGGTTCCAGAGAGGGAGAAGGTACCTCACAACAAGATACTGTTGGTCTTTGTTGTGTCTTTTGAGAAATGTTCTATAAATTGTCTAATTTATTGGCCTCCTTCCGTATTATTCCCACAGCCCCTTTGGCTTTCTCTGAACTCTTTTCATTAACCAATGAGATAACTTTTTCCCATTATGCTTTTTAGATTTTGAGTATTTGATTCTTGTATTTTGAAATGTTATTAGATAAATTAATACTTAAAATCATCTCTAGTTCCTGAATTCTTTTACATTATTTTTAATTCTGTAACATAATTCTGTCTTCAATCACTCAAGATATTAGGTAGAGGTGGTATTCATTGTGTTCATTCACACATTTATTCTTTACATTTATTTTCATGCTTTTCTTTTAATTCAATTAATTTTAAAGCTCTTGACAGTTTCTTATTCATTTATAATATATTGTATAATATATTGCTATGTCTGTGTACTATGTGCATGTCTTGTGCCAGTGGGGGTTAAAAGAGGGTGTTGGATCCCCTGGAATTGGAGCTGTAGATGGTTGTGAGCTGCCATGTGGGTGCTGAGAATCAAACCTGAGTCCTCTGGAAGAGCAGCCAGTGCTTTTCTGAGCCATCTTTCCAGCCCCTGTTACCTTTTTTTTTTTTTTATCCCATCCTACGAATTCCTTTTCTTCATAACTAACCCCACTTCTGCTTTAATGTCTTTATAAATTTTTATTTATTTATGCTTCTGGCTACAGTTGCTGGATGTCAAAGGTGGCCATGACCATGTTACACCTAGAAGACAACATCTTATAATAGCCCTCCCCACCTCTGGCTTCTGTATTCCTGTTATTCCTCTTCTACAGAGTCTCCTGGGCCTGGAAGTAGGTGTTAGAGAAGACCCATTTAGAAATGAACATGCAGCAGTTCCTTATACTCATTGTTTAGTGTAGCTAGAGTTTTCCTGCCTTGCCCACAGTCAGGACAAATCTTTGTCACCCACCAGTCCCACAGCTGCTCAGACCCAACCAAGTAAACACAGAGACTTATTTTGCTTTCAAACTGTATGGCCATGGCAGGCTTCTTGCTAACTGTTCTTATATCTTAAATTAATCCATTTCCATAAATCTATACCTTGCCACATGGCTTTGTGGCTTACTGGTGTCTTCACATGCGGCTTGTCATGGCAGAGACTGGCAGTGTCTCTCCACCTCAGCCTTCTGCTTCCCAGAATTCTCCTCTCTCCTTGTCCCACCTACTTCCTGCCCGGCCACTGGCCAATCAGTGTTTTATTTATTGACCAATCAGAGCAATTTGACATACAGACCATCCCACAGCAGTTTAGTGGGTTATAAGCCTCTGATTTGACCTTTGCACACTACCAAAAGAGACTCCTCTTCTTCAGGCTGAGGGCAACACCAGTCTTTCTACATATTTAGAAAGTAGTTTAACTACTTGCCCCTTTATCAAAACAGTAGTAGTAGACACCCCAATAGGACCTCCCTAGCCATAGGCTTTCCACCAGTTCTGCAGTACCAGGCATGTATTCCTTCCATGCACCAGCCCTCAGTTTAAATCAAGAAGTAGTTGCTTATGCCTTGAACATTCATGCTACCATTACACCAGTGGACAGACCTTGAATGGCTAGCCAGCACTGTAGCTCACAAGGTCTTTAGCTTGGTTAGACCCTTGATAACTTTTCTCCCCCTGCAGTCTGCACAGAACTTCATGACACTAGGAGCAGGGATGATGCTCCTAACTAAGTTACAGCTAGACTTTTCTGTGTCCTGTATCCAAATACATGTGATAGGGAAATGAGAGGATGTAGTAAGTGTAGAGGGGTTAAATTGGGAATGGGGTCAAGGGAATATTGGGAATGTAGGGGTGGAGAGAGTGTCAGCCAAATCTAAGGGTAAATGAAAAAGCCCAACAGAAACCCACTACTTTATAAGTAAGCTAAAAAGTTGATTTTATAATTAAATTTTAAAGTTTTTGAGAATTTCATACATCATTCAAGTCATCCCTCTCTCTCCTCCTACTCCTCTATGTCCCACCCCATCACTACCAAATTCATGACTTCTTTACACACATACACACACATGTGTGTCTATACACACAAATATACATGTATACACATATATATGTATACATACATATATGTACATAGATACATAAATACACACACATGTGTATATAAATATAGCCTGCTGAATCCATTTGATGGTATTCATATTTGTATGTGTTTGAAACAGGATCCTGAATAGAGTTCCCCTGCATGGGTAGAAAGCATTGCTCCTGGAAACCAGCTGTCATTTCATATTTTAAAACATTTGATTTCCCTCTGGGATATTTTCCTTCTCTTCTCTGAACAACTGTTTGTTGTATTTGTTTTGGAGAAATTCTGTTTAGGCTGAATGATTTCAGTTTTGGGATTCCAAAAATACGTATTTGAAGCATGCTTTGTTCAACATAAAATTCTTGAGTGATAGGCATTTTGTTTCCAAAACATATACATGCTATTTATTATTTTGACTACTGTAGTTTCTGTTGAGCATTCAGCTGTTAACCTCACAGTTGTACTTATGAGGGTAATATTATGGCACTTAAACTCTAATGGATTTTATGATCTTTCTTCATGTCTTTGGTTTTCAGCAAATTTACTAAAATACTCCCAGCTATGGTAGATATTCAAATTTTTATTATGCAGGGTTATCAGAGGCTCCCTTATCTATGGGTTAATATATTTTATTATTTAAAAAATATGTGGATATTGTTTTATTTTATATTTCCCACACCCTTGGGATAATGCACACATACTTAATTTGCATATGTATAAATGGATATTTTTATCTGTGCATATATGTATATCTTTAACTCTACTTCATATTTTTATTCTGTTTTATTTATTTTTCTTTTAATACTTCAGTTTGAATATTTTCTTTTTAAAATACACATGTTTTGATTTTTCCTCTTTTTCTGAGTGTGTGATTATGTGTGTATGTGTGTGTGTGATGTCTGTTCATGTATGTGACTATGGGCACACTCATGTCAGGCACATATATGGAGGTCAGAGGGCAGCCTCAAGCATCAGTCCATATCTTATCTCACACCTTGTTCGAAACAGGGTATCTGTTTACTACTGTGTATTCAAGGCTAGCTGGTCACACACTTCTGTGGATCCTTCTATCATCATTTCTCATCTTGCTGTAGGAGTGCTGGGATTGCAGATGTGCACCACATCTGGCTTCTTGTGAGTTCTGGGTATTAAAACTCAGGTCCTCATGCCTTGTAGTAAACAATCTACTCAGTAAATCATCTCCCCTGTCTGTAGTTTTAATATTTCCTCTTGACTGGTTTTATAGTTCACTAAAACAATCTCTGCTGTGTATAATCTGCTATAAACATATTGTCTTATGTTCAATGTAGCAATCACCATTACATTACATTCTGTAAATTTCAACAATATATTAAAATTTTTTCACATTTCATTTTATTTCTCTATTCATTTACCTTTACGAAATCTATTAATCTTGATGCCCTTGCTCATAGAATCCCTCTTCCCTCTCTTTGATTGGACTCTTGGAGCTCAGCCTGGTGTTTGGCTGTGGATCTCTGCATCTGTTTTCATTGGTTACTGGACGAAGGCTCTGTGATGATAGTTAAGGTATTCACTGATCTGATTATTGGGGTAAGCCAGTTCAGGCACCCTCTCCACTATTGCTAGTAGTCTAAGCTGGAGTCATCTTTGGGGATTCCTGGGAACTTCCCTAGCACCTGGTTTCTCCCTATCCCCATGATGTCTCCCTTCATCACGGTATCTCTTTCATTGCTCTCACACTTCATCCCTGTTCCAGCTAGATCATGATGAGGAAATCTACAGATACAACCAAAACAAACTACTGGGAACTCATGAAACTTAGATCAATAGCTGTGGAGCCTGCATGGGACTGGACTAGGCCCTCTACATAGTGAGACAGTGTGTAGCTTGATTTGCTTAAGAGGGCCCTGGCAATAGCATCAGAATCCATCCCTGGTTTATGAGCAGGCTTTTTGGAGCCCAGTACCTGTGATGGGACACCTTGCACAGCCTTTAGGCAGGGGGACAGGCTTGTACCTGCCTCTACTAAATAATGTACCTCCCCATGGGAGGCCTCACCTTCTTGTAGGAGGGAATGGGGGGCTGGGTTGGGAGGGGGAGGCTGGAGGGGCAGTAGGAGGGAAGAGGGAGATCTTTGGTATGTAAAATGAATTAAAATTTTTTCTTAATAAAAACAAACAAAAAATCTATTAATCTGTTTAAAATTCTTATCTGCTGATGTCTGTAGGACAGAGACTTGAAACCAGGGTGTCAAGTATCCCAAGTTCTGTCCTGAGACCCACCTCTAGCCTCCAGCTGACTTTTCAGGTGTAGAAAAGGTTCATGAGCAGTATCCAGGAGCTGGAAGAAGCTAGAAGTGGATCCAGGAGTGCAGGCCTGGTCCTTAGCTTTGCTTTGGTTCCATATCATTCTCTACTGATTGTTAAGGTCTTTTACTGCTATGGTTATCCTCTAGTCTCTCTTTCCTACCATTCATTGTCCCCTGCCCTATTACATAAACCCCCTTTCCACATTCTTTTTTTTTTTTTTTTTTTTTTTTTTTTGTAATAGGGTTTCTCTGTGTAGCAGTTCTGGATGTCCTGGAACTTGCTCTGTAGACCAGGCTGGCCTCAAACCCACAGAGATCCACCTGCCTCTACCTCCCAAGTGCTGAGATTAAAGTCATGTGCCACTACACCTGGCCACTTCCATTCTATATTTGTGGCTCCCTTTATGGTCCTGGAAGCCTGTAGAAATTTTAATTGAATGCCCCACATTGTGAAGGTTTAGAAAGTATTTCTCCTTTATTTTCCTGCCACTATGAAAACCAAATAGTTAGGAATTTTCTTTTTATGAATATCAGTAGTTGCTTCTGAGCATGGCAAATTTTGTATTTACCTCTCTGGTGTATTTAGGTATTGTTAGCAGACAGAGGCAGAATCTCAGATAAATTGCTTAGAATTCAGTTTCCTTTAAAAATCTGTACATACATCTGTAAATTATAATAGTGTCTAAATAATAGGATTGTAAATATTCAATAAATATTACAATGATGATTATGATGATTATGATAACCTGTTTTTTCAATCAAGCTGAATTAATCAGTTGTCTCTGCTTCCATACCAAATGCATAATGCATAAGTACATTGTTCTATTAAGGGTGATGCATGACACTGAGACAGGAATTGCACTTTTATAGAGGGCTTTGCAATTTGTCTGGCTTCTTTGGGAAAACAAAAACTTAATTGAGGCTTTTGTTTTACATGTGTTCATTTTGTGTCTCCATCTTCAAAAGAATTTCTTCCAACTTCTTCCTTAATTTGAGACTCTAGAGCCACAAGAATAAATGATTGATTTAGAATGATGGAAACCACATTTTAGTATTAAAATTGGGTAGAAATCGATTTGTGATCTTCACCTTCAGACCAAACTCCACATTAAGAGGGTATTAAATCAGAGTCACAGCATGGACTGGGACTAAATGGGATTTCCACAACAGTGGAAACCAGAAGGCTCAGGCATTAATCAGTGGCATTCAGGAAAGGACTCTAATTTCTAAGGACTCTGATTTCTTTTCCTTTTTTTATTTTTTTTTAAATTTTTTTATTTATTTTTATTTTTTTGGTTTTTTTCAAGACAGGGTTGCTCTGTGTAGCTTTGCGCCTTTCCTGGAACTCACTTGGTAGCCCAGGCTGGCCTCGAACTCACAGAGATCCGCCTGGCTCTGCCTCCCGAGTGCTGGGATTAAAGGCGTGCGCCACCACCGCCCGGCTAGGACTCTAATTTCTAAGCGTAGAGAAGGGCATAGCTTGTTGATGCTAAGTTCGAAGAGCAAGGAAGCTTGTAGAATTCTCCAAAACTCAAGTACATCGCCATTTAGTGTTAGCCATTTCTGAAGATGAAGTAATTCCAGAGGACAAGAGTACTGGAGTTTCAAGAGTTCCCTACTCTTGGCAAGCCCCCGGTGGTAATGACAGCACAGGAAGTAACTGGATGTCTGAAAGACTAACACTGTTCAGGGCTAGAATGCCTGAGTATACTCCTAATTGAACATTTTTAAAAATATTTCTCAGCCATTTGAGATTCCTCTGTTGAGAAGTCTTTGTTCTCTGTGCCCCATTTTTAAATTGGTCTATTTGAGAGATTTTTGATGCCTAGTTTCTTGAGTTCTTTATGTATTTTGGAAATCAGCTCTCTGTCAGATGTGGGGATGGTGAAGATCTTTTCCCCACTCTGTAGGTTGTCCTCTTGTCCTGTTGATGGTGTCCTTTACCTTGCAGAAGCTTTTAAGTTTCATAAGATCTCATTTACCAATTGTTTATCTTTTTTTTTTTTTTTTGGTTTTTTGAGACACGGTTTCTCTGTGTAGCTTTTCGCCTTTCCTGGATCTCACTCTGTAAACCAGGCTGGCCTTGAACTTACAGAGATCCACCTACCTCTGCCATAGAGGAAGATTGGTCTCCAGTCATAGATATGTGGATTTATGTCTGGGTTTTTTATTTGATTCCATTGATTAGATTCCACTTGTCTGTGTTGATGCCAATACATGTTTTTTTTTTTTTTTTTTTTTTTTTTTTTTTTTTTTTAACTATAGCTCTGTAGCAGAGCTTGAGATCAGGGATGGTTTTTATTTATTTATTTATTTATTTATTTATTTTACAATACTATTCAGTTCTACATAATAGCCACAGGTTCCCTTGTTCTCTCCCTTCCTGCCCCCCTCCCCTTCCCCCCCAGCCCACCCCCTGATTCCCACCTCCTCCAGATCAAGGTCTCCCCCGAGGACTGGGATCAACCTGATAGACTCAGTCCAGGCAGGTCCAGTCCCCTCCTCCCAGATTGAGCCAAGCGTCCCTGCATAAGTCCCAGGTTTCAAACAGCTAATTCATGCAATGAGCCCTGGACCTGGTACCACTGCCTAGATGCCTCCCAAACAGATCAAGCCAATCGACTGTCTCACCTATTCAGAGGGCCTGATCCAGTTGGGGGCCCCTCAGCCTTTGGTTCATAGTTCATGTGTTTCCATTCATTTGGTTATTTGTCCCTGTGCTTTATCCAACCTTGGTTTCAACAATTCTTGCTCATAGAAACCCTCCTCTTTCTCACTAATTAGACTCCCAGCGCTCCACTAGGGGCCTAGCGGTGGATGTCTGCATCCAGATTCCTCAGTCCTTGGATGGGGTTGATGGCACAACTATTAGGGTGTTTGGCCATCCCATCACCAGAGTAGGTCAGTCCCTGCTGTCTTTCGGCCATTGCCAGCAGTCTTTTGTGGGGGTATCTTTGTGGATTTCTTTTTTTTTTTTTTTTTTTTTTTTTTTTTGGTTTTTTGAGACAGGGTTTCTCTGTGTAGCTTTGCGCCTTTTCCTGGAACTCACTTGGTAGCCCAGGCTGGCCTCGAACTCACAGAGATCCGCCTGGCTCTGCCTCCCGAGTGCTGGGATTAAAGGCGTGCGCCACCACCGCCCGGCATCTTTGTGGATTTCTGTGGGCCTCTTTAGCTCTTTGTTTCTTCCTTTTCTCATGTGGTCTTCATTTACCATGGTCTCCTATTCCTTGTTCTCCCTCTCTTTTCTTGATCCAGCTAGGATCTCCTGCTCTCTTTCCCTCGACCCTCACCCTTCATTGCTCCCACTCATGTCCAGGCTATTCATGTGGATCTCTTCCATTTCTCCGTGTCTTTCTTGGGGTCCCGTTTTCCAGGTAGCCTCACTGGTGATATGAGTAGCAGTCCCATCCTTGTTCCACATCTAGCGAGATCAGGGATGGTTATACCTCTGGGAGTTCTTTTACTGTATAGGATTATTTTAGCTATCCTGGGATTTTTGATTTTCCATATGAAGTTGAGTATTCTTTCAAAGTCTGTAAAGAATTGTGTTGGGATTTTGATAAAGATTGCATCAAATCTGTAGATTGTTTTTGGTAAGATGACCGTATTTACTATGTTAATTCTACTGGTCCATGAGCATGGGACCTCTTTCCATCTTCTGATATCTTCTCCAATTTCTTTCTTCAAAGACTTGAAGTTCTTGCTATACAGGTCTTTCATTTGCTTGGTTAGAGTTACATCAGGAGATTTTATATTATTTGTGGCTATTGTGAAGGGTGTTATTTCCCTGATTTTTTCTTTGCCAGCTTATTGTTTATATGTAGGAGGGATACTGATTTTTTAAAATTAATCATTTATCCAGCCACTTCACTGAAGGCGTTTATCAGCTGTAATAATTCCCTAGTAGAATTTTGGGGGTCACTCATGTATACTATCATATCTTCAGCAAATAGCAATACGTTGACTTCTTCTTTTCCAATTTCTATCCCCTTGATCTCCTTTAGTCCTCTTATTGCTTTAGCCAGAACTTCAAGTACTATATTGACTAGATATGGAGAGAATGGACAGTCTTGTCTTGTTCTTGATTTTAGTTTCTCTCCATTTAATTTGATGTTGATTATCAGCATGCTGTATATTGGCTTTATTTTGTCCCTTGTATCTCTGATCTCTCCAAGACTTTAATCATGAATGGATGTTGGCTTTTTTCTGGATCTAATTAGATGATATTGTGATTTTTTTAAATCTTTTAGCTAGTTTATGTGGTGGGTTATACTGACAGATTTTCATATGTTGAACCATGCCTACTTCTCTGGAATGAAGCCTACTTGATCATTGTGGATGATCTTTTTGATGTGTTTTAAAATTTGCTTTTCATATATTTTATTGAGTATTTTTATATCAATGTTCATGAGAGATATTTCTCTTTAATTCTTTCTTTGTTGAGTCTTTGTGTTGTTTTAGTATTGGGGTGACTTTGGCCTCATAAATGAGTTGAGCAATGTTCCTTCTCTTCCTATTTAGTGGAATAATTTGAGGAGTATTGGCATTAGCTCTTCTTTGAAAATCTGGAAAAGTTCTGTGCTAAAACTATCAGACCCTTGGCTATTTTTATTTATTATTATTATTATTTAAATTATTTATCTTCCTTTATATGTTACTTGGCCTTTTCCTCTTGCAGTTTTTAATATTCTTTCTTTGTTTTTGTGCTTAGAATTTTGATTACTATGTGGTGAGGGGACTTTCTTTTCTGGTCCAATCTGTTTGGTGTTCTGTAAGCTTCTTGGACCTATAAATAGACATGTCCTTCTTTAGGTGGGAAAAATTTCTTCTATGATTTTGTTAAAAATATTTTCTAGACTTTTGAGTTAGGAATCTTCTCCTTCTTCTATTCCTATGGTTCTTAGGTATGATCATTTCATAGTGTCACAGATTCCCTGGATGTTTTTATATTAACATTTTCTTTGATCTATGTATCTACTTCTTTTATTATGTCTTCAACATCTGAGATCCTGTCTTTCATCTCTTGTATTTTGTTGGTGATGCTTGCATTTGTAGTTCCTGTTCACTTACCTAGATTTTTCACTTCCAGAATTCCCCCAATTTGTGTTTTCTTTATTGCTTCTATTTCCATTTTCAGTTCTTGAACAGTTTTGTTCATTTTCATCAACTTTTTTCTTTGTTTTTCTTTCTTGGCTTTCTTGACATTCATTAAAGGATTTATTGATTTCCTCCAATTTTTGATTGTCTTTTCCTCCACCTCTTTAAATAAAATAACTAAGACTTAGAATAGATTTTTTTTTTTGTGGATTGTGCCTCTCTGTCTGTCTGTCTGTCTCTCTGTGATTTTAAATTTAATTAGGAGATGTTTTAGTTTCTGCAGCTGATATCCATGCCTGGCTTATCAGCTTTCTTGGGTTCTACCCAAACTCCCCTCCCTTCCTCTCTACTTCTGTTTGTCTGTTTCACCCTCTCCTCTTTTCTATTTTCTTCCTTTCATATCCAAATTCTATTTTCCTCAGAAAGAAAGTATCAGAAACTATAGATTTATGGAACCAATAGGTCTTGACCCCAGAACAAAGCCATGCTCTTTCCAATCATTCAGGTGGTCTAAGTGTAACACAATGCAGACATAATAACTGTAAGAGTGCTCTTAGTCAGCCTGTGACTACTGAGTAAAGTTAGGATGACGCCAATCCCACCCAATTTCAGTTTGCTCCATTACACTAGTTGGAAATATTTCACAAGTAGAAGGTAGGAAATTATATCAGGCCAAAAATACATGGCATGTCATTCTCTATGTTGTATACTCTTTACATCAGAGCCTTGGCCAAATGTGTAGAATTCATAAAGGCTTAGCTCAGATCTAAATGCAGTTGTCATCAATACTGTCTATATTATTTCTAATAACATTTGCTCTATAAGTATGTCTTGACTTCATAGAAAGGCATTTCCCTCTAATATGTTTGCAGGAGCATCTGCTGGTAATTGCTATGTATGGCATCTTGCTCTTTCTAGTTATTGGTGTTGCGTTTGGCTGGGTGCTTTCTATTTCAAGGAATCTAAAGTAATTGACTTAAAGCCCATACAACTTAAGGACTAGTGGGCTTCTTGCCAGCAGCTGACCTGTGGCAAGCTTCAATCTTTCCAGATTGTCTGAGTTTGGCTTTTTGCATAATCTTATTCAAATTTTATGCCTTGTCACATCTCCATTAGATACTTTTTAATTAGTATTAGTCACAGTAATTACTGGCAATTCACTTTTTCAATTGATTTCTGTTGCTTATAAAGTGCCTCATTAAGTACTACTATAGTTTAGTTTCCTAATTCTAGACTTGGTATAAACAGCCTGTGTTTATAAGCAGTATACAATGAGGATGCTGTTGATTTCTGGTTGGTTATTCATCTCTAAACCATAATTTGGCCATTGAAAAATATCCACAAGTTGTATATTTTAATCATTTATTTAGAACATTTAAAACCAGAGTTTATTTTATGCATAAAAATACAATTTATATATCAAATATTGTTAGAAAAAAGAGTAAGGTGTGGGGGAATCAAGGCTAGAAAACTCCTTACCCTAGAATATTTTCTTTCATTTTTTAAAGATTTATGTATTTTATGTGTGTGAATATTTTATCTGAACGTATGTCTGTGTGCCACTTGGTACCTGAGAAGGCCAGAAGAGGCATAAGATTCCCTGGGTCTAGAGTAAGAGATGGTTGTGAACTTCCATGTTTGTGCTGGGAATCAGTTCCAGTTCTGTGGAAGATCATCCCGTGTTCTTAACTGCTGTGCTTTCTCTTCAGCATACCCACAACAAATACTAAAAATAAAATTGCATGTCTAAATGGGTCAATGTAACAGTTGTATTCAATGACTACCTAGTCACGCCTAGTTCCTGTTGCATTAACAGTTAATGAAACTAAAAAGAAAGCCGACTTGCAAGGCCACTGCTTCAAAGGAATAATTTTTCTTAAAAATGAAGTAATAACTAATTTCTTTAATAATTTATACAACATTTTATTTTAATGCCAAACAAAATTAGGCACCAAGACACATTGGTTTCTCTTTTAATAAAACTTTTACCAGCAGTATTTATATGAGCTACTGGAAACATGTTCATCTTTGCTCTTCTGCAGTTTAGGCTGAGGCAAATGGTTCAGGGTGTGTTAGGAACTCCTCACTGCCACTGTCTCCTGTGCTGCTGCTAAAGCCTCTAGGCTCAGCTACTCATCAGCACACAGTGTTGTCATACTATGTCACACAGGGGGACACAGTCCTCCTTATAAAAAGATTAGTGTCATGTTAAGTTCTTTGAGATGAAATCACTATTGGTAAAGCTATTCTCTCATTCATCGTCTCATATTTTCTACTGTGTAGGTTACAACAGCAGTTGCAGCACAAATTACATTGGTATTTATATTTTTCTAAGTCGACTTTTTGGGTATATAGATTTTATGATTGCTTGTAGGAGTTGATATAATTCTGTAGTACACAGAACTTTAAAGAAAGCGTACATCTCCTATGTTGTCACTAGATAACACTAATTAACATTTTAAAGATTTATTTATTCATTTATTTTGGTGTGTGTGTGTGTGTGTGTGTGTGTGTGTGTGTGTGTGTGTGTGTGGTCACACATGTTAAGGTACCCTTAGTACCAACAATGTGAGCGGTGCTTTCAGTAGATAGAGAAAGACCCCCCTGGATCTGGTATGAAGGCGGTTGTAAACTGCCTGATGTAGGTGTTAGAAACTGATATTGGGTCCTGTGAAAGAACAGTTAAGTAGTTTTAACCTCTGGGACATTACCCCAGCCCCTATCATTAGCATTTTATGAGGTGGCTTCTCTTCTCTCCCCCTTCTTTTCCTTCCTCCTCTCTTCCTCCATTTTGTTTTTCATTTTTCTCTCAATTCTTTGTATATAAATGGGACACATGAAGATACTAAGCCCATTTTGTGATTCAGGATAATCATATCTTTATAGTACCTTGGCTATAAAGGTATTTTCATTCCTGGAAACCAGGATGAGGGTGTGCACATATTTGGGAGCTAATATTCTGCTCACCACATTGGGTAAACTCTTTTCCTAACTTTTTTTTTTTTTACTTAACATATTAATGACTGTGATTTAAAATTTTGATGGAACATAATACTTGGATAATATAGTTGGAAAGACTCTGAAAGAACAGATAAGTAAGAAAGTCATTGTTAGGTGTGGCTTTAGTATAAAGAAAGAGTTCACAAACTGTTGTGGATCTAGATGCTTACACGTGGTTCCAACTTCCAGTGTGCAAATTCTCAGTGTGGAACACTAAATGTCAATGTAGGGAGGTCTTGGTTGTTGGATTGATATGTATTTTACTTTCATGATATCAATCTTGACTTTGAACAGATGTCGAATATAAATATTGAAGTAAATAAAATTGTAAAAAAAATGTAATTGTAGGCATGGATGTTTCAACATCACATCTAAACAAGCAAATATGCACTTGAGATAAAAGCCAAGTTTCCCATTTTTGGGTCCTGCCAAATTTCTCAGTCTCTAACATAAACCAATTTCATGTTTTGTTGTTTTTTTTCCCTCCTAAACTGGCATCCCACTGATATAGGACCAGGACTTTCAAGTCACATGAATCTTTACTACACAGGCCTACAATCTCAGTAAAAAGCTTACATTCACTGTTGCTTAATGAGTTTTGATTTTACATGTCAGCTATTTGAATAATCATTGGAGTCACCAACTCACCTTGATGTCAGTAATGAAACCTGTTTGTATATAATATTCTGTGTAGTCCAATACTTACCAGCCCTTCAAAAACCAGAGTTGAAGAGCACTGGATCTGACTATTTGTGTAGAAGGGAAATCTACAGATAAATGCTAGTTAAATTAGGTTTACAAAGAAAATAAAACTTTACAGTGAGTTTTCCACAGCAGGGCTCAGAGTTCTTGTCTCCTTTGACCTGCAACTCTCCAACCCCTGGAAAAAATGAATTACCCCAGGGTAGCATCGTGACAAGTTCCAGTGAAAGTCTGCCTTTAGTAGAATATCTGATGAACTGATTTCTAGCTCAGCACCTGTAAATAAGTGCTTTGCAAAGAAGGTGACAGAAAGCAGTGGACTAGTGTCTACAGTGTAACTTTTCAAGGATCCCTCTCCAACCAAGCATAGTACTTTGCTACTCGTATTAAAAATGTGCATGTGGTGCATGTAATTCTGTAGTCCGAAGAGTCTTGAGTAGAGTCAAAAGTCTTTTGGTTATTTTTAATTGAAAATAGATTCTTCTCTCATATAATATATACCAACCATAGTTTCCCCTCTCTTGACTACTCCCAGCTCCTCTGTACCTCCCCTGTCTTCTAGATCCACTCTCTCTCTCTGTTTCCTCTTCAGAAAAGAGAAGGAAGAGAAGGCCTCTAAGAGACCATAGCCAAACAGAACAAAACAAGATATAATAAGACAAGATGAGAGTCCTTATATTGAGTCTGGACAAGGCAAGCCAAATGGGAGGAAAAGAGTCTCAAGAGTAGGCAAAAGAGTCAGAGATACATCTGCTCCCTCTGTTAGGAGTCTCATAAGAACATTAAGCTAACAGCCATAACATGTACATAGAGCATCTGGTACCTAATGCAGACCCATGCAGGCTCCATGCTTGCTGCTTCATTCTCCGTGAGCCCTTGTAAACCCTGCTTAATTGATTCAGTGAGTCATGTTCTCCTGGTGTCTTCCATCCCCTCTGACTCCTACAACCTTCCCTCCCCCTCTTCCTCTGGGCTCCTAATCTCCCAGGGGAGGGACCTGATGGAGTCCTCCAATTTAGACTCTCTCTCCACATACTGTCTGGCTGTGGGTCTCTGTACCTGCTCCTATTTGCAGCCAAAGGAAGCCTTTCTGATAACAACTGGACAAGGCACCCATCTGTGAGTATAATGGAATATCATTGGGAATAATTTATTTGTTTGTTTGTTGTTTGCTTGTTTTGCCAGTCATGTTCCGTTCTACTCTAGGTCTCTGAGCGATCCATTCTCCAGTTCCTGGCCATCCAGGCAGTGTAAGGTACGGGCTCCTTCTCATGGTGTGGATCTCAAGTTAAACCAAATATTGGTTGGCCACTCCTACAAGTTCTGTGCCACCATTGTCTCAGAACATCTTCCTGGCAGGACAGATTGTAATTGGATGGTTTTGTGGCTGGGTTGGTTTCTAGGTTTCTCTTTCTTTAGCCTGCAGTATACCTCCTTGTGCCAAAGAGATTAGAACATAAGGGTGAAGGCTCCAAGCCCAAACCAGCTTGACCTCTCTAAGTTCAGTGAATTTTGATATTGTAGTCAAATAGTTCTTTCAAAAAATTATTTATTTTTATTTTTCAATATTCAAAGTGTTAGGCATTATGATGCCACTTTCACCCAGAATTTGGTTTAGTTGATTCTCCCCACTTCACCTTTCGCATCCCCCTTTCCCCTTGGATCTCACTCCAGTCTCCTTCCCTCTTTGGTGTTACAATTACTGCTTTGCTCTTTTACCTCATCCTTTCACCCCCTCTTGGTGTCTCATTTAATGTTTTGTTACTGTCATGGGACACCATGACCAAGACAACTTTAGGACAAAGAATTTATTGGAGGCTAACAAATTTTAGAGAGGTAGAGTTCATGACCATCATGGTAGAGAACATGGCAGCAGGCAGGTATACCTGGGGCTGGAGCATCCATCAGCAAGAGGTAGAGAAAGCCAACTGGGAATGGAGCAGGCTCTTGAAACCTCAAAGCCTACTCCCAGTGACACACTTCCTCATCCTCCAAGGCCATTCCTCCTAATCAAATGGTCCCACCAACTGCAGACCAAGTATTTAAACATATGAGCCTATGGGGGCCATTCTCACTCAAACCACTGAACTTGATCTCCTTTTTCAGCTTTTTAGGGTTTACTCCTATGTGCTTCCAATCCATTACATATATTTGTTCATTACATGCTATGATCTGCATATAAGAGAGAGAATAAAGTTTGACTCATCTATACCATTGCCCAGGAAACACTCAAATAATCTGCATCCCACCAGAAGGATGCTTTCACATCCATGTTTGTCACTGCTGTGCTTGCTATAGTTCGGGAATGGAGCCAGTATAGAAGCATATCGAGTTGTAGTTAATTCAGCTCATTCTCAAATTCACCTGAGGCAGTTTTTAAAATGCAGATTCATGAGACCTACCACAGACCTAATCAGAATCTCCAGGAATGTAGCAGAAGGATTGAAATACTCATGAGTGTGTGAAAATCAGTGGTCAAAGTCAGCCTTGTCTGCATCATCCCTGACGATAGGTTATTTGGTTTTGTCCTTCACATCTGTGATGGGTAATCAGAAGCTCCAGATATAGATTGCTCCACAGTTGGGACATAGTATTATCTTTTGGCACATAGTCTTTCTCTTTTCTATGTATTTGTATCATATAGGCCAAAAAGTGCTAAAACCATGTTTCCAAAATTTCCCTGCAACTAAGAACCTAGGTGTGAAATAAAGTCTACCAACAGGATGTGTTTATCTCAGTTTTAAAAGACTACTTAAGGCAGCCTGTTTCCTGTGGATCCTGTCACTGTCACTGTCAGCCAGGTGGGATGAGAGTTTTCAGTGACAGATTCCACTGTTGGTTTTTCAGTGTCACAGATGTTCATGTGTGTGGACATGAACCTTTAGTCCTGCGGTTATTGATCTGGATGTTTGCTCTCCGGATTGGTGGGATTCATAGCCTGCTGCACAGTGATTGGATGGCTATGGTGCTCGGCTAGTATCACAGTGATGGACTTTGGACTGTCCCTTCCTCAGGTTCAGCAGTGTTCTGGAGACACCTAAGAAGCCAGCCTAGAGCCTTCTCTTTCAATCCTCTCACCAACCCTGTGATTGCAATACTTTATTCCTTCTGCTCGCTCTTTTTTGATCACTCTATTTCATTTAACAAAGAAACTAAGATTTCAGGAAGGAAATAACTTGAGCATAAATGCACAGTTATCTATAGCCATGCCTCTTTGAACATATAATTCACTGCCAGTAGTGTGGCGGAGACAAAAATCCCAGGCATAGTAATTCCCAACTTAATTTTTGAAGTGAGCAGGTTTCCAAGGGAGATAGAATTCACTTAAGATTTCCTGAATAACTTATGAATGGGATGTGTACGTTTGAGTCTATGCACAGGCCTGTTGCTAGACTATTCATATATACAGGAGACTAGGATAAAGTACATTTGGCTTTTATCAAGGCACGTTGCTGTCTAATACTTTGGAAGGTTACCTATTAGTGGATTCAGTCTCCAGTGTATGCATACACGCACAGACACACAGACACACACACGCGCACACACACACACATATACACACATGTGCATTAACATCTATTGTTTCCTTAATATAAAATGTATGTGTTCATGAAACTATTATGTTAATTAAAAGCTTTTTGTTCATTTTTAAAAGTAATTTTTTAGCATATAAAACAATGAGTTTCATTATGATATTTTCATACATGTTATTTTACTATTTTATGAATATTAAGATATTATTGTATCTTAATAATACTTGTAACACTCCTATTCCCATTCCCTGCCCTTAATCTCACTGATCTCTTCCTTCCATATGGGTGTGTATGCACATATATATGAAATGAAATACATAACATATATGTTAAAATTTACATTTCCTATATGAGAGAAGTTGTGTGGTATTTTCTCTTTCTTCATCATTCCTCTCTCTCCCTCTAGACCCTCCCTCCCCTCCTCACAGTCCCCTTTTCACTTCCATGTCTCACAGCCACACATCTTCACATATACTTAGAATTCAGTCTAGGTCTGCCTATGGAGAAAACATGGCTTTTACCTTTGTAAATCTGACAAAATTACTAAGCATGATATCACCATTTCTACTCATTTTCCTATGAATGTGATAAATTCATTTTCTTAATGGATGGCTAAAATTTCACTGTTTCATTTATTTTCTTTGAACTGCACTTGTTGGTGGGCATCTAGTTCTTGGCTATTGCAAATAGTTCAGCAGGAAACATGGGTGCACAAGTATCTCTGTTATACTCTGACTTAGGGTATACCCAGTAGTGATGGAGTTGGATCTTATGAGAATTCTATTTTTATGTTTTTGAGGAAGCTCCTAACTGACTCCCATAGTGGCTGTACCAGTTTTTATTCCCACCAGTTTGCAGTGTCTAAGGGTCCTCTGTCTCCACATCCTCACCAGCATTGGTGGTTTGCTTTCTTGATGATAGCTGTTCTGACTAAGATGAAATGGAGTTTCAAAGTAGGCTTTACTTTCCATTTTCCTGAAGGTCAAAGATTTTGAACACTCTTCAAGTATTTATTCGACATTTGTATTTATCGTTGGGAAACTGTATACTTAATTTGCCTATTTACGTTTGTTCCTTTGTTGGAAACATTTTTCTTTTTTTATTATTCATTTTTTTTTTACTAATTTTACATACCAGTCACAGATCTCCTCCTTCCCTCCTCCTGCCCCTCCAGCATTCCCCCCTCCAACCCATCCCCATCTCTCCTATAAAAGATAAGGCCTCCCATGAAAACATTTTTCATAAGTATAATCTAATTAAGATTTTCCCTCCTCCATTCCACCTGTTCTGTCTCTCATTAGAACACAGGTAGGCATATAAGGAATTAAATAAATATGATCAGGAATCTAATAAAAACCCCAAACTGGAAGCCATATTCTGATATAAATTTCTTTCTTTAAATGTTTTAAGGATTTTCTGATACCAGTCTTTTACTTGATTAGTTAGCATTACCACAAGATATTTTATTTTTTGAGGCTGTTGTGAAAGGTACTGTTTCTTGGATTTCTTTCTCAGTCTACATGTCATTAATATATAGGAAGGCTATTTTTTTTGTATTAATTTGTATCTTGCTACTTTGCTGAAAGTGTTTATTAGGTGTAAGAGTTTCCTGGTGAATTCTTAGGGTCATTAATATATTCTATCATATCATCTGCAAATAACTTTTACTTCTTCCTTTCCAATTTGTTCTGCCTTGATCTGCTCTAGTCCTCTTACTGCTCTAGCTAAGACTTATTGGGGTACTATATTGAATAAGTATGGAGAGAGTGGACAGCCTTGTCTTATTCCTAATTTTAGATTTGCTTTGAGTTTCTCTCCATGTTAATTGATGATAGCTGTGGGCTTGCTGTAAGCAGCCATTATTTAAGTATATCTCTTGTATCCCTAATCTCACCAGAACTTTTATTATGAAGGGGCATTGGATTTTGTCAAATGCCTTTTCTCCATCTAATGAGATGATCATGTGGTTTTGGTCTTCCAGCCTGTTTATATGGTGGGTTACATTTATTGATTTATATATGTTGAACTATACTCTTGGTGTTGGGTATCTGGTTAGATAATGACAAACCTAAGGAAATTAGGGTTGGACACCTACCTCATAATCAACAGTGTACAAAACCAAGAGCTAGAACTGTAAAATTCTATCAACTGATCAGAAAATAAATAACACCAAACTCAAATCTCTGCCCCTGGGAAGATATGTGACATATTGACCTGACTAGTAGGTCACTAGTTAAAAACTACCTAAACCTGGTTCCTAAAACTTATAAAATTACTATTTAGACAAAAGTTTTCTAATAAAGAACACAAGCACACCATTATCCCTTCTATAAAAGTCTATAGAAATGGTCCCATCTGTTACCTGGACAAAAACAAAACAAAACAAAAAAGAGCCTCAAACAAGTCCTTTAAGGAAGCTCTCCCACAGGCTTTAGACATATACAAAGCCTGCTGAAAATGTAAATTGAACTACTACAGTGGTCTTTCTGGTCCTTGTACAGTTTCTCTGGTGAGTGTGGTCAGCTTTGCATTGGTCTCATTTACCATGGTCAACTTCTACCCCTTGAAAATGCCCTGCTTCAGTTTGTAATTCATTCTGTCTTTTATATTGTACTTTGTGTGTCTGTCTAAATTTTTTGATGGATAATGGGAAGCCAGAGTGGGGTCCTGGTGATGCTAGGGTGATTAAGTGTTAACCAGTAGGGTCCTCCTTAGATGGTGCCTGGACACAGCCCTCTGAGCTATATAAAGGTACAAAATAGAATTTTTTTCCACTGCTTACCTGTCCCATCAGGGAAGTTACCATCTTGCCAAAACCTGCAGCTGGCTTTGGGGCCTCTGATAGCTAAGTCTTTTGTTCTGCGTATGTAACTGCAAATCACTTTTCACCAGAGCCAAATGGCTCACCTTTCTCTCTTCCCACCAGGGAGCTACCTGGCTGGAGTTCTCCTATCTGCTTATTTACCACCCCTTGATCTATGATCGTTTTTTTTCAAGGCACAATTGACAAGTAAAAATAATCGTCCCCATTTCCCCAATAGATTGCATTAAAAAACATTCCTACATCTTTATAATTAAATATGGACACTGGGGACACTTTTTTCAAAAAGAATGAGTAGACCTGTAGGTAAGAAGAAATATATACCCTAAGGCAGAGGAAGAGTACAAATTAATGTAAGAAAGAAAATACATAAAGTGTTATCAGAAAACAGGTTCACTAAGAGTATTTATAAGTAATTTGCTTAATCCATTTTTATTGAGTTTTTCTTATATGCAAGACAAATAATGCAGAAATCAGATTTCTCGTCATTGTCTAGCATGTCTTTAAATGGGAGCCATGAAGAAAACTGGGATGGCTGGGCAAGACTATTTCTAGATGAACCCAGGATAGTCCACACTGATTAGAATGTGCTTTCCAAAGCACTCACAGAGTCTTTTTATTTATTCAATCTAGAATCAAGCTTGAGATCACCAACAAAATATCAGTGGATGGTTTGCTGTATATTTTCCCTTTGCAAAAATCAGGCAACTGTTTGATCTCTGTCTTTTGTGATTTTTCAATCTTCTGTGATTATTAAAGTTTCCTTGGTTTGAATCAATAATCTAATTTGCAAGCTTTCTCATTACCTTAAGTTGTAGTTAAATAATTATCAAAACACACATTTATTGAGGATTCTGTGCTCCGGTAGAGCTCTGAGTTATCAACGGTGAACAGTAAATAATGCTTGGGCTCAGAGATTTGACCCTCTTACTGAATAGTAATTAATTACAATAAATCATGTTACAAGCTAGCACATGGTATTATAGATGCCTGTGGCAGATGGAAACCCTCACAGAAGTGGTGGTAGTGTCATTGTGTAGGCCAGCCCCCAGGAGGTGTGACCGAGAGGTTTGTAACATCCTTCTCAATTATTTTAGACTTCAAAGTCCTCATTACAGCCCAATTCTGCCTTTTTGCTCAGGCTGTGATGTTTCAAAGAAGCCAAGTAATTGTTAAGTTTTACTGTTTCTCACCATCTGATTCTGCCCTGTCTTAGTTGTCTATGAAATGTTCATCACTTTGTTCCGATGCAGATTAACTCTTTTCCATCCTTCCTCTGTTGTTGCTTTAAGCAATTGTTTTGATTCCTTCTCTCTGAAACAATTCCTTTTCTCCCTTCTCTTCTTCTTGTGAAATACTTGATTTATTGATTCCCCCCTTGTTTCTGTACTTTTTAATCTCTTATACACAAACTAGAAAAAATGAAAACAATTAATTATTGCAAGAAGTTAGTATGAAAAAAGCAATTGAAAATACATATTAAGAAAAAGAATATTGAAAACACATGTCTTTCATCACATGCCTTTGTAGATATCTTTATGTACATTTACACACATGGAATCAAGTGGACTCTTTAGTGCATGTGTGGTGCTAGCATTCAAACTCAGGGATTGCACACTAAACATGTGGTCTACTATTGAGCTAGACTACCAGTCCAAGTGTACTCTCTTGTTACCTGTGATTCTCACTGACCTTATATCATGTTCGTGTATAAGCTGGGTTTGAATGATTCAATTAATCATTCATGGTTGGAAATCAAAAATAGCCTTTAGAGGAGTAGCCTTGCAACTAAATCTTTGAATAGAGTTATAAAGTATTATGAAAAGTCTAGAAATAATAGTTATTGAAAAGCATATTTCAATAGCTGATATGGCTCTTTAAAATTGGTTCCTCCAAGCAGTTGTCAATCAGTAAGTGCTGGGGGAGGGAAATCCAGTATTCTTTAAGGATGAGGTACTTGAGAGACTAACCCGTGCTCCAGTAGCTGGTCTTAAACCTATGCACATTAAGACTAAGTAGACTTTGTGGGTTTAAAAAAAACAAAGCACATGAAGTTGTGAGGAAGCAGTGGATGGATGAGGGTAGAAGAGGACTTGTAGAACAGATAATACTGGGTAGATTTGATTAAAACATATTATAGGTATGTATAAAATTCTCAAACAATAAAAAGGAGGACTAATTATTCTTTCATTGAATGTGTGTAGGAAGGCCAGAGGTCGAAATGGGGTGTTTGCATTAATAACTCACTTTCTACTTTATTTTTGAGACAGTCTCTTTCTCTTACTGAACCCAGAACTTACTGATTTTACAAGACTAGCTGGCCAGCAAGCTCCAGAGATCTTTGTATCTCTGTTCCCTAATGCTGTGATTCCAGGCACGTGCCTCCATGGCCAACAATGATATCTTTTTAACCTGGGTGCTGGTTATCTGAATCTGGTACTTATGCAAAAGTATCCTTATCATAAGGATTTCAGAGGACTGAGTGTGACAATCCTTAATAATAGCTAAATTAGAAAGGCTATGATAATTAATTAATATATGTACTTAGAAAAATAAAGTAACTTTATTCCAAAAGAGTACCTTTCAGAAGCATAGTGAACCTGTCTCCTTTCTGCTTCCCCTGTTATGATGTACTGCGCAGACAAGCATGGTGGGGGAGGCCCAGATGAAAGTTTGTTGTCATGGTCACCACTGATGAATTTCTGTTTCAGAGGACCTCACAAAAGGATGCTGGCAGACTGAAACGATGCTTTAAAATACTCTTCTGAACCATGCTCAAGTGGAAGGCAACACATGCTAGAGCATTTGGGCAGCACGAATTGGCCTTGCTGGGGAAGGAAAAAAAGGACACAAAGTTTGCAGGGAAGGAAGAGGGTGGGTCTTGGGAGAGGTGGGGTGGGAGGCTGAATATGATTACAACACATTGTATGAGATTCTCAAAGAACTAATCAAAACTTTAAAATGACTTTTGTCAGTGTTTCTGAGATTAGAGATGCTTTTGGCTCTAAGATGTATATGTGAATTGCCTTTAATTTTTTAATCATCTTGCTCATGGTTTTCTTCTCTTCCTCACTACTCCCCCCACCCCACCCCCATCAAGCTTTCTCAAGCTAAACTGTGTGGGGTTTTGTTGTTGTTGTTATTGCTTTGGAAATTGAACTGAGGATAGTGGGATTTATACAGATGCCATTAAAAGTGCACCTGCCAGGGTCTAGTTTGAAGGGATGTGATGTGCAGCCTCTCTGTGGAAATGGCCCTCATGCTGTCTATGCTGTTAGGGTAGGGTGAGAGGGACCTGTGTCACAGGGACCTGTACTCAAATCTAGATTTGTCATTTACTAAAATGGCAAACTATTTAATCTCCATTTGCCCACCCCCTTTCTCCATTAATGTGAGACATGTGGATAATAGCAGTTCCCTCGTTATACTGCTGGAAGATGAAAATAAATGACAACAAAGGTCTGTCTCTAATTCATTCTTCCTGTTCTGACAGAATGACTCAGAAGACAGAAGCATAGATGGATATTGGGAGATAAATGCGTTTTAACCTCAGGACATTTTTTTTTTTCCTGGAAATATTTCTTGTCATTTAAGATCAGCCTGCAAAGCGCTGGATTTCTCCCTTTACACTGTCATGTCGGTTGTAAAATGTTCAAAGTTATCTCCAGTGATATGGATTTGCCAGTCATCATAGATGCTGAGAAAAGCAGTACCACTGAGACAATGATTTTGAGATTTTCAAAGAACCAAATTGCCATGAAAGGTGCAGTGAGAGATACAAAGCTGCTGCAGCCGCCCCGCCAGGTGCATTCCTGTCATGCTACCCAGGCTGATTGAAATATTGATTCTGACTGGTGGATGGGTTTGGATTTCAGGCCTAGATAAAATTACAGAGAGACAGCAATTAAGCAGTGGAAATTGAGTGTCCAGAAAAGCTAATCTCAATATAGGCATTACAGAGATATAATGTGAAATGATTTGTTACTACTGGTTTTGGGGAGGGTGTGGGTACAAGTGTGGACTTGGATATTTGCAGGGTGTTTTTACACAGAGTAGGAGTCTGGCTTGCAGGGCCAGCATGGCTGCTTAACTTAGCCTGTCTGTTCAGTATTCAGCCTCACCGAGGATAGTTTAACTGTCTGCACTAAATTTCCTTTGCTTGTAAAATAAGGTTGTTGATAAAAATCTGGCCTCTGAAGGGTTTGGGAAATATAAATGACTCAATGCATGTGAAGTGGTTAGCACATAGAATGATTCAAACTGTCATTATTATGAAGGGGTAAGCCTAGGCCAATGCCAGAGACTTGGCTTCTAACTCCACCCTCAACAGGCTAGCATTTGGATGCTTATGTAATATGTTTTTCCTTCTGAGCCACATTTCCTTGATAGAAAAAAGCGAGGATCAAGATAGCATGGAAAATAGCTCCCAGTTTTAGGTGTGACCATGCAATGCAAGGCATGCTTTTATGTTTTTTTTTAATGCAGAATTAATTAGAAAAATATAAATTTAGTCTTGTTAGAAATAAGCTTATCCCCATGTCTTGTTTGTTTCTTCTGTCCTTATGAATGAATATGTCTGTGTGCCTGTATGTGCACGTGTATATGTATATGTGTTCATTTGTATGTGTCTCTCTCTCTGTGTGACACGTGTTTCTCACTCATTTCCATCTTACGTTTTGAATCAGGGTCTCTCACTGAGCCTGTGTCAGGGTCTCTCACTGAGCCTACAGCTTGCTTGTTCAGTTAGGCTGGCTGAGCTACAAGGCCCAGAGATCTGCCTGTCTTCCATGTCAAGGATTCCAATTCATGCCAGCTGACCTAGCATTTACATGAGTGCTAGAGACGGAAGTCGGGTCACCATGCTTCTTTATGAGCTTTCATCGACCAAGCCGTCTCCCCAACTTTCTAATGTTTAATGATTGCTCTTAGGAATATAGTTCTTTGAACCTTGTAAAATGGGAATGATATAAAAAGAAAAGAATGAACAAGCACAAAGCATTGTGCTAACTCTGAGCAACAGATTCTCATTAAATATTTAAGTGTTTAAATTTTTAAAAAAAAGTAGAGCCTTTGATTAAGAGAATGTGCTGATCGTGTTTAACACGATGTTAATGAATTAGGCTGTGGCCCTGTGGTCTGTTCTGACAGAAGGGGACCCAAAGGCACAATTATGAAAGAAAGTGTGTGTGTGTGTGTGTGTGTGTGTGTGTGTGTATGTGTGTGTGTGTGTATACAGTTATGTCCGTTTGTCTCTCTGTTTACAAAAAATTTCTCTTTAGGATCATTTTTTTTCCGTTTCATATGAAAATGATAAACTTAATAATATTATTTTGTCTGTGCATGACAAGTTATGTCAATTCCAAATCATAAAAGCTTAATGCTTGTTATATGGCTTGTGGATTAATATGAAGAAATTTAGTACAAGTCTATATTCTTTTTTCTTCATAGAGAAACTTACAGAATGTATTCTTACCTTATATAATGTGACATTTATTTCCCCGTGCTTGCTTTGGCAGCACATATACTAAAATTGGAACAATACAGAGAAGATTAGTATGATCACAGTGCAAGGATGACATGCAAATTTGTGAAGTATTCCATAATTTTTTCAAGTAGGGAGAGACGAGAGGGATGAAGGAGAGAATATGGGGAGAGAGAGCTAAAATTAAAGGTCTTTTGAGGTGTAGTGTGGATACCTAATAGTGTAGGAACTCCCTAAAATATATACGTATATGAAGGCAATATAATATATAATCTAACCAAAATCACCAAATGATTGAGGAGACAGAGCCCTAACAGGCCATCTCTTGTCAACAAATTAAGCTCCTAATACCAGGATTGGGTTATATCTAATTGAGTTGTTGGCCAAAGGGCTTCCATGGGAATTCCCAAATAACCTAGCTGTTGTCAAACTGACCACAAGGTTATATCGCTGAAGACAATACCTATGCAACTCATTAAACGTGGGGAAGTCAAACAGGTGCTTACATAAAGCCTTTACTTACCTCTGTGTTCCATGTCTTTGGTATAGGAAGGTCCTTTGCATGCTCCCAAAAGAGCAATGTAAACACTAACCCAGCCACAAACTCTTTGATCTAGGATGGCATCCTGCCTGCAAGATATGTTAATGCAACGGTGGTGTAAAGCCTGTGGGAGCAACCAGCCAATATATGATTTAGCTTAAGGCCCGCTTCACCAAATGGAACCCATACCTGACCCTGCTTGGGTGATCAAAAACCTGAGACTAGATAGCCCAGGGACACAGAGTAAAACCAAATACGATTGTTCTAAATAAAGTAGCAATAAAATGACTCCTAATGGCATTCTACTATACTCAGAGATCAATACCTTGCTCAGATGCAGACGAATTTCTAAATGGTCTTATTAAATAAAAAACATGGAGCCAGAACTTTGGGTTAAAGCCTTAGAGATCAGGGAAATAGTGAAAGCCACCAGCCAATCTTACCTCACCAACTCTGCAGCTTCCAAATGGTGCAACTTCCTGTCTACCCAGGCTTTATATGCCTTGCTTTTCTGTCCTCTCATTGGCTCTCTTATCCCAGCTACCTCACTTCCTCTTCCTACACAGCTGTCACTTTCTGTCTATCTGTACAGACCTCCAGGTCTCTTTGGTTGGTACTGGGATTAAAGGCATGTATCACCATGCTTGGCTCTGTTCCCTAGTATAGCCTTGAACACACAGAGATCCTGCCTGCTAAGGAATTAAGGGCATGTACTGCCTAACCCTGACTTCTTTGCTTACTTAAAATGGCTGGCCTCCCCTCCCCCATCTCCAGGCAAGCTTTATTTATTAACACATAAATAAAATATCACCACATTTCAGCAAAAATAAATATGACCACATTTCCCCTTTTTTGTCTAATAAAAATAAAAAAGTTTTAACTAATATAAGAAAAACTATATACAACAAGTACAATAACTATATACAATATATACAAGCAATAAATACACCAACAATGTCTAGTCCATTTGCATTTGACAAATTCAGAGAAAATATTCCATTATCTATCCTATTTTGGTGAGTACAAAATGTATCTAATTCACTTTTTATCCTAATTTATGTTGCCAACAGAAACCTATCTTATGTTGTCTTTCAAACTTATACACTTAACACCTCTTATTGAGTTTCATTTTTAAATTTCTTAACAAGGAAAACTGTAACTATAAGTATCTAATCTTCAACTCCCTCAGGGATCTGAGAAGGAAATAATGTTATCTAGTAAAACAGGAAGTGCAAACAAGGGACTTCTAAAAAATAAGTTATGACAGAAACAGCCAGCTTCCTGGACAGTCACCTGAGATTTCTCTGCACATTGGGGCATCATCTTCAGCCTACAGGCTTAGTGTATCTGGCAGACTCATTTGTGAAGTAGGATGTATGCACACAAGGTCCACAGCTCAACTTTACATTTGGTGCAAGTATTCCATACACCAGATAAACTTGAATTCTGCTAGTGTCCTGTCATGATTCAGGATTTTAAACTCTGGAAATTGCTGGTGTTTTGGAATTTGGCGCCCATTCTTCTAGGCTTTTGGGTGGCTTTATCTCCTTTATTAAATACCAGTCTACCACTGAGAGATTAGATTCCATCAGCCTAGTTAATCCTTCAAGAATAACTGTTTCAGCTACTGCTCCACTGCACACCAGAAGCCATCAGCCCACTGCTTGCTCAGCTGCCTTTGAAGGAAGGGACACTGTACCTTTTCCAGATTGCAAAGCCACTTCAGCAATGGTGTCATATTTTACTGGCCTCAGAGGATGCTTATTGCTAAAACTGTAACCATACTTGTCTTGGCAAGGATCAGTAGTCCTTTGTTTTGTGTCCCGTTTCTCTATTTTGGATAACATACTGTCAACAGTCAATGTGAGGGCACTTGGTTGCCCAGTGGCTAACTTTTGCTATAATGAAAGTTAACTCCATATGCATTTTCTTCAATGCCCGTATCTTCTCTGAAGTAGATTCGTGCTGCCAGGAGCAGACAGATCTCATAGTCATAAAAAATAAAAAGTCTGTGTTATTAAAGCATTTTTTTATTATTATTTTGTTTTATTTTACAATACTATTCAGTTCTACATAACAGCCACAGATTCCCTTGTTCTCCCCCTTCCTGGCCCCCTCCCCTTCCCCCCAGCACACCCCCCATTCCCACCTCCTCCAGATCAAGGTCTCCCCCAAGGACTGGGATCGACCTGATAGACTCAGTCCAGGCAGGTCCAGTCCCCTCCTCCCAGATTGAGCCAAGTGTCTCTGCATAAGTCCCAGGTTTCAAACAGCTAACTCATTCAATGAGCCCAGGACCTGGTACCACTGCCTAGATGCCTCCCAAACAGATCAAGCCAATCAACTGTCTCACCTATTCAGAGGGCCTGATCCAGTTGGGGGCCCCTCAGCCTTTGGTTCATAGTTCATGTGTTTCCATTCGTTTGGCTATTTGTCCCTGTGCTTTATCCAACCTTGGTTTCAACAATTCTTGCTCATAGAAACCCTCCTCTTTCTCGCTAATTAGACTCCCAGCACTCCACCCAGGGCCTAGCCGTGGATCTCTGCATCCAGATTCCTCAGTCCTTGGATGGGGTTTCTGGCAAACTATTAGGGTGTTTGGCCATCTCATCACCAGAGTGGTGCTGGTGGGAATGCAAGCTTATACAACTGCTTTGGAAATCAATATGGCACTTTCTTAGAAAATTGGGAATCAATCTCCCCCAAGACCCAGCTATACCACTCTTGGGCATATACCCAAGAAATGCTCAATCATACCACAAGAGCACTTGCTCAGCTATGTTCATATCAGCATTGTTTGTAATAGCCAAAACCTGGAAACAACCTTGTAGCAGGAATCTTATAAGTTCTTATTAATAAAATCAAACCTGAGGCGAGTTATTGGGGTCCATGCTCATAGATCAGAGAGACAGAACAAGCCACAGCTATCTCACCTCGCCAGATCCTCAGCTGGTCTTGTCTCCTCAGACTGGAGGCCTCTGAGTCCTCATCCAGAATGGGTCTCAGCTGAATTACTGCTCAAAAGCCTGAATGCTTAACCAGCCAAAATCTTCTAGTTTCTGATCCTCATGCCTTATATATCTTTCTGCTTTCTACCACCACTCCCTGGGATTAAAGGCTGGCTTACTGGGATTAAAGGTGTGTGTCATCATGCTTGGCTATTTCCAATGTGGCCTTGAACTCACAGAGATCCAGAGGGATTTCTATCTCTGGAATGCTAGGATTAAAGGTGTGAGTGCCACCATTTTCTAGCCTTTGTATCTAGTGGCTGTCTGTTCTCTGACCCCAGATAAATTTATTAGAGTACACAATATTTTGGGGAACACAATACCACCACATTTCCTCTCTTTTTGTCTAAAATTAAAAAAGCTTATAACTAATACAAGAAAAACTATCTTCAATAAGTATATGCAATATACAATTAAGATTACATTAACAATGTCTAGTCCATTAACATTTGACAGATTCAGATAAAAACTCCATTGTATATGTTAACAATGTCCAGTCCAGTAACATCTGATAAACTCAGACCAAAAAATTTTCATTACTTATCTTGTTTAAAACAAGTAGTTCCTTTTTAAAAGTAGATTCCATAATCTCCCTTTTTATCTTATTATATCCATATTCTCTCTTTTTTCTTTTCATAATACATTCAGTAGTCTACCTTTTGTCATTTTTATATCTTCCCCTTTTTCTTCAGTGTAGATTCAGTGATCTACCTATTTATCCTATTATTTCTTTATCTTTTTTCTCAGAGTAGATTCGATGATCTACCTCATATCTATATTCTCTTTTTCTTTCTGCTTTCTAGGGTGAAGATATCTTTAGGGAATCTTGAAAAGAAAATTTTGGGGTTAATCATCAAGTCCTGTATCGTTTGTCCAGTCTCTGCATAATAGGAAAGTTCAGGGCTTGTTTCAAGTCCTTGTTTGAGTAGTCTGTCAGGCTGGATCATCTCAACTAGTCCTCTCGAAATTGTTCTGACCAGTTTGTAGTCCAACGTCGATTTTTCCATGGTGTTAATTGGCTTAATGGCTTTATCATAGTCCATGTGGAATCATCGTTGTAGGATCCTGTCATCTTTTTGAAGATTTCAAAGTCACTGTTAGGTATGGTCATGGTTTCCTGCAGACTTTTTTTTTTTTTTTGCCTCCTCTGTGGTTTGGAGCAATCATAGTCTGATAAATGTCTGTCTCTCGGAACCATGAACATTCTTCCCTAGAACAGAAAATCTTCACAACAATTTCTCCCCACCATTTGTCTTGCCAAACTTTTCCAAACTGACCTTTGCCGATGCTTTCTTGTAACACGATGGTCCTGGCAATTCTTCTCTGAACCAGCAGCAGTAAACCCTTTGTCCCAGGTAGCAGCAACACCGCAGTCACCAACATGATGAGAAGGAGCTGGCAACGTGGAGCAGTAGCCACTGCTTCCATGGTCCCACCACTGTTTGTGGTTCAGTCCGGGCCAAAGCTTCTCCCAAGCCTCCTAGGCTGGCTCAAACTCGGGATCCTCCTGCCTCTGTCTCCTTCAGCAAATCCTACCGGTGTGTGCTACCACAACTGGCTGAGTGTAGCTTGGGCCTGAGCTTGGGCTCACAAGGCCACAGGCAAACAGCTTTTTCATGAATTCGTAACACGAACGTTGGGCACCAGATGTAGCAGGAATCTTAAAAGTTCTTATTAATAAAATCAAACCTGAGGCGAGTTATTGGGGTCCATGCTCGTAGATCAGAGAGACAGAACAAGCCACAGCTATCTCACCTCGCCAGATCCTCAGCTGGTCTTGTCTCCTCAGACTGGAGGCCTCTGAGTCCTCATCCAGAATGGGTCTCAGCTGAATTACTGCTCAAAAGCCTGAATGCTTAACCAGCCAAAATCTTCTAGTTTCTGGTCCTCATGCCTTATATATCTTTCTGCTTTCTACCGCCACTCCCTGGGATTAAAGGCTGGCTTTCTGGGATTAAAGGTGTGTGTCATCATGCTTGGCTATTTCCAATGTGGCCTTGAACTCACAGAGATCCAGAGGGATTTCTATCTCTGGAATGCTAGGATTAAAGGTGTGAGTGCCACCATTTTCTAGCTTTTGTATCTAGTGGCTGTCTGTTCTCTGACCCCAGATAAATTTATTAGAGTACACAATATTTTGGGGAACACAATACCACCACACAACCTAGATGCCCTTCAACTGAAGAATGGATAAATAAATTGTGGCACATAGACACAATGGAATACTACTCAGCAGAGAAAAACAATGACATCATGATTTTTGCAGGCAAATGGATGGATCTAGAAAAAAATCATCCTGAGTGAGGTAACCCAGACTCAGAAAGACAAATATGGTATGTACTCACTCATAGGAGGATACTGGATGTGGAACAAGGATGACTGGACTGCTACTCACATCACCAGTGAGGCTACCTGGAAAACAGGACCCCAAGAAAGACACGAGGATCGCCCAATGATGGAGAAATGGCTGAGATCTACATAAACAACCTGGACATGAGTGGGAGCAGTGAAGGGCGAGGGTTAAGGGAAAGAGAGTGGGAGATCCCAGCTGGATCAAGAACAGAGAGGGAGAACAAGGAGTAGGAGACCATGGTAAATGAAGACCACATGAGAAAAGGAAGAAACAAAGTGCTAAAGAGGCCCACAGAAATCCACAAAGATACCCCCACAAAAGACTTCTGGCAATGGCCAAGAGACAGCCGGGACTGACCTCCTCTGGTGATGAGATGGCCAAACACCCTAATAGTCATGCCAGAAACCCCATCCAAGGACTGAGGAATCTGGATATTAAAACATTTTAAATGCCATATTCTGTAGATCTCTGAAGGGTTTGAAGATGACCTGTCTATCTAAAATATATCTCTGCTTGACCTTGAAAAATATATCTAATATGACTACAAAGTCAGTTGTAATGTCTAACTACTAACTTTCATTTCTTTATATCCTAATAGTTGGTAATAATAACATTTCAAGGATTAGCAAATTGCACTATATTGTTAAATGAACTGTATAGGTACAAGATTAGAAATATACATACAGGCGGGACACAGGAAAACTTCTGACTACACTCAGACATCATCAAAGAAGTTTCCTTCTGCAGCAGATGGAAATAAATACAGAGACCCACAGCTAGGCTTTATGCAGAAAAGGAGGCCTTGACACAATCAGCCCTAAATGGGATGTCTCCTTCAAATCCCTCCCCTCAGTGCTCAGAGAACCCCACCGAAGATGAGGTGGAAAGAGTGTAAGAGCTAGAAGCGATGGAGAACACTAAGAAAACAAGGTCCTCTAAATCTTCATGAACAAAGCTCATATGAACTCTCAGAGACTAGGGCAGCATGTGTAGGGCTTACATGGATCTGCACCAGTTTAGTTTTTTATGGGGTTTCTGAGTGTGTGAATGAGTGGGTCTCTTTCTTTTGCTTTCTTTTTAGCTCTTTTCCTTCTTTTTGTTTGTTTTGTCCAATTCTAATGAGTTAATTCTGTTTTATTTTATTATTATCCTTAGAAGCCTGTTTGTTTTCTACAGAGAGACAGAAAATGAGTGGACACAGATGGGAGGGGAGGTGGGAAGGACCTTAGAGGAGTAGAGGTAGGAGAAATGATAATCAGAATATATTATGTGAGGAAAAAACTTACATTCAATAAAATGAAAAAAAGAAAGAAAACAGGAGAGAGACAAAAATAATGGCTGTAAAAAGATACACATCAATAGTGATATAAAAATTAAAATAAGTCATGTATTAATTTTATAATAGTAAAGTAGAAAATTGAGAAAAACATTACTATTAATACTGTAATCTACTCCCCCTACCCCCCGCCCCCAAATCCCAGGCAAACTCTGAGAACAACTGGGTTCAAATCCTAGATTTACCACTTACTCAGTTTGAAATTTGGCTCTTATCACATCTCTCTGCCTCAATTTCCTTGAATATAAAGTAAGGACAGCCATAGGAATTACTCCACAGGGTTATTGTGTTGGTAACCAGTAGTAAAGGCAGAGTGCTAAGAAAAATTTCTGGAACAAAGTAAGCACTTAATGAATACTGTTATTGTTAACACACACACACACACACACACACACACACACACACACACACACACACACACAAACATGCATGTACCTGAACAAACACAGCAGCCTTGACTGTATCTGTGGTCTGTGTTTTCTCATTAGAGGCTGTAAGACTGAGGTCTCATTTAACCATATAGCATATCAAATATAATTATTAGATTTTCTAGGACAAATGTTTTGTGCATGTGTTGGTTTTTTTTGCGATTGTATTTTTTTGGATTATGGAATAATATTTTTTTATTACATTGAAGATTGTATACTATAGAACATAAAGCATAATGGATATATTAAGTGAAAAAAACTATTTGTAATTAATATAGTATGGGAAAAAAATCTTTGTAATAAGGTTTTCTGAACTATGGATAAATGAGAGGATGAAGGAAACACTCAGATGGCATGAGTTGGGACCTGAGAATTGCTTGCTCAAGACTCGAATCCATAATCTAAAAGCAGCACCTTGTGTAGTTGGACTTTCTTTTGACTGCCGACTCCCAAATAATGACACGGGGACTTCTTATTAAGTATGAAAGCTTGGCTTTAGCTTAGGCTTGTTATCAGCTAGCTCTTATAACTTAAAGTAACCTGTTTATATTAATCTACATTCTTCCACATGGCTCATTGCCTCTTCTCAGTATCATGCATCCAACTTGCTCCACGTGTTGTTGGCAAATCCTGCCTCTGTTCTTCCCAGAGTTCCTATCTCTGCCTGGAAGTCCCACCTATCCTCTTCTGCCTAGCCATTGGCCATTCAGGTCTTTATTAAAACAGTCAGAAGGTGATTTGGCAGAGATATACCATCACATGCACAAAAAGATTATCACACATAAACCTTGGGTGCTTCTTTTCATTAACAATGGCATATTCAATATATTTTTGAGGATTCTTATTTCTGGACAAAACCAGAAGATTCAAACAAATTCTATCATATGCTGTTGGTGGTTTGCAAAAATAGATTTGGATGGAATACTCAGAAGAGCAAAGGATAAATAGAAGCCAAATAATTCTCAGGATTCAAGTCTCCAGTTACTGAGAAAATCTTTTATGGGAAGCTATGGGCCAATCCAGATGCTGACTCAGTCATGATGTTAATGGTACTCAATGAGGTTGTTCCAATCCCACTGCATTATCCTTAGGAGGGATCCTTTCACTGTGACAGGCACTCTTGTCTTTACTGGCATCTTTTTTTCACGCCAGACTTCACAACATTAGTCAGGGAACCCGAGGCTCTCTCCATGTCATTACAAAACTTGGTGCTATCTCTGTAAAATTCAGTGGCATCTTCTCCAAAGAGGTCCCCGATCAAGGATTTCAGGATGAAAAGATTTCTGCTAGCCAAAGTCTTTTACAAGAGATGCCAGAAGTAAATGTTCTGCTTTTGAGACACCTTATAAGTGTGTGACACAAAATTGAAAGTTGATCTTCTATTAATCACATGAGTGCTTATTGTTTATCAACTTGCATGGCCTTGAATGTTCTGTGGACAGTGACTTCCTTCAAGTCAGGATTAGGATATGATTCTTCAAAAAGCTTTCTATTATAGAATTTCTAACTTTGAGATTGTAGTTTAATTGTATCATATCTCCCTTCCCTTTCCTCTCTCCAAATCCTCCCATATACTCTCCTCACTGTCCTTCAAATACATGGCCTCTTTTTTCACCAACTGTTATTGTGCTTTTATAGTATTTAAAAATCTTTATGTATTTAATGAGATTCTGTTGCCCCTGAAGCTAGTACAATGTAAGTCTTTTCACTGTCTTTCATTTGAATTTGCATGATTTAAAGAAAGATATTGTTAAGGAGTGTTACTTCAAATATATGTTAGTGGATCAAGTGTCTGAAAATAACACAAAATTAAATGTTTGTGGTAGTTTGAATGCAATTGGCCTCCATAAGTGCCTCATAGGGAATGGCACTATTGGGAAAAACCTGGATATGGTGTTATGCTCTTGTATTTCCAGTTCTGGTGAGGTAAAGGCAGTGGATCTTAGAGGCCAACTGACCAAGCAACCTGGCCTGTTAGTAAGCTCCAGGCAGGGCTGTGAAGATTCTGTCTCAGAAAAACAAGGGAGATGACTACTGAGGAACAGCACCCAAGGCTGACCTCTGGTCCCTGCATGTTCCTGTGCACATGCAACCACACATAAAAGTGTATCCACATGAGTGTGTGTTCCCACTCACAAAGAGTCTACAAAAGGGAGGCTGGAGAGCCTGAGTCTGATAGAAGCTTAAGTGTACTACACTCTTGGTTTTGTAGCAGTTAGAAATGGCAATGAGCTAAGGCCTTTGAGTGTAGCTGAAAAGAAAGAAATGGATTGATTTTCCTCTCAAGCACCCTGTCACTGAGTAAAAGAATCATGTCCATGAAAATAAAACACTCAAGTTTTGAGACTTCTGATTTCCAGATCTGTATGGTAAAAAATTGTGTTATGTTAAGACATGAGGTTTCTGGCTGTTTGTTACAGCAGCAAACAAAGTGATACAATATGGTAGCGCTTTGTTCACCTGTTTAAGAAAGGGATATTTTAGATGTTTCATAAGCATTATGAAGAAAAAAGTTATGATCAATAATTAAATTTTGTGGGCTATTAAGTGTCTCAGAAGATTTTGTTCTTACAATTACAACCTCTTCATCTTCTCTGGGGCAGTTTTATGAAGCTATTTATTTTTTTGGATGACAAGATATGTTTAAAAGTCTTCTTCCCCCAGGAATAAGACAGTCTCAAATGTCCCCATTTTATGGACTTTTTATGGTTTAAATTGTCCCAGTTTCCCCATAATATTGAAGTAAAAATTTAAATCTCCTAGAAATAATATATTTTACTAGTCCCAAGAGGTGAGTTCTTACTCCAAAGAACACCATGGTGTTTGAAAGAATAGCAGTCCATGAAGTAGAGAAATTGCTCTCTGGTAGATCATGTCCTATGGACTTCATTCTGATACTCATGCCTTCCTGTGTATCTAAAGGATAAGGAAGTGTCATCAATCAGCAATGTAGTGTACTCTTCTAGTTGTGGGACTTAAAGCATAACCTTTGCTTTTGCACTGGAAATCTAGTTCAATGATGTTGAGGTCTCGTTACCATCTGTATCCAGGGACTAGGCTGCCCAAAGGCACAGAGAGTTTTAATTCAGTGCATGTCACTGGAAATTCTATGTAAGGTTTCCAGTCATAGCAAAGCTATATGCAAAGGAGTATGAACCAAAGCTATTGACACTTAAATACTCACTGTGCATACATGTCAAGATTCTACATTTTCTTATACTTTTAAAATCTCACAAGGCCTTTTTACTTGTTTCATCACTGGTCTCATTTTATACATATAAATGTGGAGATATCTTTGTAAGCCCCACCCAGACCTCATCAGGATTGGAAGCTCAAGACTCCATAGACTAGATCTAACTTCAGTTGCAGAAGATAGAGGAACATTAAGGAATAAATTATTGAAAAAATAAAGTTTATATGACTTCCAAAAGATAGGTAGGAATTGAAACAGTACAATGAATGTGTTTGTGAATATGTGAGTTTTACAAGAGAGGATGTGAACCAAGGTACAAAGATAAATGATGGGGCCAATAGAATATGAGCCAAGAATGTTTATCTGTCTGAAATTAAGTACAATAAAGAGAATGATCAACTCTTGGCTGTGCACAGGCCGAGATCAAAATGGAAAGAATATCCTGCACTGTCATAGAGTAGAAATAAAGTTTATTTTTTAACTGAGACAGTAAGAGCTTCATCCAATTCTTTTTCCTGAGGCTCATTGTTCTCTAGTCCCAAGATGAAGCCTCTAATTTATTTGTTTTGCTAGAGGTTGTTGATGATTTTACACAAAAATACAATCCTCATATAATTATGAGGTAGGAGACATGGGAATTTGGGATGGGAGACAACCATAGAAAATCTGTAATTGGGCCTAGAGATGTCCCTGGAGGTGGAGACTCAATAATTGAACTGAGTAAAACTCAAAGTAGCCTGGAGGCCCTTTGCATGAAACATAGAAGAGTATTTCCACAATGGGAAAACCCTCTTATGCATTTTAGTTTTCATGTTATTCCCAGTGGCCATTAGCACATGGGCACAAACAATGGAAACCTATGATGCCATTCACAGTTTTGATTTATGTTTGAGATCTATTCACAGAGAGACTCCTATCCATATTCCATATTAAATGTAGCATTTAGGGAAAGCTGACATTGTTGAAACAATTTTACCACATTTCTTAAGAAGACTGTTTTCTAAAAGACCAGATGTCTGGGGATTGGGTGTATGAAGATAATCCTATGTTAAATGACTACATGATGTATGTAGAAGTAGGTCAAGTGACAGTTTGGTTATAAAGAAGTCAGTTCTCCTTTTCATAAAATCAGTATTTTTGTCATCTTACCAATTCAAGATGTGTAACAGCACCCCAGCATCTTTCTTCTGGGTAGTATTCTACATTATTTTCCTAGCCCAAACTTATTAGAAAAAGATGAGACCAAGTGGGATAGTCCCTGTATCATACAACAAGCTAGATAGCTGTTCTCTCTTTTTAAATAATTGGGAAATGCTGGATGTAAATTCATTTGAAATTAGCATAATTTGCTATGTTTTTATTTTTAATATGCAGGAAATAGTATACCAGGCTCCATTATGAGTTACAGAATGATTTCATTAGCATAATTGAAACAGATGCTATTTCTTATGATAATAGGTAAATGTGCAAAAAGATATTAAGCTACTGTCTTCAGATTTTTTTTTTCATGCTGCAATGTGTTTTCAGGCAAACAAGTTTAACAATGATGTCCAGGAGCATAAAGTCAACAGGATAATAAAACAAATTAAATTTTTTTTCAGCCAAGTTAAACCTCCCTTGGGAAGCACCAGGTTAGAAAATTAGTAATTTTTTGTTGGCAAATTAACTAGATATAATTGGAATAAATTGTTTCCTTGAATATCTTAGCACAATGACTGTAGCCTTATAAATAACTAGACTTTGTTTCAACACTATAATATAGGTCCAAATGCTGGGGATATAAAATGGTTTGATTTCAGAATTGGGAGTATATGTATGTATATGAGGAAATATCTTGAGGATAGTACCCAAGTCTACACATGCCATTAATTTATGTTCCATAGGTACTTTATACACACAATTGAGAGCAGTTTAAGTAGTATTTTTAATATGCCTGAATTGTCACTGTAACATGTCATGTGAGAGCACCATACATTATTCATGGCTTAGTAGTTGTCCTACTTAAGGTTACTATTGCTGTGATGAAACACCATGACCAAAGCAACTTGAAATGAAGGGTTTACTTCCCTCATGGGACATTTCTTTAATTAGTGATTAATGGGGGTGGGCCTGGTTCATTACAAGTGGTGCCATCCCTCTACTGGTGGTCCTGGCTTCTTTCCTGTGCCAATCAGTTAATGATGTCTTTTGATGAGCAAACATTTTATATTTTGATGAGTTGAATGTATCATTTATTTTCTTTTATAGTTACTGCAGTATATATTATTTTAAAGAAATATGTTTGTTTAATACCATGTTCACTTTGCATGTGGTCCATATTTTTTGTATCTCAGTTCATGATTCATCTTATATTATAGTTGTTTCTTCACTTGTAGTATGGTTATGGCACCATAAACTCATTATAATTTGAAAACATTATAAATCAAAGTGCATTTACTGTACCTAACTTCCTGAGCGTCACACCTTAGCTTAGTCTACCTTAAACAGGCTCAGAACACTCTTTATCCTACAGCTGGCTACAGTGATCAAACTCAAGGCCTGTTTTACAAAAAGTTTTATATGATTTACTGAATAGTATATCAAAAATTTTGGCAGTCTTTGAAAAACAGGGTTGTTTGCACTCCTGATTATGTAGCTAACCAGAGCTGTGGCTTCTTGCTGCTATGCAGAATCATGACTGAATAACATACTTTATCAATTGCTCAGAGAAAGATAAAAGCTTAGTGTTCAAAGTATGTTGCTATTGAATGAGAACAGCTTTCTCACCTTTGAAAGTTGAAAGGTTTAATTAATTTAACTCTTAAATCTCTAGCAGTATATCTACAGACTCTGTCTGTACTTTTCATTTGTAATGTAGAATATAGATGTCATCTTTCCCCAATATGTTTTTATAGTTGATATGGCACCATTTTTAAAGAAAGGCCTTTTTTTCCATGGAGTGTTTAATATTGTAATGAAATTAAATTCTGCGTAATCAGTCTATTCTATTCCATTGACCTATTTGCCTTTTATTGGTCAATGTCACACAAAATCATGCAAGCTATTCTATATCATCTCAAGTGTAAAATAAATGAGTGTATCAGATCATCATTTTCAAGAAACTGTATCCTGTTAGTTATATATTTAGATTTCAATGGAGTTTGAAATTTTAAGGATATGATATTTTAGAAATCCTGGGTTTTCTGATACACAAACATACTGCACCCATAATTTGGCCTTAACATATTTCCTTCAGCAATGCTGAAAATGATTCAGTTTTTTGGGCATACATATTCTCAGTTAAACTTTGTGTCTAAGAATAACATGAAATAATTCTGAGTTTATCTTACACACAATATTATAAATAATCTAATAAGCTATGATGTTTTATTTAAGCATTCAAAGGCTTTTAAAGGAATTCAGTGAAGGAATGTGTAATGTTTTGTATATATTTATTTATTTGCATTTCTGATGATCTTCATTCTTTCTGGAAGATATTAATATATTAAAAATTTTGATTTCTGTCAGGCGCATAACTTCTGGCTGCACTCACTAGTGTGATCAAATAATTTGGTTTTATTTTAATATTTTGTCTTAATCTGTAATTATTACCCATGTTAAACTTAATATAATGCAAATAGCTTCATCTTTGCTAAAATGAGAACTATAGACATGTGTTCTAATATTAAAATTCTTGAGAAATTTTGAGCATAACACTGAGGCATTTTTTTCAAACTACCTAAACGAATCTACTAATTAACTATATATACAGTTTAATCTATGGTAAATATCTTCTCAAGTCAATGGGCCTGACTATACTGAATTGACCAAACTTGGCATGTCTATACAATAATTGTATTAAATTATTATTAAAGTACCCCATAATATGAATAATGGCATATGTTGAGAAGTATATTATCAGCCACGACAATTATTTACTATTATAAATTAATTTTGTCACTATTTGTAGACCTTGATGTGCTGAATTAGCCTTAAAAAGAGATGCTCTTTCTCTGGGGATATAGTCTTGAAATTTAAGTGCTTCCACTATCTGAAAGTGGATTTTTGGTTGAAGGCGTGTAAGTCAGCCAACCTAAGTCAAAAGGTATTGTCTTAGTCACAGTTCTGCTACTGTGAAGAGACACCGTGACCGAATCAACTCTTATGAAAAAAAACATTTAATTGGGGGATTGCTTACAGTTTCAGAGGTTTAGTCCATTATCATCATAGTGGGGGACATGACAGAATACATCTAGGTGCTGGAGCAGTAGCTGGGAGCTACATTCTGATCCATAGACAGAGGGAGAGAGAGATAGCAAGAAAGAGAGAGACAGAGATGTTGGGCATGGCATGGGCTTTTGAAAACAGAGCCCACCCCCAGTGACATACTTCCTCCATCAAGGTCACACCTCCTAATCATTTCAGACAGTGCCATTCCATGATGACCACACATTCAAATCTATGAGTCTATGGGGGCTATTCTCATTCAAACCACTGCAGGTACTAAGCTCAACACAACAGCAATACCAAAATTGATAACAATTCAAAATGTTTATTCCAATGTATTTGGAATTTCAGCAAAAGGGATGATTCTAAGCTTGATTATAGACCAGTCCAGGAGGATGGCATGAAAAAAATAATTGTGTTTCATAGTTCATGCAATGAGCAGTATTATCATGTATCAGTTGTTTCTTTCTGTAGACTAGGCTTTCTACCATATTAACTATGGGGATGCACAGCAGATATTGCACAGGCCAGCTGCTTTATTCCTTTTTGGCTGCTGCAAACAGCCCATCAAATATTGCACCTAAACAGCATATAACTGTTACTTGCTTATGTGGTTTAGTAGATGCAGTTTAAAACAAAAATTGTATTAAATGCAAACAAAATCTATTTTTAATCTTTTTGCTTCCCAATAGGGTTTCTAAGGATCACATTATGGCGAAAAATGAGGCCTTGCTGCATGTATCATAAGAGACTTCACTTCTCTGCTGACACCTTAATTTTACTCCGGAAGGAAATTATTGACAATTCTATAGCACAGGCAGAATAAACTCTCAAAAATGTTTAATAGCATACACAGTCAACCCTGGGGCATTGCCAGTATTTTTGTAGCATAATGTTGCATTTAAATACGCCTTTTAATTGTCCAATTATGTGTACCCATGGGGAATGCTTATGGCAAACAGTGCCTCTGGAGAATGGTGATACGATTTCCCTATTCTAAAGTAAACTGAGGAATTTTCAGCAAACTTGAAGTCATTTGCTTTGCTTTAGGAGTTTAAATGTGTATATTCACTTCCCAGAACTTGTGAGAAAAACTATGATACCCAACATGGCAGTCACTCTTTGATAAATTTATACATACACATGATTTCCTTACGAATCTTCAAAAGCCAAAACCAAACCCTGATGCTACCCTGTAGTATTGTTGTGGTGTTTAACATGGGTACAGAAAATTGGAAAATGATTACTAAAATTTATATAGAATAAATAAGAGATTTGGAAATGATATTTCAGTCTGCCACAGTTCTTCAAATAATACCTTGAGGGCTTGCATATTGGGAGTACACATATAAACATGTGACTTCAATGTAACCTGTTATATTATCACAGAAGCTGTGAAGGCTGGGGAGTCCTTTTGAGAGGAAACACGCATGTCAGAATGTTTAAAAATGGATGTGGGGGCAGGCTCCAACTTCAGAGAATCTTTCTCTAAGGCATATAGAATCGACACAAGTTGTTTTCTCTTACTTGACCTTGCTTTCTGTCTAATGGATTGATTCCATAGCACTCTTTAAAGTCAGCTGTTTGGACTATACACTTGTCGTTTATAACCAAATAGAAGGAATATTCTTTTTTTCCAGTAGCAGAAAAATAAATACTGACTCCCCAGATCCTTACTGATCTGGCTTGAAGTATGTGTCCACATTTGTGTCTGTTACCATGGACAGCAGAACCTTCTGGAAATGAAAAAGTGAGTGGAATAAAAGCGGCTGTAGGTAAACATTAACTGTCTTGATTAGTCTGGCATTGTGGGATGCTTTGAAGAAAAAATGAAGAGCTGTACTGAGGATGTAGGTCAGTTGGTAGATTGCTTGCATAGTATGTATGAGGCCATGGTCTCAACTGTTAGCACTTCACAACTGGGCATGATGAGTTAAGCCTTGAGTTCTGTACACAGGATGTGTGACAAGAGGGAAGATCTGAACTTCAAGATCATCCCCTGCTGCATATCAAGTGTAAGGTTAACAGGGGAGCACACACCCTGCCCCTAAGATAGAGTTAGTATATACTTGTTGAGAAGGAGCCATCTTGAGTGAGCTGAGTACTATGGTCATTCCTTTCATTTTGAATTAACTTAATTGAAGGAAGCTCAGATACCACAGCATTCATCTAAGACCCTCTGGATTCTAGGACACTGACCTCTGTGTATCTTCTTACTCACTTGGTTGGTACTGGCCAAATCGAATCAAGTCTTTGGCTCCACTGGGAGACATTTTTGGAGACATAGCCACCAAATGAGGGAGTGGATCTCTCTGTTCTTTCACCTACTCAGTTCATTTGTTTTTCCTGTTCAAGTCAGCATGCTCATGCTATTTAACAATTTTTGGGGGTGGGGTTGGGTTGTAGTCTCTGTACACAGAGCATATATTCTAGTGGGAAGGCAAGAAGGTAAATGAAAAATAATTATATATTATTGGGTTCTGATAAGCCATTTACCTTGTTTGGGGCATCTAGGAAGCTTCCTAGAGGAAATGAAATCTGGATAATAAATAGAGATGGTATAGGCCCCCTAGTCTTTACAGTTGGACTTTGGACAATGGGAGCCTCAGGATTCTCACTAATACCTTAGCAAAGAGACTATTAATTAACTTCCCAGCATTGATCGTCTCTTTTACCCTGTGAAATACAATTTATTCCAGATTAAATTGTGCCCATTTGAAGATACTTACCTTAAGCAACTCCATTGAAGTTTTTCTTGAAACAAATGAGTTAGCAAATAAATAAAGCCCAATAAAGGAAAACTTAAAAAGGAAAAACCAAACAGAAAGTGGTGTTTCTAGATGGCAATAGAAAATAATAATATTTTTTCTGGATACAGAGATTTTTTTCAAAGCCAGTGTTAAGTCAATTAAAATCAGATTTAAAAAATTTGTTACAAAACTATTTTGACTAATCAAAATTCATGCTACCAAATAACTTTCCATTCATTTATTTTTTTTCTCCATTTTAATTTTTTGACTTTAGTGTTTTCTAAAATTTAGATTTCCCTGGAGAACTTTGTTTTATCCTGACAACTGAAATCCATTAAAAATGCTCAATCAATGCATTTAAAGGATTCAAATAAAAGGAATTTGAGTTTCAGTCCTTTGAGTCATAAATGTTGAGGATCTCTAAAGTCCATTAAATTCTTCCAGTTATGCTTAGCAGGCAGGTCTCTTTCTACTAATGACATTTCAGTAAAAGCATAAAAGGTGAAATGGCTAGTGAGGGGGAGTCTAGGACAATGAAGGTGGGGACTGCCGCTGTTTTTATTGTAAGTTAGCGTTTGCTTTACGTCTATGTTTCTTTGCCTAACAAACAACATGCTGCAGGCTTTATTAAAAGATTTCAGGGATTCACTCAGGCAGAAGTTTTTGCTTCCTATAATTAGTGTAACAAGAATCTGGTCCTTTGTTACATAATTATTCTTGAAATCATGTAACATAATTTCATTTAAAATATCTTATATATAACCATAATGCTACTTTATATTATAAGAGAAATGCCCTTGAAAGCCCTGGTTTTGTTAAAAGAAATATGGTTTGTGCTACATGAAATGTTCTTTATTTTCCTAGGTGCCATGATCCATCTGGATATCAAAATAGAAGTTGTTTTACATAGGTGTGTGTGTGTGTGTGTGTGTGTGTGTGTGTGTGTGTGTGTAAAACTTTATCAGTATTTTTTTTTTCCTTTGAGATAGGAGAGGTGTAAAGTCACAAGTTGATGACAGATCACACATTCTACTATGACCAAAACAACAACAACAACAAAAAACTATGAATGAAGTCATGGAACTATGATGCAATAATATAAGAAACCATATTAGTTGGCTTCTTTGTCCCTGTGTCACCTCAATATTCCTTTAGTTGTCTGTTGGTGGAAAGTAAGGTTGTAGAGATGTTTTTGTCTAACATACTACAGGTTCCTGGGTGCCTAAATACAGCAGTGATGGTGATGATAGTGTTGTTGATGATGGGGGCATCATACTTCTGCTGGGCATATGTCAGTGGGTTCTTTCCATACAATAGTGATGGCCTCAGTGGTAGTGTCATCCTGGGGGATCAGTTCTCTATTTTCTTAATATTGCTCTTAGAATCACTGCCTGCAACACGTCCTTCAGAGGAGTCCAGCTCTTGACCAATACCTCTGTGGTAGTGTGAATTAAGAATGCCTCCTAGAGGCTTGGTTACTTTTGAACATGTGTCCACCAGTTTATGGTGCTGTTTAAAGAGGTTATGAAACCTATAGAGGATGGAGGCTTGCTTGAGGGCATATATCACTGTGGGAAGATCTTGAGTGTCTATATCCTCACTTCATTTTCTATTTGCTCTCTGCTTCCTGTGTGACAAAAAGTGACCAGCTGGTTTTCTACTCTGGCTGCCTGCTACCACGCCTTCCTTGGCATTACAGATAACCCCCCTTGACCTGTAAGCCAAAATAAATGCTTCCTTCTATGAATTGCTTTTGGTCAGGATATTTTATTACAAAAACAGAAAAGTAACTAATACAACCCCTATGTAGAGCAACAATGAACATGACAATTTACCAGGCTAACTTCACAATGTGTCTTCCTTAATCCAGACTCAATGCTTGGCTAGTCTCTAGGAGGATTGTACTCAAGGACTTAAATTCTCTACACCCATTTTCATGAACAAATTTCTATTCTTACTCAGGTGCTTTCATCTAGAAGTTTCTTCATCTGGAATCTCCCTGCTGAGGCTTCCCAGGGGTGAAGTGGAGTGGCAGCCTGCAAGGATGTCTCCTGCTCACATTCTAATTTTCTGTTTCCTTTCCCATTCTAGGGCTGGAACTTTTGTTTTAAGCTATGCCCAGCAGTGAGACAATTCCCACATCCATACTGATCCACTGTTTGTCCACCAGACAAGTTAGCACTATTTATTTTACCATTGCACAAAATGACTGAAGACTTGATAGTGTTGCACAAACTTTTTCTGAGCAAACAAAACATAAGCATTTGTCTACTTACACCAGATAGGACACCAATGATGGAACAAAGAAACAATACTTCTCAGATTTATACTGAGGAAGTCAATGAGTTGATTGGGCTTCCAGGAGTGTGGGCAAGGGTTAATTGACAGCAGCATGGATGGGAGTTACAGGAGTGTGAGTGACCCTGAAACAGTTTTATCATTGAAAAGTCTCAGCCCAGCATGGATGGTGACATCTTCATAGATGCCTAGATGGAGTTTCTCTTTCAGTTTATGTTCCAGACTCTAGTTTAGCATCCTGTGAGACTACATATGGCTGAGGCAAAATTACATACTACTTAATGGGGGGCTAGGAGGAAGTGGTTGTAATTTCAGGAGATGATCTGACTGCCTTCCCCACCCCTATCATGAGAAGCTTGATCTTGAAGGTGTCTTGCAGGTAATTACAGCTGCTTTGATGAAGATGGTAATGGCTATAACACTCAGAGATAAGCATCCCACTACAGAGAAGAGCTCCTGTCTTGGATTTTTGCTCTAATCTATTCTCTGCCTATAGCCAAGCTGAGTTCCCAACATAGGTGCTGTGCCACCCAGTGGCTTTTCTGAAGACATCCTGTGTAAATTCACTTCTGGCTTAAAGTACCCAGAATATTTTTTTTTCTTATCTGTACTGAACTTGAACATTCAGATTTATCATTTAATTTTTTTATAATTAAATTTGTGTTGAGACAGTTTCCCATATGTGTCTGATGCCTACTGACCCTTCCGATCCTCACACTCCTCTGTCACCTGTCAACACCCTTTCTTCCCACAAATCTCTTTCTCTTTTTCTCATGTTCATACTATTCATCTTGCTCTGTGTCACACTGATACACTGAGATTGACCAGGGCTGCCTGTATGATCATGAGTTTGTAGCTATCTGTTGTAGTCTAGTAGGCTCAATGGTTGGTCTATAACTAAAGATGGTGACTATTTAAAATGAAGTTGTTTGGGTTCAGTGGCCGGACAGCCTGGAAACTGCATGACAAATATTTGATAAAACTAACTCCTTGAAATCAGATATGGCAGCTATGGAGTCAGAAGCACTACAGAAGGAGTTCGATGGATAATATTTGCTGCTTTCAAGCAAGGACCAGAGAGAGGCGAGCAAAAAAAGGAAGGAGCTATTTTAGAAGCAGAGATGAGAAGGATATAAGTCTGTGAGGGTGACTTTCCCTGGCCATGGTGGGCATGAATATTTACTGACAGCCAACTGAAAGTGCCAATTGTTTCTGTGTCTCAGACTACAGGAAATAAAACTGTGACCTCAGCCTCTTTAAAAATATTCTGAGAACAGACAATAAAAGCAAGATTAAAGACACTGCTTTGGGGTGCTCCAGATGTCCTTGTCATGAACAGAAACCAGTGAATGACATATCAAAATGCAGAATACTAGTTACTGCTAGTTCTGATTTTTGAACTAGACAATAGAGCAATGACTTGCTCTGAGAAATAGTTTCAACTAACAATCATTTCCAATTTAACTACATTATTTTAGGATTTAGAGATGATAGAGATGTGTTCTGCTATTTACTAGTTCATAATTCATAGAGAGAAATGACTAGGAAATGCATCTCCTAATATATCTGGAACTTCAGAAGGCTACCTGGTACTTCTCAAAAACATTTCAATGTTTTCATATTTTCTTAGTGTAACAAACTAAATTTTGAGAAATTATACACTTAATTTCTGCAGAGTGGTTATCAATACAATACTAATGTGAAATGTTAATAAAAGGGGAAATGAGACATGGTGTATATGAGAATTCTTGTCTTGATGTATCATAGTACAGGAGTATGTGCATCCCCCCTGACACACATGAGGGTATAAATATTTTAGCATCCATGCCAGATTCTTGGTAGGGCTTCTGCTAAAAGAATCTATTTGGTTTTAGGACAAGAAGACTCTCGTCCTTGATAAATGTCAGATTAATTTTAAGTCGAATTGGGCAAATTTAGTTTCCCTGTGATTCATTTTTGTTATACAATTTAAAAAAATAAAGCAGATAATATATTTTTTTCTTCTCTCCACCATAGAGACTGCTTTTTCAGAGCAATGTCCTCCTCTTGTATAGGCAGTGCCCTGTGATCTAGAATAGTAATAGCTTCAAGATGACAGCTCAGGAAACATCCTAAACATCTCACTAAATGCACCCAATTTTTGTTTCCTTCTAAATAGCAGAAGCAGCTCAGAGCAAAGGTCTAATCATTGAGCAGAATAAAATGCTTTGATGGCACATACCTTCTGTTTTTATTAGAACTTACTGGCTTGTAGTTTATGTAATCATAACAATGGCATCCCTGCAAACAAATACCTGGAGATGTGCAAAGCTTTTTTTGCTGTGCTTTATCTTCCTTAATATTCACATTCCCTTAGGAGGGAAGTATCCTTACTTCTAAATGAGAAAACTAAATCTCTGGAGAGTGCAAATATGTCGATTAAGGTCTCCTATTTAATAAGTGGATAGCTGGATATAATTCCAGTCAGCATGGGCTGCTGACTCTGAGCTTCCTGCTAGGTTATAGTACTTGTTATTTACATACTGGTATTCCTCAATTGCATTTGAATTCCTTGTTAATAAAAACTATGCTCTAATCATTTTATTTCATGAATATAGTTTAGAATAAATTTGGAAGAGGAATATACAACATTTGTTGTTACTTTTCCCTCAACATATAAACATGGTTGCCTCACTTAATTATATATAAGAACACTAGTCCAAAATACTTTCTGTTTTCATTTTTTTAATGATGTGTGATTGTATGTACCTGGGTGTGGGTATGTGTGGGGGCCCAAATTACTCAAGGTCAGAGAATCTGAGCTTACTTTACCCAGCAGGGCTGCATAATGGCATGATTTGGCCACAGGCATGGTTATCAGGTGTTTTGAAGGCTTTGCACTTGGCTGTATATTGTACATTGTGATTTTATCTTGAAAGGGAGAAGTCTTTTGCCTTATCTCTTAGCATTGTACAAATACCCTTTGGAATAAACTTTGAGGTGACTGGATATTGGTCCATGGCCCCCTAAAGCTATCCAGTGTCTCTGTCTTTGTTATCATCTCCTTCTATCTTTCTATCTAATACTTCCTCATTCCTCTCTCCTTCCCCCAAAAACCCTTCCACAGGTCAGAGCTGGACTCTGGCATGCTGTGGATATCGCTCTGTGTAAATAAAATGCTGATTGGCCAGTAGCCAGGCAGGAAATATAGGCAGGACAAGCAGAGAAGAGAATTCTGGAAACAGGAAGGCTGAGTTAGGAGACACTGCCAGCTGCTGCCATGTACCAACATGTAAGATACTGGTAAGCCATGAGCCATGTGGCAAGGTATAGATTAATAGAAATGGGTTAATTTAAGATAGAAGAACTAGATAACAAGAAGCCTGCCACAGCCATACAGTTTGTAAGCAATATAAATCTCTGTGTGTTTACTCGGTTGGATCTGAGCGGCTGTGTGACTGGCGGGTGAGAGAGATTTGTCCTGACTGTGGGCCAGGCAGGACCAGAAAAACTCTAGCTACACTGGCAGGCTCCCACAGGTATGTACACATGAGTACAAGTAACTGTAGAGACCAGAACAGTTGTGTTTGTGTGTATCTGTGTATGGGTATGTGCACCTGAGTACAGGTGCCTATGGAGACCAGAAGAGGTCTTGGATATTCTGAAGGCACAGGTTGTGAGCTGTCCAAGGTAGGTACTGAGAATTTGGGTCCTTTGTGTGACAGCAGTATGTTCCCCTAACCACTAAGCTATCTGGCTAGTCCACATTATTATTATTATTGGTGTGTGTGTGTGTGTGTGTGTGTGTGTGTGTGTGTGTGTGTGTGTGTGTTGTGTACATGTACACACAATTTGGGTTTGGGGCGTGAGTGCCACAGCAGATGTGTGGAGGTAAGAAGACAGCCTGTGGAGCTGGATCTGTTATTTTACTTTTATGTGGGTTCAGGGATGAAAACCCAGTTGCTAGGGTCATGCAGGAAGTGCTGTTACCTACTGAGCCATGTCACTAGCCCAAACATTTTTAACTGCTTGTCATCATAACTGTCGTGGGACACTAATTCTGCTGGAAGTCTGCACTATATAATGTGCTTACAGAATTATATAGAAGAAAAATTAATTCTACTTGAAGCCAGATAGTATTGCATATAGCACTGAAACTCACTTGTGTTGTGGTCTTTTATTACTGTGTGATATTCCCTGGGCGATGAAAGGCATCCTTGACCTCTTTCTTAAAGCCCAAGTAGAGGAGAGGATGCTTCTAAGAGCCCTTCTGGGAAAGCATATGAAATTATTTTTGTCTATGGAGCCTACATGATGATCTTGCTGCCTAAAATCCCAAGGCCCATTTAAATTGTTATGAGCTATCAGACAGTTCCCTCTTACGAGGAAGCAATGTGGTACATAATAACGATTTTATAACTGAATATTTATTTATCAAGATCCATCGGGTTTGTTTAATGAAAATTATATGTCAAGAGCCTGTAAATTTATCTGCACTCTACCCTCATAAAATGGATCTTGCCTGCAGTTCCGTTCTCCCTTCATCCGAATAGATGTTTTATGATCACAGCTGTGATGTCCATTACATCCTGCCTTCCTGATAATCAAAAGAAGACATTTCCTTTGATACAGTGAGTAATGTGCTAAGTGATGTGTATCTACAAATTTGGGAGAACTCCCAGCCAAATCCAATGCCTGATCTATTGTCCATGGTTTCCTGTTCTCTCTCCTGGCATAGAATAGCAATTCACTGCAGTTCTTTGAACAAGCTGAATGGACCGTCTTAGGTCTTTGTGACTTATATGAACTCTAACAACCTTTTGTGATTACCTGCAATTATAATGTTCTGCATTTAGGACTCATAATGAAGTTGGTACCTAAGGTTTCTGAGGGTGCTGGATAATAAGTGAGCAGTGTGAACATGAAGCCAACTACCCCATTCCTAGTTCCTGTTTTGCTCCTAACTTGTTCTGTGGCACTGGGCCACAGAACTTTATTTCCTGGTAGCTTGGATTCCACCCATGTACAATGAAGGAACAAGGATGTGTGAACTCCAAAGCTAATATTTTATAGTTATAGAATTGCATTGTAGGAACACAGAACTATAGGGCACACCCCATCCTTTGTGTAGACTTTATGAACTGATTTCATTAATAATAAATTTGAATTACTGTAACTATCTGAGTTCTAGAGGAGAAATAACTGTCTGAAAATAATATATGTGCTTAGATTTAGATTTGGGAAGATTTATATTAAGGAACACATATAAGTTTGATTTTGTGTGGAATTTTCACAGAAGTAAGTTAAAATGAAAAACCAACAGCAGATAGCTGAAAGAATTTATTTGACACTCCCATACTTAAGGCCCAGGGAACACTGTATAAGATGGACAGAATGACTTTAAGACCCAGAGATCAGGGTATTTGATGTGAGAATGTGTCTCCTAGTAATATCAGAAGCTATACCCATAAAGTATCACCATTATGACTGCATAAATGTGAGTTGAACAAAGAGAACATCATGGACCTTGCTAAAATGTATGAGGAAAAACCCACAAGGCTTCAACCCTACACAATGAATGATAAGGGAACTGAAGAAGGCTTGGGGCTAGAGAGGTGATCTTCCAAAGGGAAGAGCGCACCAACTGGTTGCCCAGTGCCAAGCAGTCAGCCCTGAAAACCTGCATACAAGTAACATTGTTTGGACTGAACAGGTTATATTTAGAAACATGTATGTGCATATATGCATGCAACAACAATTAGTGAACGAAGAGGCTATGAACTTGAAAGAGAGCCTACCTGTTTATTCAGTTGACTTTTTGCCACTGAAGTCCTCTTTAAGGCTGCAACTCAACTGCTGATTCTGAGAGTGTTATAAAGGCATGCCCAGAATTTTCTATAGCCTGTCTTGAAGAAACATATTTACCTGACAAGAATAAACCTGAAAACCCATTTAGCATAATGCCTCACAGATTCTGTTCCAAATGCCTATTCTTAATCTACAGAAGTTTATTGAGGTGTATATACTTTGAGTCTAGTTCATTTTGACGTATAATGTTTTTATTTATCTGCAAGCTTTTTTAATAGTTAAATTTATAAACTTAAAAATAAAAAAATAAATAAGTTTAAACAACAATAAAATTAATCACTTGGAAGGTTCAAAGTGGAAAACTACCTAACAACTCATAAACTGTAACATGTGGGGCTAAGGAGTATTGGAGAAACAAAGCTTGGGAATGATTTTGTAGTTGTTGATATAAAAGTAGCTTTTAATCCAAGGCAGGAAGAGGAGTAGATATTTGAATTAAAAAAAAAAAAAACTGAAGGAGGTGAGAGGAGAAGGCATGCAAATACCCGAGGGATGATGACTACAATGACCAAATCAGCTGCAGAGACCCCACAGATGGACCCCATTTTGGTAAGTTAAGTATTAATGAGACTAGCATGGCTGAATCAGCAAGGATACTAGAAAGCATAGCAGGATAAGGTTACTAAGAGTAAAGGTGACTTAGAAGGTCATGGATTGGCCTCTAAAGAAATGGAGTGTATTGAAAAGAGACGTGTCACAGGAAACAATGGACGTTGTGCTAACAACAGCATCTGGGGTACAAGACAGAATGCTCTTAGAGTGACACAAAGCTTGGTGTGTCAGGGTGATGACAGCGAATTATTAAGAAGTTATCAGATCCTTGCTATCTTTGAAGGTAGAATCTACAGGGTTGGCTAACATTTTATATATTTAGTCTGAGTAAGCTCAGAGTTAATGATTCACCCTGGATAAATCTAAGGCTTTGCCTTGAGGACAGGTGAAAAAGGAGTGTCATTTAATGAGAGGAGGCAGTCAGTGGATAGAGCAGACTTAGGGGAAGATTAAAGTTAGAATTTCATCTACAGTACAGTACCTCTGCTCCCACATACACAGTTTAGTTTTCCATGGTTTCATCAAAGCACAGCTAGACATGATCTAAGCATATTAATTTAAAAATAGCCCAGATATCAGCAATTTATGTTTAAATTCAAACGCAGTTATGAGTGACATGATTAAATTGCACAACATAGTCTGTCCTGCCTGAAATAGGAATCACCCTTTTGTTCATGTGACTATATTGTGAACAATATCTGCCCATTAATAGTCATCTCTACAATTGGATTGACTGTCATACATTATGGTACTGTGTTCCAATATTCCTTATCTCACTCAATACACAAAGTTCAAGGGTACTAAGGCTACAATTTGAAAGATGCCAATAGAAAGAGGTAGCAACCTTCCTTTAAGTGAAATATGAAAATTAACAATGTTGAGAGAAAACAATTTTATGTTGAGTTGTGAAGATTGACGATAAGGAGAAATTTTCTAGATGTGAAATTGTGGAGGAGAAAGAAAAGTGTTTGTTTTACTGTTGTAGCTCGTGGTGTAGGAACTACAGTCACAGTGTGATACATGCTTAGTTAAGATGGAAAAGACAATAGAATTGTGGGTACAAGATATGAGTAGACAATGTGTTCTGATTGACATCAGCATGTCACATCAGAAAGCAGTTTGCCTCTACAAGTCTTCATTCAATGAGAGTTCCCCCAAAGTGAGTGACAATAAGCCATTTACATAAAGTAAAGGATGATCACACAGATTCAGAAATATGTGTAAACTCAGAAATACTAAATATACTCAGGAGGCAGCATCTGCCTTTGATCAGGGGCACATGCTCACATTTCTAGCAGGGCTGAAATTGAATAAGAAAGAATAGCTTCCAATCTGAGTCTTCAGTTGTGGTGCAAACAGGCTTTTATGGTACAATATATACTCATCAAATACAAAAGAGGCATCAGAGTATAAAACATGGAAGGGCAGGTTCACTCTAGTGCTATGTTCACATGATAAAATGAAACATAGTGCCCAGATGAACAATCCACATGCTCTCAAAAGAAAAGCAAAAGTTAAATTTTGAGAGTGAGAAAAATTCATATAACTTGATTATGATATATCTTGTAATTATTTGATTCCATTAGTAGTTATGGCTGATTTCTTACATTGTCTGATTGATGAATTAAATTCCATACAAGGGGATTTCTAGGAAAACTATAGTATATATGATAGCTCCAGGCACTGATTGTGTATCTTGGAACACGTATCCAATGAATAAGGGCAGACTATTCTACTTCAAATGTATGTGCTTTAAATTTAGAATATTTTATCATACATTCAGTTTGAGGTTTTTAGGAGGAAGTCATATAAACAAATACCTCAATCTTTCCTATAACCTTTCAAAGTAGGTTTTTTTAAATTATGGTCACATGATGGTTATATAGTTATTATCTTGTTTATATGTGTGGTTCTATTCTCATTATATTTAAAAGTAGAGTAAATATTTGAATCCAAGCACCCTGTGTCTAGAACCAAAAATCCCATGTTCACAGCCATGTTCATCACTATATTGACTCTGGCACAAGAAAATGTATAAAATTATTGTGATTGTAAGAAAAACAAATGGACACATAGAAGTTTTTTAGGGATTGTCACTATCGATAATTAAATAGTCATATAATATAGGCATTTATGTGATATTTTAACTCTAGTGGTAGAATATATATATATATTCTATGTGCTCTGGGTAAAGTTTTATTCATTAAACCACTTATTAATTTTCTTTCTCATTCTATGGGTTATTGAGCTCCTAGTGTATAGCAGGCATTGAAAAATGAACAAGACCATAGCTTCTTCCTTCCATTAACATGTACTTTAGTGGAAGAGAAGAATGTGTGTGAAATAACCTCTGCAATTTCAGAAGTCAACTATAAAGAACTATGAGCAATAGATAAGAAGTATGAGGGAAGCAAGTCCTGAGTAGACGGAAGGTTGCCGGACGTGAAGAGTGAGGGAGACATATGCAAATTTCCTCAAGCTAAATTGTATGGTAAGAACTTTGAAAGATTCATAAATTTCTTAACTGTATCTAAAACATCCTTCCTCTGGGATGACAGAATTTATTCTTAACTGTACCTAATACATCATTCCTCTGAGATAATGGAATTCATTCTTAGTCTTTAAGGTAAGCCAAAGTTCCTTACCAGAAGTACAGTTATGGTCATGCACTTGAGTCTCATGTCTATGACTTTTAGAAAATAATGGGGTGTCTGACATAAACAATGCCAGCCATTTGATTCTGATTTAAACCATGTCTGCCAAGGATTTTCTGATTTTCTGCTTCTTTAGAGTATTGTCAGCTAAGCATCATTCATTGATAACATCATGGAAAATTGCACAAACACAAAAAGACTGGTGAAGATTTATAGTGTGTTGCATAATAAGAATTTAAACAGTAAAATAATGATGCTGATAATTCTTCAGATTGTTTTAAGGAAAAACCATTTCACATAAACTATATTGAGCTCCTCAAAACTCTGTGACAAGAAATCTCAGTCTTGAGTGTTCAGCAGTGCCAATTCAGGGAGATTTTTAAACATTTAGCATTGGGTACCACCAGCTAAATAAAAAATATCAGAATCTTTATAGTAAAAAGGATAATTGAAAAAATTTATATGTTTATGAAATATGGCCAGTCTTCATGATCAGAAGATCAGATCATACTATTTTCATAACATACACAAAGAAACAAAACCAAAATGATTTAAAAAATGATGTATATTACTAACTCACTGATTCTTAGATCTCTCCATCTGGATTCATCTTTTAAAATCAATTTTTCTATTCTTTTTGTTTCTTTATTATTTTGAAGCTCATATAGTATAACACACATACACACACAAATTCTGCTTGGAATTTCTACTTCTGTTTAAGATGTAGAATGATGCAAAGACCTTTCACCCTGACAGTGAGAAAAAAACATCATGGGATAAGTTAAAATAATAAATATATATTGATACAAACAAATGCCAAACCATCTATATCTGAGAGAGAGAGAGAGAGAGAGAGAGAGAGAGAGAGAGAGAGAGAGAGAGAGAGAGAGAGAGAGAGAGAGTCAATTCCTAAGTAAGGATGGGACAAGAAACATTTTCACATCTGAGGGGAATATTGGCCAAGGAAGAACACTATCTGTTAAATGAGAAGAAACTAGCAGGGCTATCCACTCTTTCTGTAACTATTCCATATAGTACTGAAGTCTCAGCTAGAGCAATGAGACAACTGAAGGAGATCAGGGATACAAATTGGAAAGGAAGAAGTCAAAGTATCTTTATTTTCAGATGAATAATAGTTACATAAGTAACCCTAAAAACTCTACCAGGGAACTCCTACACCAGATAAACACTTTCCGTAAAGTAGCAGGATACAAAATTAGCTTACAAAAATCAGTAGCCTTTCTATATACAAATGACAAACAGATTGAGAAAAAAAAACCTTTGGAAAACAACACCTTTCATAATAGCATTAATAAAATAATACAAAATATCTTGGGATAACTCTAACTAAGCAAAGGAAAGACTTGTATGATAAAAACTTTAATATACTGAAGAAAGAAATTGAAGAAGACATTAGAAGATGGAAAGGACCTAGAAGCTGCTTCCTTGTTTCCTTCCCCATAAACCAGAAAATAATTATTTTCACCCTTGATAGTGATTGCAGTGCATTGAGAGAGATGTCACATTAAAAGCTGGGTCCAGAAAATGGCTTGGCAGAGAAAAAGAGACTCTGCAGGCCACTTGCATGAATTTTAGTGGATTTCCAGTTAATAGTGCTTGGAATCATCCCTGTTCTACTACCTGCTTGGAAACTGTACCCAGAACTTCTATCCTTGGTACTAATGCAAATGCAAACTTTGGCCTCAGAGCTACTTTTCTAGAATGGAATCCAGAAGCAGCACTTCTATGTTATCTTTGTGGTTTTGTCAGTAATATAAATGTAATGTTTGTGCTCTCATGTTTTTTTTTCCAGTCTGAATAAACATAGGAGGGAAGCATCTTACTCCCCCATTATGCACACAGTAGCCCACCTGCTTTTGACACACAAGGTTCTGATGGTCACTTATGAAGGAACAATAGAAAGACTCTTAGATAATTTTGTAGAAAAGAAGAAAGTGTTTACTTTTAGAAACATACTGTGCATTGATCCAGCTAAGGATCTCACTTTGAAAATCTCTCTTCCACATGGGACTTTCAGTGGCCACCTCTGTCATAATAAAGGTGACTCATTCTGAGATTGTGTTCTCAGGGTTTGCAGATATTAATGTCTCAGCAATGTTTCCCACAGAGTCAAGTTAGCAGTGAAATTATCCACAACTATGGTGAAATTCTTTTTCATCTCATTACATCTAAAACAAGAAAAAGCTACATGAAAGCCCAGTGCATATGCCTTTTTAAAAAGGGAACATTTTGATTTTCCTTTGAACCTTAAAAACATTTGTACAAAAGCTGTGAAAATCAGAGCTGAGAGGAGATCATCAGTGTCAGTGCGGCATCGAATCTGATACTCATTTCTTCTTAGCAACTCACAATCAAGGCCTAAGCAGACCCCTTTCTGTTTAAAAGTGTGTGCAAATTGTAATCAGGACAGACCCTTGGAGATCCTCACAGGAGTTGAACATATATGTCTATATTTCAAATGTTTGTTCACCAGTATTAAAATTCCTCTCTGCTATCATACTTAGTCCTAATTGGATGTGATATCCAGGCTCCATATCCACTCTTCTAGGTAGTTATCCTTAACAAATGGACTTCTAGACTTAAACATACTGTACGTCTTTATGACTTGCTACTGATAGATTAGGACTTCTATTATTCTCTTTCTCTTGGTTGGGCTGACATTATTTCCTTTCAGTCTGAGTGGTGATTATCTGCTGAAGAAGTCCCTTAATTCAACACAAACCACTAAAGGAGATCCAAATTTGTAAGGTAGGTTTATAAACAAATTTAGTTTTTCCTGCTAAGCATACACCAGCAGAGGGATTAAGGGAAGCTGGTAGAGCAGAATTCATAATGAACTTCCATAGATTCATTTTAGAATTCAGATCTTTGCCAGCTAATGTGTCAGATAATGTATCAATAGACCAGGGAAGATTAAAAACACCATCAGGATGTGACCCAATGTCAGAATGCAAACAACATCTACTAGTAGTAATGTTTTATCATGTGATCTCATCTAAGTGAGGCTGAATATGTGTTGTACACCCCATGGGAGACAAATTTGTTCATCTTTGTGAAGCACTACTCTCTAATGTGGTGGATTTAGCAAGCTCACACCAGTCTCTGTCACTGTGGTTGTATTAAAACAGGCTAGAACCTGGATGTGGAGGAATTAATTCTCTAAAATCTTGATTTGTTAGACATAAATTGTTGATGACATAGAAAGACCATTAGCTTAGCCGGGCGTTGGTGGTGCACGCCTTTAATCCCAGCACTCGGGAGGCAGAGCCAGGCGGATCGCTGTGAGTTTGAGGCCAGCCTGGGCTACCAAGTGAGCTCCAGGAAAGGCACAAAGCTACACAGAGAAACCCTGTCTCGGGAAAAAAAAAAAAAAAAAAAAAAGAAAGACCATTAGCTTATATGCCCTGTGTTCTAGTCCCTATTCTTATAATAGAAGACTTCTGTCATTGTAGGGTCTTATAATTTTGTCATTATGAATGCTCAGGATTATGGAATATGTGTGTGCTTTCGATTTCTCAAACTATTAAATCTCAGACAAAGTAGAACTGGCTATATATTCTTTAACACATAGTACATTATTGTAATTTAGTCATGTAAGTCATGATGTCTTTTTTAATCTAATTAACTTTTATTCATATATACATATGCATATTATCTATCCTTAATATAAACTTGCACCATGTAACTGTTTGGGTCAGGGTTGGGACATAAATACAATGGTAGTCTCATAATGTTATGATAAACTGAAAATTTCTATTGATGCCATAGCTATTGTAAAGTCATTGTACAATGTGTTCCAAGCTTGTCTGATGCTGATACAAGCTGACCTATGGTGCTGCCTACAAATACATAAAGCTACATAGTAGTAATGATAATAAATGATCATGAATGGTTTCTGTTGTATATTTCTATCATCATTTTTAGACTGTATTCCTAGTTTATTTTTTAAGAGTTTAGTATAATACAGTTTTGCCAGTATCTGAATCATTTGTATGATTTTCATTGTCTCTTGATTGCATCAAGAGGCCATGTTGAAGACTTCCAGTGAAGATCAGAGGTCTCAGCTTTCATAAAGGTGTAAATTTCATCTCCAGTACTTCAAAAAAAATAAGAAAAGAGAAAAATGTAAATACCTTGTTAAATGAGTCTTTTGTAAGACTATCTTACATGTAATGTTCATACAAGATCAAGCTTACTAAATAAAGCGTTTCTGAGGTCATATCCCTGTTTGACAAAGGATAGATGGCTGTATATCCACACCATCATAAAACATATGGTTAGATTTGTGTTGTTTATATTTGCAGAAAGTGTTGCGCAATAAATCTCACCACCCGTTCTCTCACTTCTTGTAATGATTTTAAGGTTCATTACCATTGTTGTATATGCAATCTAATTTGTTGTTCCTTAGAACTACCATGTTTATGATCTATAACTACCCCCCCATCTTCCATGATATACCTTCTTTTATTACAAGTCTTATATCTTAGAATTGAACAAGCCAATACCCTTCTTTTCCCTCATCACAAACAATGTGATGATAGACATATTCTTCTTCTTATTCTGTACAGATCATTTATTGATTTTAAAGGTTCCTTAAAGAGTTTTAAGTTGTGGTAAATATGCATAAAACTTACCACTTAGGCACATCCTTCTCTATTAGAAAACTTTCTGTGACAGAGCTAGTTACTCTGGAGTGAGATCATGGAATCATAGCTCACACAGACACTTGATTTTTCTGAACCTGTTACATTACTTTCTGCCCTGGAAAAATTAGGTCATTATTATTCTCATTTGCAGTGCACCAGTGTTCAAGTCCAATTCTTCAACATTAGCTATTTTCATTTTCTCAAGCATATTTTTCATTGCTTTGATTAGCATTTTTTTCTAAAATTTTCTTCATACTTTAAATGAGCTTCCTTTGGTTTTCTACTGATATTCAGTGTTTTCTCTTTTATCAGAAGATCTTTTAAAAATTCCTACATTCTTCCCTTACTCACTTTGAAATTTGTGAATATTTACTGCCAGTTTTTCTATATGCTCATTATTTATAAACATCTGATAGGAAATGCATAGCTTTTTTCATTTTTTATTGAAAATATATTATTTTTCTCATACAATATATACTGATTACAGTTTCCACTCACTTGACACTTTCCCGTTCCTCTCCACCTTGCCTCCCCTCTGGATCTCCTTTCTGTCTTCCATTAGACAAGAATAGGCTTCTAGGAGAAAACAGCCAAACATGACAAAATAAAATATAATAAGATGAAAGAAAAACCATCACATCAAGACTGGACAAGGCCACCCAACAAAAGAAAAAGAGTCCCAAGAGCAGGCACTAGAATCAGAAGACACTCTTGTTCAAACACTCAGGATTCCCATAAAAATACTAAGCTGAAAGCTATAATATGCTATAATATAATATATATGCAGAGGACTTCGTGCAAACCTGTGTAGGCCCTGTGCTTGCTGGTTCAGTCTCTATGAGATCATATGAGCTGTGCTTAGTTGCTTCAGAGGGCCTTGTTCTCCTGCTGTCCTCCATCTCCTCTGGGTCTCACATCCTTTCTGCCTCCTCCTCTTCAGAGTTCCCTGAGCTCTGAGGGGAGGGATTTGATGGAGACATCCCAATTAGATCTGTGTGTTTGAAGGACTCTCTCTTAGCATAATGTTTGGCTATGGGTCTCAGCTGGGTATGGCAGCACAGCCCTTTAATCCCAGCACTGAGGAGGCAAAGGCAGGCAAATCTATTGAGTTCAAGGCCAGCCTGGATCAAAGGAAATATGTAGTTTCTGTGTTGTCACATCCATTTTAAAATTATAATTTTTTAATGTATTCTTGGTCATACATGTATACAATGATTTTATCATATCTACCTCCTCTATCTCTCCCTTTAAACTACTTCTGAACCCTCTACCTAATACACCACCTCCCAGCTTTATGTTCTTTTATTCTTTTCATTGTATATACCACTACATCTAATTAGTATGGTCCATATATGAATGGATATGAGGTTATCCACTGACGCATGGGTAACCTACCAATGGCCATATCCCCAAAGCAAAATGACTTTCCCTTTCAAGCAGAAATCAACTGCCAATTAGTTTCTTCGTGAGAGGTGGGTTCTTATGAGCTTCTCCTTCATCCATGATGGTATTTTGAACTATTGACTGTAGTGGGTAGCCATTCCAGCTTGGATCTGGAAGTTCCAACCCCCATTGAGACTCTGGCAACTGTCACACCTATGAGGCGGGGCCAAGGGAGCTGTCTGGAGACCCGAGACCTGGATGGGTGAGTGCTCTCTCTGTTCCTGGACTCTAGATGGTGGAGGTTGACTGAGCAGAGCTCCAGAGAACACCGCTGGATTGCGATACACCTTCCCCAGACCCCCATGATCTACCTATCCCTTTATTTATAAGTCACCCACTAAATAAATCTTCCTTTTAACTACATGGAGTGGCCTTAATAATTTCACCAATAACTGACCATGTGCAGGACTTGTATAGATAACCACACCTTCTGTGAGTTCATGGGTGTAATGGACATGTCATGTCCAGAGGACTATTTCACAGCACTGCCACCTGGTCTATGTCCCCTATATTCTTTCCACCTGATTTTCTATTCTTTTCTTTTAGCCTTGGGGTCAGGATTATTATCAGTGTCTCATTTAGAACTGAGTACCCATTTCATCCTCAGCACTTTCCAGTGATGAGTCTCTGCATTAAATGCTGCTCACTGTACTAAAGAAACTTCTCTGGCGAAGGTTGGGAGAAGCACAAATCTATGGATATAAAGTAAATGTTTAGAAAGCAGTTTGACTTTACAACCATTTACTAAAGTTTCCCCATTCCCCTGGGGCCTATGAGCTCCCTAGCCATGAGTTATGACCAACTGTACATTATCAGGAATGAATGTCCTCCTGTGAAGCGGGCCTCAAGATTAACTAGAAAGCCATTGGTTACCTCCATAACAGTCCTGCCACTATTGCCCCAGGAAGTACATCTTGCTTGGCAGGTCAGTTTTGTAGTATTAAACATCCAGTGTTGGGCAGGATCATTAACATCTTTCCTCTTCCAGGGGCCTGTGTAGCACCTTGTGGTACTATGAAACCTAGCCAGCTGGAAAGAAGTTCCTTAGTCAGTTCCAAATTGATTTTTCCATGTGCTTCAAATAAGTGTGTGTGTGGTACCTTCAGTAATAGGATGTTTCTCTTTAGTTAGGAGGTGCAAACAAGAGCAACGGAAGTTGCTAATGTTGTTTTGGTAGTGTCCTGTGGATTCCTGACCTCATGGGAAGGTGTCCCATGTCCGATGTTGTGATTATCATTTAATAACCCATGATTTCTGGGGGCAGCATTGTCTCTCATGCAGAGTGCCTCAATTTACGCTCCTGCTGTGGATATCACTCTATATAAATAAAACACTGATGGCCAGTGATCAGGCAGGAAGTATAGGCGGGACAAAGAGAGAGGAGAATTGGGGAAACAGGAAGAAAGAGGGGAGATACTGCAGCCACCGCCAGGACAAGCAACACGTAAAGACGCCGGTAAGCCACAAGTGACGTGGCAGGGTATAGATTTATAGAAATGGGTTAATTTAAGATATAAGAACAGTTAGCAAGAAGCCTGCCACGGTCATCCAGTTTATAAGTATTATAAGCGTCTGAGTGATTATTTTATTCGTGGATTGTGGGACTGCAGGGCTTGGTGGAACCTGGAGAGAAGCCCTCCAGCAACAAGCTCCTTTTATTCAGTTATGTTTTATAATTAGTGTACAAAGGAGTGGATTTCTATAAACACTATTTTTTTATATTATAGACTTGTGAACAATTCTTTAAGAACATTTACTTACAAACTTAGTCAAAAATACATTCTCTTATATTTTCTCCTGTGTGATTATTTTTCTATCTTTACACTGGTGTCTTTGTTTATTTAGTACATAGCTGGATGGAATTAAAAAGTAAAGACCCAAATTTTTCACCATAGAGTAACTAAGTTTTACAAAAAAATAAACTATATCATCCATTTTTTCCTACTGGCTTTGTTGAAATGTCTTTTTGTTATCAAAGTTTTATACTGTGGGGGTTTATTAATATTTATGCCACGGTGTTATTTCCATTTTCAGTTTCTGAATTAGTTTTATACCTTTAAAATGCACCACAACTTCATAATAAGTATAATGTCTGATGGGGCTTTTCTTGTTCATTCATAAATTTGATAGCCTATTCTTTGGCTTTTCTTCTACATAAACTCTAGAATAAGTTTATTTAATCCTTCTGGCTATTCTTCCTATGACATTTGTATTGAATTCACAGATTAATTTGGAAAAAAAACTGACCTCTATTGTATACTAGCCTCCATGGCATATTGCTCAATTTATTAAAATTTTCTTTTATGCCTTTTAGTATACTTAGGATACTTTTTGTTAAAGGCTTTGTGCATTCACTATTGGGTTTATTTCTATGCACTTTTCTTTAGTTAATGCTATTATTGGTGATGTCTTATTTTCAGACTGTACATTTTGTGAATTGAATCTAGTAAGTTGAAGGATGTTATGTGCTGGCAAGAATAAGTATTGGCAATGTATACATATATTCAATTATCACATTGTACTCTATAAATATCTGTGAATGAAACAGTAGTAATTAATTAAGAAAGCATACATGTCAGGCTAGATATATTTGTAAAAGAATGAAACAAATGCTTTATATGGATGACTGCTTTGTAGAGATAAATTGTGCTCATTTTTGCTTTCTTTTTTTTTTGCCACATAGCAACAACCATTCTTCTTATTGAATGCTGGAGAACAGCCTCCTCCAAGTGTTCTTTCACTGAGAGTGATTCATGTGAGATTCAGCAGGTAGAAGCAAAGCAGGGCCCATTACTCTCAGTAGGTCTTTGATACTCAGAAGAGCTTCTGATCACACCCTGCTGCTGCTGGACCCCTCTGTCTTGCTACCTCTTCATAATTTCCATTGTGCATCCACACAAGTGCAAATAGTTTCTTACGTTTCTCACAAGTCCTGGCTTTGCTCTTGTGTCAAATTTCCACTCTTTTAGCAGCACTCAAATTCTTGTACCAAACTCATCATTTATACCTCACACATAGTGACTGTTTCTTGATTGAACTCTGACTGATGTAGCTGTACTGTCTTTTATTTAAATATGTAAGTGAAACCCTGAAGCACATGAAATTATCTTATGAAAATATAAGGCTTAAATAAGGAACAAAGTAAGTGGCCAGCCTTAGGAGAGTATTGGGTAATTCATGCCCTGGATATATTGGTACTAATCCATTTATCCATGTTTTCATGATGAGAGAAACAAAAGAGAATGGTCCATGCTATTTGAACTTTTTTTTTTCTCAGTAAAAACTACGAAAGCAGATAACCAAGTTACAATCTACAGACCCAAAGAAGTTAGGTAAAGAGGAGAGGTCTAGCAGGGATGCATGCATTTCTCTGGGAGGGGGAAATAGAATATATAAGGGTTTTACAGATGGTCTGGGGGTGAGGACAAGAGCAGGGAGATCAGGTGTCGGGGGAGGTAGAGAGTACAGGAGGAGGTATCTGGAATTGGAGAGCATTTAGGGGATGTTGTGGAAACCTAGTGCAGTGGAAACCTCTTGTATTACCTCCTGGAATCTATGAAGGTGATACTAATGAGAACTCCTAGCAATGGGAATACAGAGTCTCAACTGACTAATCCCTGTTGCCAGGCAAGGCTTCCAGTGATGAGACTGGGTTGCTTTCAGCTGAGTTGTTCGACAAGTGAATCACATGAAAACTCCCAAACAGCCCGGGCTATTGCTAAAACAAAGGATTGGTTTTTGAAAAACGACAGCAGCACCCCTTTGCTGAGGACAAAACTCACACATCTCATTGAACACAGAGAAGTTGAGCTGGTGCCTACATGGAGCCTTCATCCCTCTGTTCTAGTCTCTTTGGTGCAGTAAGGTATTCTCTAAATTACTGAAAGGGAAATGTGGATACTAACCCAGCCACAAAACCTTTGATCTACAATCTGTCCTGTCTACAAGAATATGCTAGGGCAATAGTGATGCAGAACTTGTCGAAGTAGCCAGCCAATGTCTGATTCGACTTAAGGCCCATTCCACTAGAAGGAACCCATGTCTAACACTGCTTGGGTAACCAAGAACCAGGGACTAGATGGTCCAGAGACCTAGTGTAAAACCAAATACTACTGTACAAAAACATCAATAAAATGACTATTAATTATATTCTGTTATACTATCCATTAGTGCTTTATCCAGTCATCATCAGAGAGGCTTCCTCCAGAAGCAGATGGGAACAGATGCAGAGATCCATAGCCAGACATTTTTCAGAGAGAGTCTAAATTGGATGTCTCCATCAAATTCAACTTCTCAGAGCTCAGGGAATCCCACTGAAGAGGAGGCAGAAATATTTTAAGAGCCAGAGGGGATGGAGGATGCCAGGAGAATAAGAGCCTCTGAATCAACTAAGCAAGGTGCATATGAGCTTAGAGAGACTGAAGCAGGAAGCTCAGGGTCTACATGAGTCTGCACCAGATCCTCTGCATATATATTACAGTTATTAGCTAAGTATTTTTATGGGACTTATGATGGCTTGAACTGTCTCTTGTGCCTGCTCTAGGGACTATTTTTTTTCCTATTTGGTTGCTGTGCCTGACTTCAATACGATAGTTTTGCTTCATCTTACTTTATTTTATTTTGCCGCATTTGGTTGTTACCTCTTATAAGCCTGTTATTTTGTAATGAGAGGCAGAAAGGGAGTGGATCTGGAGGGGAGAAGAAGTGGGAAGAAACTGGGAGGATCAGAGGGAGGGGAAACTGTAATCAGGATATATTATATGAGAAAAGAATCTATTTCCAATAAAAGGAAAATATAAAAATCCAAAAAAGGATGAATCTTAAATTATAATCTTACTGATTTTGCATTTTACAAAACCAAGTGGAAGATCACATTGGGTAAAATGTCATATTGAGTTAAGATTTTCATTCCTTTCAGTACCCTCTTTTGTAGTGGGTAGCCATTCCAGCTTTGATCTGGAAGTTCCAACCCCCATTGAGGCTTCTGTAACTGTCACGCCTACAAGGCGGGGCCAAGAGAGGGCCCTGAAGACCCAAGATCCGGATGTGCTGTGCTCTCTTGTTTCCTTGACCCTGGATGCTAGAGTTAGACTGAGCAGAGTTCTCCAGAGAACACTGTCAGACTGTGCTACATCTTCCCCAGACCCTGTAACCTACCTTTCCCTTCATTTGTAAGTTATGCCACTAATAAACCTCCCTTTTAACTACGTGGAGTGGCCTTAATAATTTCACCAATACTCTCTATGCCATGTAAGAGCTCAATTCTCACCAATAGGCCAATGGGGGTGGATTTACTTACATTTGACTTGGGGGTCTGCCATGAATTATTTTCTGCTCAATGAGAACCTGGACAAGGTAATGCATAGAGACTTAGCACTAGTTTATAATAAAACCAGCAAAATAAGTAAATTTTAAAAAATCAGTAAGAGCTATAAAGATGTGCCATTTAAAACAGAAGGAGAAGAAGAAGTAATAGAAGGAGGAGGAGAAGTAGGAGGAGAAGGAGAGGAGGAGGGAGAAAGAGAAGAAGAAGAAGATCACAATAATATCTGCAAAACAGAGTGTGTTGATCATTCCATCTTATGGACATGGATATAGTTGACTAGTTCAACCTATCTAAAATAAGCTGACCTTCAAAGGGGGAAATTGTTGCAACTCTCCTTGCTGGACAGAGCCTCCTTTGCCTCCCAGCCAGAAGATGTATGAACCCTGAGGGTGAATAGTACTCCATTAAGTATTAGTGGTTTGGAGTACTTTGGTAATGTAACATTATAGTTCACAATAGCAACTGACAAAAGCACATTTTTCAATAAGATTGTCAATATGGTAATGTTCTAGATAGTCTACTAGAATAATATTTTTTGGTGTTGTTTTTGACACAGGATTTCTTTGTATAGCCCTGGATATCTTGGAACTTGTTCTGTACATCAGACTGGCTTCTACTAGAATAATTTAACTCAGATCAATAAATACAAAAAGTTAATACTGTCTATCCATTGATTTATTAATTAATTTTGAGATAAGGTCCAATAGGCTATAGACATTGGCCTTGAATGTCCTATGTAGCTGAGGAGAAGCTTGGATTTCTGGTTCTTTTGACTCTCCCAAGTTCAGGTATTATAGACATTATAGACATACACTACCATACGCACCCAGTACTTATTAATTTAAAAGGAAACCTTTAAAGTCTTACATACTATAACTAGAAATAGCTTTCTTTAGCTAACTTAGGTATATGTTAAGAGTTTCACTTTTAATTGCAAGATTTCAGGTGCATTTCCTTTATAAGTAGGTAAAATTACTTATTAATTATTCAATATTGTTTTGAAGGCTTACCAGTATAATTAGAAAAAAATGATGAGAAGAGAAACACCATTGTTATGTTGCAGTTGGATATTATTCCCATAGAAAATTTAAGACAATCTGTAAATTATTAGAATTAGTAAGAGATTCCAGTGAAGTTGCTAAACACAGATAAATATAAAAAATAAATTTGTGTGCTGTAGACCATCAAAAATTTAAGTAAATACAAAATAGAGAGTTATCACTTGCTATCTGAGGGTTGGTTCTAAAACTTTTATATACATCAGGTCTGCAGGGTTTCAGTCCCTTATGTGAAACAGCACTGTATTTGCATATAACATATTAAGAGTTGTACTCTAGATTTTTTATAAAAGTTCATGTAATTTTATTTGTGTATTTTAATTTTATGTGCGTGTATGTTTGTGTGTGAGTTCACATGTACATGCATGTGCATATATATAGGTGTATGTCTACATGTAGAGGCCAATGGTTGATGTCTGGTTTCCTCTTTGATCACTCTCTGTATTATTTTTTGAGACAGGGTCTCTCACTGATCCCAGAGTTCACCTATTGGTTAGACTGGCTGGCCAGTGAGATCTGGGATCTATTTCCTTCTTCAGTGAGAGTGTTAAAGATGTCCATCACCATGCTTGGCTTTTACATGGTTGCTGGGGATATGAACCCAAGTCCTGATGCTTGCATGGCAACAACTTATTCACTGAGCCATATCTTCAGTATTAACTAATATAACATAGATGTTATGTAAATAATTACTAGGACCTATTATTTAGGGACTAATGACAATGAACAAAACCTATACTTTTTTCTGCTTTTTTGCTTTGTACATATTCAATTAGCTGTTCCATGAAATCATACTAACTCCAAAGAATCAAACTAACTTTTAGAGATATAATTATATCTTAAATCATACAAAAATTTCAGTTCTGGATAGTAAATAAATTGATATGAAAGCAACATTTGATGATTTTTAAATGAAAACAGAAGACTGTATTTTTCACTTACTGTAGAACAATTTTTACTTGAGAGGAAACAGTGGGGAAAGAGCGGCACATTTGATGAGCTAAAGTTAAAGAAAACATGTGCATCACAACATGCAAAGAAACAGGGCAAAAGTCAAACCTAGACTGGGAAATACTTTGAAGTATACTTATGAAAGGATTACTGAACATCTGGAATGTTTAAGTAAAAATTGTCTTTTTTTTTTTTGGATTTTGAGACAGGGTTTCTCTGTAGCTTTGCGCCTTTCCTGGAACTCACTCTGTAGCCCAGGCTGGCCTCAAATTCACAGAGATCCGCCTGCCTCTGCCTCCTGAGTGCTAGGATTAAAGGCGTGCGCCACCACCACCCGGCTTGAGTAAAAATTCTTAAAAGAAATTGGGAAGATTGTTAATTGGGAATTAAAAAAAAAGAGGAATACTACAAGGAGAGCGCATAGACCTGTGAAAAGACATGCAACTCTGTGAGAACTAGAAACAGAACATGTACCCCGACGCTGGAGCTTTGAAGTTGGCAGCAGTCAGAGGTGGGCCTCATTTAAGGCAGACAGAGTAAAAGTTGGCAATGCCTCTGGCCAAATAATTAATAAAGATGAAGTTGCATGTCCTCTTTCATGCATCTGTTTCTAGATGTGAAGCCTGAGTGAAATTCTGGCACATACACCCAGGAGGCCTTTGGAACAATATCCAAGGCAAATGCTTTTTAAATACAATTTAAGTGCCACCAAGGGAGAGTGGATACATTTATGAGTTTATTTGTACTGAGTGGAGTAATATTCAGTAGAAAAATGAACTGAAGTTATGTCTGCAAATATGAATATGGACCACAAAAGTAAGATAAGGTAAAGAAAGCCATTTGTGAAAGACCATGCCCATTGTGACATTATTTATATACTATCTAAAATGTCATAAATCAATACACAGTGATTAGTAATACATAGTGATAGAGTGTGGTGTAGAGACATTCATAGAATATATCATTCCAGATGACAGTTACTTGCAGTGAATGTGAATACAGATATGGAAGTATACATCTGAGTATCCTTCATGTTTGTTTAGGTACTGAATAGTGGGAACTTATTAAATAATTTTTGCTTTTGAAATGTTTTAGGACACCAAATGGTTCAGTAAGCCATTTCTAGAAATAGATTGATAGAGTTATTCATCCTGAAGAGTCCTCCTCAAGGAGAAAGTTTGGGATATTGTTTTCCATACAAGAGAGTGGGCTGCTTGAGGATAAGTTGATTTTTATTTCTACAATAGACTGAATTCTCCATTGCAAGAATCAAGCTATATTTACCATTTTACCCCTCTGCTTACTAATTCACAATAAAAGACAAGTGTAGACAGATGGATAAACAGAGATGGACTCTCATTATGAACTCTAGGGTTAGAATACAGGCATGTAAAATCCCAGATATCCATTAGGCAGTTTCAATTATTTTGGCAACAAGGTAGTACCATCATTTTGATGTTTTTCTCTCATCTCTATCAACATTAGTCATGTTTTCTTCTGCAGGAACATGTGATCTGTTACTCCTGAACCACCACTATTGTCATGAAGATTTTTCCATTCCTTGGAGCATTGTTCAGTGAATAGAACTGTTGTAACTAATTTAAATGATATGTGTCCTGGCCAAATAATTTAATCAACATAGACTTTAAAAAGTGAACATGATTGACTGAACCCTAAGTCTTCCCTCATGTGTACTGGCGAGAAACCAGGTGTTCTTTTCCTGAAATAGAAACAAAACATGATGCCCCCCAACACACACCATTTTTAACTTTGCACTGGAAATACTATCATCAAGTGCAGTGAGACCATGAAGGGAGCGAAAACACATGTATTTGCATAGAAGTAAAACTGTCTTGTACTGCATTGGGCATGCACAGAAGGTCCACAATTCAACTAAAAGGTCCTGGAAAAATCGAGCAAGAGCAGCAAGGTCACAGTTAATAAATCCACTTGGCAAAAATGAGCTGTTGGCTTCTATACTTATTGCTACACAATTGCATTTCACAATTTAAAATACCATTTACAAGTACAATGAAAACAAAAAAATCTTAGCAAAAATGTAACAAATTATGTATAAAATCCATATGCAGAAAATTTTGACTCAAATGAGAGAAAGAAAAAAGCATCATGTTCTAGATAATAAAGTTGAACCAATGGGGACACAGTTTAGCATTTTTGTGCAGTTGTTCATTCACAGGCTCCTTGATCATCTTAGTCAGGCTCCCCTGCTCCCCCTTATCAAGTAGACATCAGCCTTCATCTATGAAAACAGCAGACTTTCAGCCCAAATTATTTCATCCATTGGTCTCTCTACTCCTACTCACCAAGAAACCATCAGTTTCTAACACCTCAAGGTCTTATCAGAGGGATAATGATTCCAGTCCTTTCAAAGTCTTCTCTAGGAGAGATGAGAGCTGTCCAAAGGATTCATTGCTTGTTCCAACCAACACTTGCAGTTAGGGTCCCTGTCTCTAAGACTGTGGTTGGGTCAGAGTTTGGCTACAGTTAGTGCCAATTAGCATACCTAAGTGACCTAATCATATTGACTGCTTTCTGCCTTTCATAGATTCTCAGCTGCCTGACTCTTATTAGAGTCTTACTAATTGTGGTAGCTGTAGTTCAGTTCAGTTGACAATGGACTCTTTTCCTTACTGCAGCAGATTTTACTGAACAAAGCTGTCATTGCTGCCTTAATGTATGTCTGGCTTTATCATTGGCACATATACAGAAGATCTGAATAAGCAAATGTGCAACCATTTTTTTAACCTTGAACTTTTACATTCATTTAGTAAAGCTTTATTTGCATACATGATTAACTTTAAAAACAGAGGACATAAAGTTGGGAAGGAGTGTGTTGAGAGGTGTCAAGGAGGGAGTTAGTAGAGGAGACTGGGGTAGATATGATCAAAATACATCATATACATGTAGGAAATTCTCAAAGGATACACTTTAAAAAAACAAAAAGAAAAGAACCCAACCCCACCCAAACTAACCAATCAACCCACCAACCAACCAAAAGACCCAAATGTTATAGAGATGAAGAGATCATTTATGGGAGTCCAGTGAGATCAAGTAAAGACAGAAGGTGTTACTTCTAGCCTGAGGAGACAGATTTCTTGAAAAGAGATTGGGGAGATCAGCTGGGGAGTGGGAGATAAGGGCTTTGACTAACCCTGAAATGATCAGATATTAAGGGTAGAAGATTCCCTCTAAGTTCACAGGTTCTTCTTAAGAGTGGAAATACAGGCCAGATAAAGATAGACAATGGTGTTCAAGTCAAAGGTTACTTGAGAAGAATGCATAGAGGAGTCAGTAGTTTGGTCAAAGAAAATCTTTGTTAGAACTAACCCAAGGTGTCAGCAACAGGAGAAACTGGGTTTTTAATAAATGGGAACTCTACTATCCATTTTTCTGTATCTCTACTAGTAGTCTTTAAAAGTCCTTAATTCTTCTCCTTTTAGAAAAGTCAAGGTAGGTTTTGCACTGCATGTTTCTTAGGGGTAAGGCTATACTCTGCTGCCCTTCAAATGGCTCAGGTTTTGGAGCTGTGTAACTATTATTTCTGGCTGGCTTCTGATTGCCTCATCAAAGTTAACTCTGAAACACCTATGTCCCAAATAAAACTAACTCATGCTGAGATCACAGACACAACAGGCTTTTGAGTCTTCTATATTTATGTCAAGAACTTTGTTCAGCCATTTTCCTTTATCTCCCTTCCACATTAAAAACAAGTGAAAGATTAAGTAGCCCCAAATGAATAAAACTAAGATAAAACAGGAGGTTACAATAAAGTCTTACATGCCCAGCTGTCATTCTACCCCCAAAGGAAGTACTTTGTAAGTGTTCAAAATATTGGAAGACACAACAAAGGTCTTCCAATGAAGTTCTCAGATCTCTGCAGGAGTGAATCCCAATGGGGAGATGGCTGTGAAGCCGCTAGAGGATGATGCCATTGGCCCCATTAGAAAAGTGATGAACCTTTAAGTTCTCACCCTTCACCCCAGCACCATAGTCAATGGAAGCAGGCTCATCCACTTCTTTCCAAGCAGCTAGACTGCTCAGGAGTGATAGACCTCTGGGCTACTCTAGGAGTCCAGTCTCTGATCTTGAGTAAGGTCTTACTAGGGAGCCTCTGTAGCATGAATCTTAAAAGTTCTTATTAATAAAATCAAACCTGGGGCCAGTTATTGGGGTGAAATGCTGGATGGTCACAGAGACAGAACAAGCCACAGATAACCTCACCTGGCCAACTTCTCAGCTGATCTTGTTTCCTCAGACTGGAAGCCTCTGTGTCCTCATATCTGAATGGTTCTCAGCTGAACTATGCTGCTCAAAACCTAAAAGCTTAACTAGCCAAATGCTTCTAGTTTCTGGTCTTCACGCCTTATATATCTTTCTGTTTTTGCCATCACTCCCTGGGATTAAAGACTCACTTCTTGGGATTAAAGGCGTGTTGTCACCATGCCTGGCTGTTTCCAATGTGGCCTTGAACTCACAGAGATCCAGATGGATTTCTGCCTCAAGAATGCTAGGATTAAAGGTGTAAGTGCCACCATTTTCTAGCCTTTATATCTAGTGGCTGTTCTGCCTCTGATCCCAGATAAGTTTATTAGGGTGTACAATATTTTGGGGAACACAATACCACCACAAGCCTCCATGAACCCCCACAGGCAACCACCCTCAAAAGATCCCACTAGGGCTGTTGAATAAAATGGAAGAATCATCCCCCTGGCTGAAGAGCTGCCATTTCTCAATTAATCACAGAGACCACACAAATCTGCATTGCTGTTTTCATCCTCTGCCATGATTTGTGCAATAATTGAACAAACTTTACCATTTAAACAGGTTTAATAGGTTCCCTGGCCCAGGAGAAAGAACAGCATTGGGAAATCTTGTAAACAAATTCTGCCTAGATTTAGACTATATAAGCATAAGAGATATCTACAAATTACTTTCTATGTCCCAAGTGCCATTTGAAGGATTTTTCACTTACCATTTTGTTCAGCTTCACAATCCATACATGAATTATTCTCATGCATAGCACTTAGAAGAGAGGAGGAAACCTACTAATTAGGCAGTTGCCTCTAGAATCATAGATTTGCATATATGTGTATTTGGTTCTCCACACAATTCAGGCCCCACTTTCCTGTGCAAAACAAAGTAAAGACTAAGCAATTCTGTTAAGTGTCTGTTATACAGTAACACAAAAGCATTCCTAGCAATATGAGAGTTGTGAGGGAAATGAAAACTAATAAAAAAAATCAATATAAGGACTCAAGAGACCACTTAGCTATATTTCTTTTACAGAAGACCCAAGTTCAGGTCCCAGCATCCACACTGGGTCACTCACAACCCTCAGTAATTATAGCTCCAAGGAATCTGACACTCTCTTGTCTTACACAGGCTCCTGAACTTTGTGTGTGTGTTGTGCAATACAAACACTTTAGAAATAAAATCTTAACCTATTTGATGCAGTGGGTTCTATTTGATATTTGGAAGGATTTCAATTATTAAATGAATCAACCTTCTAACAGATTAAGATTATATTAGGTACTGAAATGGACTCTGGGATTGTACCTAGACTAGTGTATGTTCATCAAGAACTGTGACTTGCATTGGAAATCTAAAAGGAAACATATCCTCATTTTCAGTTGATAGGGTTATGTTGATGTGTCTAACCAGGCAGTATTGAAAGATGTTGCAGGTGACATTCTAATCTAGATAGCCTCACAGTGAAGTGGTTTCTTAGTGTTGCACATAAAATTAATCAGCATGCAGAAAAGGTCCAGCTCTGAGAAGATAAACGACTTAAAGGAATTTGATTACTGCTAGGGAGTAATTGGGTTCGTGTAATTAATGACTGAAGAATAGGAAGAAAACAGGGCATTATTCAAAGTTGCAGCTTGAGTCTAGGTAAAGAGGGTACTTACTGATTGGTAAGGATCCAGTGACTTGAAAACATTTTTTCCATAACAGGCATATGCAGAAATGCTTGGAATTTTTCAATTATTAATTAATTGCTAATAATTATGTCACTTGAGAGCTGCTCATGGTAGTACAAACAGGTGTAGACATTTTGATCCCTTATGTTTTTGTTCTCTCATTTTATCTTAGACACATTCCTACTAGATGTTCTTCATCTTTTCTATTTTTTGAAATTATAATATAATTACACCATTCCTCCTTCCCTTTGCTCCCTCCAAGCCCTCCCACATACCCTTCCTTGCCCTCTTTCAAAGTCATGGCCTCTTTGTTCATTAATGGTGGTTATATATATATATATATTCCTAAATACAACATGCTCAGTCTGTATAATGTTACCTATATGTATGTTTTGAGGGCAGGCCATTTAGTATTAGATAATCGGTTGGTGTGCTCTGCCCTAGGGAAGACTTTCTCTCACTCTCAGCATTCCTTAGTGCATCTGTAGTATTTGCTATAGTTGTTTACTTGTGCTTGTCACACAAATAGCATTGTACAAACCAAGCAGCTTATATTTAGTTCTATATGTGTATATACATATACATACACATACACATACACATACATTTACATATACACGTAAAATGTGATGATGTATAATCTCAAAAATATAACTAAAAATAAATTTTAAACAATCTGTGCTTGCTGGCTTTGGCTGTCCTTACTTTGCTGACTTAACTGCTCCCTAACAGTCTTTCCCACTGATTCTTGCTCATTTCCCAGATTTTTCCAAGTTCAAAATAGAGGATTGATTAAATAATAGTTCTTAATGGAAATGTGTGTGTGTGTGTATGTGTGTGTCCTTAGTTATCTCCCTTTCCATACTAGGAGGTCAACTTCAACTTAATAATTGTGATCACCCAGGCTGCTTAACCACCATGAAACTTGGTTTTCTTCTTTGTGGCTAATGATCATAACTTCATGGGATATTGAGAGGACTGAATGGTAATGATGCACATGGAGCCCTCAGCATAGCATTGCCTGCACTCAATAATTAGCCATGCTTGAAGGTCACTCACATACCAGCAGGCAGCCATGTTTCAACAGCCTGGAGTACTGTACAGAGATCTGTTCTGTTTAATAATGACTAACTCTGTGCAGGGTGTGTGTGTGTGTGGAGACCTTGAACTCCACATCTCCATAAGGCTCAAAGAGTGGTTTTCTTTTCTTAAGTAGGACAGTATGTTTGACAGCTCTAAAAAGACTGGATTAAATCACATCTGTATTAGTCTTTGGGCCAGAGCTAAGATAAAAAAAGCTGTAAAAACTTGTTCTGCCAAGTCATCTCCCAAAAGCAGGTGTGACTTGGAAGCTCATAGTACTAGAAAGAACAAAAAATCCCAATCTGAGGTCTGGCCTTAGGGGCCAGACTCTTGTCACAGCAAACTTTTAAAAACTGATTGCTAATGTTTTGCATAACTTGATTGATTAAATAAGTTCACTCCAGTGGAACTAGCTAGATCCTGAGACATTTATACAAAGGAGGCAGAGAATATATTTGTTTTTGTTGCCATCACTTTGCTGATAATTTTCTTTGTTTGAATGGACCTCTGTATCCTTCCACTCTTGAGTTTTCCTACTTAGAGTCACTTTCATTTATTTAATTATTTGCTCAGGCTATACTTCCAGCAGGGTTCAGACACTTCTTTCTATGCACCGATCTCTGAAACCTATATAAAAAAAAAAAAAATCTTGGCAGATGAGACCTTACTATTTAGCTAACTCTCTGTGACCTTAAATATTCAGCAGAAGAGGCTCCCATTAAGTCAGCTGGTCTAAAGAACTGTCAGGTGTCCTATTTGGGAACAAATTAATGGAAACTCAGTCACTATTATGGAACTATTTATTCAGGAATGTTTGATAACAAAACTTGGATGAGGACACTGGAGGCCCCCAGGGGTGCTGAACAAGTGGTTACTCTGACAGATATTTCAGACTGTTGTAATGTGGCGATTTAACAAGGCAATTCCACATAGTTAAAAAGGAGGTTTATTTTGGGGTAACTTACAGCCAGTAAAGGGGTTGGTTAAAAGATCTGGGAGAGATGAGGTGTAGTCCAGTGGGGTTCTCTGGAGAACTCTGACTGTTCTGCCATCCAGCATCCAGGATCACCAGAAACCAAGAGGCCCAGCACATCTAGATCTTGGGTTTTAAGGGCTCCCATCTTGGCCCCACCCCAGGGGCAGGTCACAGGTAGGTGGGGCAGGTCACAGGTAGGTGTGGCAGTTACTAGAAGCCTCACTAGGGGTAGTACTTCCAGGTCAAAGCTAGAACAGCTACCCACTACACTGTTGTTATTCAAACACATGTACCTCCTTACACTGTTTCTATCAAAGGTAATTCTGCCCTTCATTCAGGGCTCAGAGTCCTTTTCATGATTCTTTCATGAATTACTCCATTCGACCAAGCAATTTTGTGTATTCCTCTCATCTTTGTACAAGTATTCTTGTCACTTTTCTACCCTAGGTGTCCATGAAAGAAGAGACAATGTCTATCCCACTTTCACACAAATTTGCAACTACTTATCTAATTCCTCACGGCCTTAAAATTTTATGGTTGGTCAACAATTGGTCAAGACACTGTTATTTAAAGTGACAAAGAACTGTTGTGTTTCTTGAGCTTTTTCTTTGGCATTTTTCTTCTGTTTGTTTGCTTTTGTTTTATCTTATCTAATTATTGTTATATTTGTATGTGAGAGAAAGAAAGAGTGTGGATTTCAGTGGGGGGAGGAAAGGTAGATGATCTGGGAGGAATTAGGGGAGGTGACACAATAATCAGAATGTACTCTATGGAAAAAAATGTCTATTTTCAATAAAATTAGAATGTTCCAAACCATCAAAAAAGTGACACACATACAAAAACTAATGAGTGGGGAGGAGAGTGGACTCATTGTGTAGTAGGTTGTACACAGTACAAGAGCATTGCCCACTGGAGAAAATAAAGACATTGAAAAATTAACATATGCTGCTTAAAAATCACACCTCTAACTCCCGTGCTTAGATCCTTGACAGTTTTCACACACAATTACTTGCTTTTAAAGCAGTGCCAAAAGAGTTTCACTGATTTCACTCTGCTTCTGAATGCCGTTTTAAGTAGATTGACATCAAAACCCCCATTTTGTCTGGGCTGTAATCTGATATCAAATACAATAAAAGGCAAATAATAGAACAGTGGGTGCCAAGTATTTTTTTTTCAAGTGTGTTAAGCAAAAACCTTCCAGAAAGACAATACACATTTTCCTTTCCACATTGTTTCCTGTCTCTCATAATATATTTCCTCCATCACTGTTTTGTGGACTTTTCTCTTTTTTCTTTATTAGGTTCTCTTCTTCTTCACTATCACACATACTCAGGGCTACAATTCTCTCTTCTTTTTGTGAAATCTCAAACTCATTACCTCAGGCTTACCATCCAATTTGACAAAAGTTTCTGTATTGTTTTTTGTTAGCCAGTTGCAGAACAGAAACTTAGAGAGCTTTTAATCCAACCACAATCTTTTCCAGAAATATTTCAACAATATTGAGCAACATGTTCCTCTTTAGCCTTCAAGTTCAAGACAAGACTTTCTACTCAAGGGTATCTCTTGGTTCTCATAAGTTATGTACATTGAATTAAAGTGTTTGGACTGTCAATCCAGCGCTCCTGATTTCATCATTTGGAGCCCCACAAAACTAACTTTATCTCTCTTCCACACAGCTGCTGACTTTTGGCATATCAAAACTTTCTTTAACCTTTTCCAATATTTAAATTCCTAGGGTCTCTAGATGGCTAAATAGAGACTTGTTTGCACCTGAACAAAGAAGACCTAAAGCAACAGTTGAATAGCTAGTTGCATTTTTTAAGCTTTTTATTAGCATATATTAATTACACATGATAAAGTACTTCATTATAACATTTTCCTAGATACATATTATGTATTTTGATCACGTTTATTCCCATTATTGTCCCTCTCCCATTCCCACTAACCTACTTATCTCCTTCCTCTTATTAACCAGTTCCTCTTTGATTTTTGAATTCTCCTCCTCCTTTTTCTTTTCCTTTCTTTCTTCTAATGAGTCAATGAGTTTAATTAGGGTTACTTACAGAGTGTGGGGTCTTGCCCCACCGGGAACTTAGGTCACCGCTGAAGAAGTGGCCTGGAACCTAGGAAAGGTAAGTGCACAGCTCACCCATTCCTTAGCCTTCCTCTTACCCAGAGACAATCAGATGCAGCGCGAGAGCGAGAGTCAAGTCAAGCAAGAACTCAGGCAGTAAGCCTCTTTTATAGCAAAAATCCTCAGAACCCTAGAAGGGGGTGGAAGGAACCAACCAATCGTTTTAAAGGTTACCCTATACTCATTTCCTTGTTTATGAGTTGTTTGTGCTCTGACATCATCTCCTGATCTTGGTATCTTATCTCATTGTAAACAACTTGAGCTAACTTCCTTTCGGCACCGTTTGTATCTGATCTCTGGGTGAACAGCTTGAGCTAACTTCCTTTCTCACCATCTTTGTCGCTCATGTATGCCCCGCAACAGAGCACCAATGAGGGATTGTTTGATGAAGCATAGGCAATTTACCAGTGGCCACCTCAGAAGAGAAATTAGCTCTCCCTCCCCCCTTACTTCCATTAGCTGCGTATGAGTTTTCAGAGAAGGGTAGTATCTCATGTTTCCTTTCTTGACCGTGATAGAATTTTGATAGACTCATCTTCTATAGGGGTTGTGCAGATAATCACAGTTTCTTAAGGCTCAAGGGTACAATGGCTGTGTCCTGACTAGAAGAGAGTGTTCTATAGCACTCCGTCACTTCCTTCATCTCTTTCATTTTTTTTTGTTTCCTCTCCAAAATGTTCAGAAGCTCGGAGGGGTTGAATAGACGGCTCATATTTTCAGCATTTTGACAAATTAAAATTCTCTACATTAACAATTTCCAAAATAAACTTTTCTGGCCAACACTGACAGCATCACTAATTTATAGGCATGAACATTAATATTAAGATGGCAATCTGAGAAGCACATCATTTAGTAAAACACCATCAGTAGAGCCCATGACCTGTTGAGCCATGAGCTTTTGAACAGATTTACAGTAGAGCAGCAATTTGAGATGAGTGACCTTAAGAGAATGCTAGAACTCAGCAATGAAGAGAATGGGACTTTATAAAACTTGGCCACCTACCAAGGTAATGGTGACCCTGACTACCCCATACCAGAGCAAACTGGAGTTTTCACAGCAACCTTGCTTTACAAAAAAAAAAAAAAAAAAAAAAAAAAAAAATTCACATTTTCTACCTGCCATGTTAAATCTTCATAATCTTCATAATAATAGAAAGAAATAGATAACTGGGATTTATTCATTAATAATGAAGATTTTCTTTAAAAGCACACCTTTAAATGTTATTGTGGGCAAAGGCATGCATCATTGAGTACCGTAAGTAGCTGGAGATCTTTATTTGCTGTCAGGTTGACTTGTCAGCATCCTCTGTCCTAATGTGCGTTCCCCGAGGAAACTGCCCTACACAAACTGCTACAAGGGCAGTTTTTTCCTTTGGCTGTTTGTTCACTATTAAGACCTTGATACTCTATGGATCTGAGTAAGGGCAGGACATTAATCCTCCTATAGCCTTCTGCCAGGTCTTTTAGACCTCGTAGTGACCCTTTACTAAACCTTATAGCTTTTTCTCCTTCTGGATTGATGTAATAGTTGCCTCTCCAGCTCCCCAAAGGTTCTCACCATTTCCTTCCCTGGAGCACTATTCTATCTCTCCTAAATTTCTGTTAACCTTGCTCAACCTCTTGAAATAGTCTCTTCATTAAATTGCCCTCCATTTCTTTCTTGACTATGCCATCTGTTTTCTGTCTGGGCCCCCAATGACACAGCAATTTATTAGAATTATAGATTTTTTTCAGAGGTTGATGATAACTTCCATGAGCTATAGCTACTCTGCACATTCTTTAAAATGGACATGATTCTATCAACATTTGTCATGGAGTGATTCAGATACCCCAGATTTTCTCTGGTCATTGTTCAAACCAGTCATCCATCAGCCAGATCCTACCTCATGAGGCTTTAGTGTGTACTTGGTTATAAATGTCATGAAAACATGAACACTGGATTTATCTGTTAACAGCTGAATTTTAAGGTGCTCATCAAGATAATCTTTAGTTCCTGCTTTTATTAACATGAAAGAAAAAGCATATGCCTACACTCACAGACCCTGCAAAGAAAGACAACTATCTCTGACAATCCTTGGACGCCTGGTTTGAGAAACCCTGGGTACAGTGAATAAATGTTTGAGATCTGAAAACTTGACAATTGCCTAATTTTGACTTGATTACTTCTAGCACTATGTCTTTAGCCAACTTATCAAATATTTCTGAATTTCAAGTTATTAGTTGAAGTACAAGACACAAGCATCTACTTCATAGATTGATTAAATAAGATACTTCATTAAATGTTAACACAAGCTGTCATCTAGAAAGCACAGTAGAGATATATATTTAAAGGAAGAAAAAACATTTCCATGAGAAATATGGACACGGGCTGGAGAGATGGCTCAGACATTAAAGGCTAGGCTCACAACCAAAATATAAGAGAAATATGGACATAACTCTTCAGTTGCCTCATCAATAAAAAGTAAAGAATTAGACAAAGGCATTGATGTCAGGCTAAGAGATTGGTTACTAATTTAAAGATATTTTTATTTTTTATTTTTATTAATATATGTATGTGTGTGTGCAAGCTGTATGTGTGAGTGTCTGCATGAGCTAGAAGAGGACATCCAATTCCCAAGAGATGGAATTATAGGCACCTGCATATCACAGCTTCTGCCCCATTTCCTATGAGTTTCTCTGAATGAATCTTTGATCTAGGGAATGACACTAAGGAAGCCTCAGTCATAGGAGAAAGGGGGTGTGTGCTCTCGATAAGCTGTGCTTTAGTACTTCCCTAAGAACTTGGTGAAGTTTTCCTAGATGCATTGTAATTTAGGCTTCATCCACTCTATCTTCTGTCCTTTCCTCTCTACTTGAGGCCAGCTTAGCACACAGTTTGAAACTTTCCCATGACTTTCCTTGGTTCCTTTCCATCTTCTTTCACAAGCATCTCTGTCTTAGTTAGGGTTTCTATTGCTGTGAAGAGACACCATGATTATGGCAACTCCTATAAAAGAAAACATTTAATTGGGGTGGCTTACTTACAGTTTCAGAGGTTCAGTCCATAATCATCATGGTGGGGAGCATGGTGGCATGAAGGAAGATCTGGTGCTGTAGAAGTACCTGAGAATTCTACATCTTTCAAGTAACAGGAGGTTGACTGAGACACTGGGTGGTATCCTGAGCATAGGATACTTCAAAGCCCACCCCCACAGTGACACATTTTCTCTAAGGAGGCCATTCCCACTCCAGCAAAGCAACACCTCCTAGTATAGTCACTTCCTATGAGATTATTACATTCAAACTACCACAATCTCCCACAATAAAAATTCTTTCATTTTAATCTTCTCTTGGTACCTGCTTCTATGAGGATTAATATGTCACAGGTATAGATAGCATAAATTATGCCTCTTTTCTATACCCTAAAAGCTGTGTTTCTTTTTATTTCTCCACTATCTCTTTTTAATTTTTGGAAGAAAATCATTGACAATTATCATGGTAGATACTCTTGAAACAGTGTTAAGAGTCAGTAAAACTCTAAAGTATATATGGAACTTTCTTATATGAATTTAATGTGTCTTCAAGAGTTTATTATGATTTTGTTCTTAGACTATAATTTGAATTATTTTTAAATCAGCCCAAATGTTTCAGAAAGAAAACTATGCAATCTTTTCAGTTGAATTGTTAAACTTTCTTCACAAATAACTCTTAAATCACTTGTATAAAGCTTTGAAAGCTTTAGAGTAAGGTGAGCTTTGTTAAATTACGTAATCCCTACTTAAAGCAATGTAATGTATTTTGAAGGCACAATTTTTTAAAAGATATTTGAAATACAGCTTATTCTGATTCTAGTTGAAAAGGAATAGAGTGATAGTAACAAGCAAGATTTCACCCTTGACCGTCCATTGTTGAATTTTTATATTTGAAAAAAGTGAATTTCAGTTCTACTAAATATGCAGGTCCCAAAATGAAGACAAACTTTTAACTTTTATAACCACAATGCCTAACGATCTCCTCCAGCATCCCAGAGATGAGGTACATGTTCTGCTTAGCTGGAAAATAAAGTTGCATACACATTATTTCCTTTCTAGAGTCATAAGACAGTCTACTAAAGTACTCTGTTGGCCCCAGGTTCCAACTTTATTTTTCTCACAGGTCATATTTCTTATGCAAGAAAGCCATTGACTGAGAAAGTTCCAAGTCATGCTCAAACTGACAACCCTAGGTGAGAAATAGCTGGGATAGTAATAAATTCCATGCAAGTCAGAGGAAAGGTTTCTTAAAGTCATAGTTTTGGCAGAAATGTTACGGCACTGAAGATTGGTCTTTTAGTGGAAAATAATACATTTTTTCTCTTCTTTCCTGCCCTTTATATCCACTTTTAGCCACATAAAATGAGGAGGACATTTTTATACACCTATGCAAGATCTTTATGCCAGTTGAGAATATATTTCCAAGTAACTCTTGATATCACATAAGAGACTTATGATGGCGCAGTAAGTCCAGACAATATACAATCTTCAATAGCCACCTCTTTATCCTTCAAATTGCCCCCTGATGGTTATCTCATATCTCATATGCTGAACTTTGTAAGTCTTCTTTTGGGATAAAACACTGAGGGATGGATTTTACCATCCAAGGTGCTATATACTTGTTTTCATGTTTACAAATCTGTTGATATTTAATGAATGAATTTTCCAACATTCTTATCACCAATGATTTCAAGTTTAAGCTGAGCATGGGGCTTTCATTGGGCATCTACTTCTGTGTTCCTTCTGGATATCTCTGCACCCTTCAGACTGAGGCTCTGAGGTCAGATTTTTAAGTACTTTATTACCAGTTTGCGATACAAAATAAAGTGATTTTAATAAAAAATTCAGGGAGACTCCCTGAAATATCAGGCAAAAAGAAATCATAATTAAGGCAGAAATTAATGAAAGGAAGACAAAGAAAATGATTATGTAGGATCAATCAAACAAAATACTGGTTATTTGAAAAAAATAAGATTGACAAACCTTGATAGAAACTAACCAAATGAGAGAAAGGATGCAAATTATTACAATTAAAGATGAGAGACAGTATAAGAGATTCTTATGAAATATGCAAGCTTATGAAGTACTTTGGAAATACATTCCAAAAAACTAGAAAAATCAAGAAAAATGCATTAATTCATAAGATCATATGAGCTATTAAAATCAAGTCAAGAAAATATAAGAAACTTTAGATATTCTCAACAAGCAACAAGATTGAGGCAATTAAAAAAAAGATATTAAACCAAAAAAAAAAAAAAACCCGGGTCTAGATGCATTCACTGCAGAATTCCTACAAACCACTAATAAAGCAGAGTGAATATTTTATTGATTATTTCATCCAATAGATATGGAATGCACACATATCTCATGGAATCTTTATACATACCATGTAATAGGCCCCAGCACAATTCCTAACAAATATGGAAAAAATAAAAATAATTTCTTATATCTTATCAGATCATATTAAAATAAAACTAGAACTCAATAATAACTACACAAGTAATTGGAGACTGAATAAGAGATACTTAGTTATTAGAGAAATAAGTGAGGAAATTTCAAAAATATCTAGAATCAAAAATAAAAATGAAAACACAATTTACCAGAACCCAGATATAGCTAAAGCAGTTCTTGGTTGATATTTTATTGCTATGAACACTCATATTAAAGCAATAAGAGAAGGGGGCTGGAGAGATTAGTTAGTGGTTAGAAGAACTTACTGGTCTTGCAGAGAACCAAGGCTCAGTTTCCAGCTCCCACATTAAGTGGCTCAAAACCCTTGTAATTCCAGTATTTCCAACCCCTCTTCTACAATTTTCCTGCATTTCTCATGTGGAAGTTGAGTTAGAGATCTATCAGTTGGGTTTGGGAACCCACAGTCACCTATTCTCTGCATTTTGATGAATAGTGGAACTCTGTAATATTCCTCATCTATTGCAAAAAGATTATTTGATGAAGAGTGAGCACTATAGTAATCTGTGGGTATAAAAATAATAACTTAGAATATAGTTATAAATATAGAAATATAGATTAGGAAAATAGCAATAGTAGGTTCTCCTCTAGGGTCTATGACATCTCTAATCTCTGGTAGTTGGCTAGATTTATAGTACCAGGCATGAATTCCCTCTTATTGAATGAGTCATATGTTCAATCAGACAACAGTTGGTTATCCCTAGATGTAAGTGCCACTATTGCACCTTTGGATATACCTTACAGTGCTACTCACTGTTGTGGTTCATAGACTTTATTATCTGGCTAGGACCTTTGACTTCTTTGTTTACTAGGGAGCTTGTACAGCACCTTCAGACACAATGAGAGCTAGTCCTTAGGGAGATGCTTCCAGGTCCATTCTAGCTCAATTCCTCTAAATTTTTTTTTTATCTGAAGTGTGTAGTGTCCTCACCAATAGGATCTCAGTATCAAGTTCTGGAAGATAACTACAGACAATGGCAATAGTTTAAATAGTATAGGGAGACTCTTATCTGTATGAATTGTACATCAGAAAAACAAATCATGCAGTCAAAAAATAGGCTAATGAATTGAAGAGACAGTTCCCAAAAGAAAAAGACAAATAGCCAATAAATATTTGTTAAAGTGCTCAATGTCCTTAGCCATGATGGAAGATGCAAATTAAAACTGTACTAAGATCCCATCTCCCCTTGTTCAGAATGTCTATCATCAAGAAAACAAACGAGGCTGGAAAAATGACTCAGTGGTTAAGAGCGTGGACTGCTCTTGTGGAAGACACAAGTTTGGTTCCCAGAACCCACATAGTTCATAACCAACTGCAACTCCAGTTCTAAAGGCTACAAAATGCTCTTCTTCCAACACACACACACACACACACACACACACACACACACACACACACACACACACTTAAAAAACTTGAAAATGACAAAAAATGCGGGCGAGAATGTAGAAAGTGAAGAATCCTTCTTGGGTAATCAATTATTCAACATTAAATTATTAGCATTGAAAACATACATACAAGAAACATTATACAGACCAAAGTGGAAAATGATCTGATTATATTTTAAGAAAGAACAAAAAAAGAATCTTTCTTTTAAAACCTGCTGGTATGGGAGTCAACTAGTACATGCACTATGAAAGTCAGTGTGGAGGCTCCACAGAAAACTAAATTTTAAGCTTCCACATGATGCTGTTGCACTGTAACTGTCATAGCTGGAACAAATGTATTTCAGAGTAAATTAGGATGGGTGTGCCCCTCCCTGAGGCTATCAGACTGTTGAAATGATAGTTTGGATGAATTGGGATTTCTCTAGGACTTTCATATTTGGGAGGGGAGAAGTTGAATTCTGGTGCCAGCTCCAGGAGAAACTTGTTTTCCAGGAAGAGACTTTACACAATTCTGACAACTTGTAAGACCACTTTACAGGAGAGATTGCATCCAGGACTATGATGTGTCACTGATGGGTAGGACCATATTATGACAAAGAGTGCTTAGTTATGCATACCTGTTGCCCTTTATTTAAACCTTCACCTTCTATCATCTATATCCCTAAAGTAAACTTGGGCTCACTGAACATCTTTTTTTTTTGTTTCCTTACCACCCAATATGGCCAAACTAATGAATATCATTTCTCAGATTTTTACTATTACTTGTCACTTTAACTGGCATAGGGATGACAAATGTGAATCAAGTTTGTTAGGGCTGTTAAAGCAAAGACATTGACCCTAAAACCTCCAGTTACAATGCTACTCCTAAATTGTACTTGATGGACTCTAAGTCAACATATTACAGAGACATTTATGCATTCCTGTGCATAACTGGATATCAATCATCAGATGAAGAGATTAAAAATGTGATATATATATATGAATTTTTTCAGCTATAAAGAAAGCATGAATTTGCAGAAATATAGATTGAAATCAGAGATCATCATGTTAAGTAAAATAAGCCAGATTTGATGGTAAATATTACATGTTTTCTCTTATATGTAGATTTTAGATGTGTGTGTGTGTGTGTGTGTGTGTGTGTGTGTGTGTGTGTGTGTGTGTGTTGAGAAGACAAAGGGGAGTACTGGAAGACAGAAAAAGAAATTTGAAGGAAGGGTAGGAGGGTTATGGACTACATGTGGTGTAGAAGCAGAAAGAAGGACTATTTAAAGGGAGGAAAGGCACCAGAAAGAGAGAGGGATTGGAGACCAGGAAGAAGGATAAGAACAACATAAAATGACATTTATGTATGAAAAGTGCTATAAAGAAATCGTTCACTTTCTATAGTGACCTAAACAATAAAAATCAAAGCACACAAGGAATATTCATTAAATTACAAAAATTATTTTAAAAGTGATAATTAAAACAACAACCTCCAGGGAAAAGATAAGAAACATCACAAACTTGCTGTGTGATGTGCACTGCAGGGTGAGTAGGTCCTCTCTCATTTCCCTGAATTCAGTTCTTTAACTAATTAATTTGAATGATTTTCTGGAATGCCTCTCTGCTTTCCCTTAAATCCAATTTAGATTCTGTTTTCAGTTTTAACAGTCATATTTTCCTACATTTGTCTGAGCTGTGTTTGTCACAGCTGTTATCAACTCCGTCCCATCTGCTTCCCCTCTTTTAATGTTCCTGTCATGTTATACATTATCTAGAGCTATACCATTCTCTATGTATCTATTTACATAATCTATATATGAATAGCACATGCATGTATATACCCTTCATCTAAACTCGGAGGATTCCATGCAAAGGAGATTATTGGAGCAGTTCAGTCTACCATCTTGATTGAGTGCTGTGGTGGTATTGTGTTCCCCAAAATATTGTGTACTCTAATAAATTTATCTGGGGTCAGAGAACAGACAGCCACTAGATACAAAGGCTAGAAAATGGTGGCACTCACACCTTTAATCCTAGCATTCAAGAGATAGAAATCCCTCTGGATCTCTGTGAGTTCAAGGCCACATTGGAAATAGCCAAGCATGGTGACACACGCCTTTAATCCCAGAAAGCCAGCCTTTAATCCCAGGGAGTGGTGGTAGAAAGCAAAAAGATATATAAGGCGTGAGGACCAAAAACTAGAAGATTTTGGCTGGTTAAGCATTCGGCTGGTTAAGCTTTCAGGCTTTGGAGCAGTAGTTCAGCTGAGAGCTATTGGGATGAGGACTCAGAGGCTTCCAGTCTGAGGAAACAGGACCAGCTGAGGAACTGGTGAGGTGAGATAGCTGTGGCTTGTTCTGTCTCTCTGACCTTCCAGTATTCACCCCAATAACCGGCCTCGGGTTTGATTTTATTAATAAGAACCTTTAAGATTCCTGCTACATCTGGCGCCCAACGTTCGTGTTACGAATTCATGAAAAAGCTGTTTGAGTGTGGCCTTGTCAGTCCGAGCTCAGGCCCAAGCTACACTCAGCCGGTTGTGGTGGCACACACCGGTAGGATTTGCTGAAGGAGACAGAGGCAGGAAGATCCCGAGTTTGAGGCTGGCCTAGGAGGCTTGGGAGAAGCTTTGGCCTGGACTGAGCCACAAACAGTGGTGGGACCATGGAGGCAGTGGCTACTGCTCCACATTGCCAGCTCCTTCTCATCATGTTGGTGACTGCGGTGATGCTGCTACCTGGGACGAAGGGTTTACTGCTGCTGGTTCAGAGAAGAATTGCCAGGACCATCGTGTTACAAGAAAGCATCGGCAAAGGTCAGTTTGGAAAAGTTTGGCAAGACAAATGGTGGGGAGAAATTGTTGTGAAGATTTTCTGTTCTAGGGAAGAATGTTCATGGTTCCGAGAGACAGACATTTATCAGACTATAATTGCTCCAAACCACAGAGGAGGCAAAAAAAAAAAAAAAAAAAAAAAAACAAGTCCGCAGGAAACCATGACCACGCCTAACAGTGACTTTGAAATCTTCAAAAAGATGACAGGATCCTACAACGATGATCCCACATGGACTATGATAAAGCCATTAAGCCAATTAACACCATGGAAAAATCGACGTTGGACTACAAACTGGTCAGGACAATTTCGAGAGGACTAGTTGAGATGATCCAGCCTGACAGACTACTCAAACAAGGACTTGAAACAAGCCCTGAAATTTCCTTTTATGCAGAGACTGGACAAATGATAGAGGACTTGACAATTAACCCAAAAATTTTCTTTTCAAGATTCCCTAAAGATATCTTCACCCCTAGAAAGCAAAAAGGAAAAGAGAATATAGATATGAGATAGATCATTGAATCTACTCTGAGAGAAAAGATAAAGAAATAATAGGATAAATAGGTAGATCATTGAATCTACACTGAAGAAAAGGGGGAAGATATAAAAATGACAAAAGGTAGACTACTGAATCTATTATGAAAAGAAAAAAGAGTGAATATGGATATAAGATAAAAAGGGAGATTATGGAATCTACTTTTAAAAAGAAACTACTTGTTTTAAATAAGATAAGTAATGAAAATTTTTTGGTCTGAGTTTATCAGATGTTACTGGACTGGACATTGTTAATATATATAATGGAGTTTTTATCTGAATCTGTCAAATGTTAATGGACTAGACATCATTAATGTAATTTTTGTCTGCATATATTGTATATACTTATTGGATAGTTTTTCTTGTGTTATAAGCTTTTTTAATTTTAGACAAAAAGAGAGGAAATGTGGTGGTATTGTGTTCCCCAAAATATTGTGTACTCTAATAAATTTATCTGGGGTCAGAGAACAGAAAAGCCACTAGTTAGGCAGTGATAGCACACGCCTTTAATCCTAGCATTCCAGAGATGGAAATCCCTCTGGATCTCTGTGAGTTCAAGGCCACATTGGAAATAGCCAAGCATGGTGACACACGCCTTTAATCCCAGAAAGCCAGCCTTTAATCCCAGGGAGTGGTGATAGAAAGCAAAAAGATATATAAGGCGTGAGGACCAAAAACTAGAAGATTTTGGCTGGTTAAGCATTCAGCTGGTTAAGCTTTCAGGCTTTGGAGCAACACAGTTCAGCTGAGAACTATTGGGATGAGGACTCAGAGGCTTCCTGTCTGAGGAAACAGGACCAGCTGAGGAACTGGTGAGGTGAGATAGCTGTGGCTTGTTCTGTCTCTCTGACCTTCCAGTATTCACCCCAATAACCGGCCTCGGGTTTGATTTTATTAATAAGAACCTTTAAGATTCCTGCTACAGAGTGCTGACAGTGTTTTCACATTTGAACACTTGGAGGCATATAGGTTGTTATATTTTCTGTGGTCAATTTGACAATATTATTTTTCTGCTTCTCTTTCCCCATGCTTTAGCGACTGAAAAGGAGACATTATTCCCAGTATGATCCTAGCACTTGGAAGAGTAGAAGTCACCATTGCTCCTGAAATAGAGGCATGGGAACATGACCATCAGAGGTGAGGGATAAGCATGAATGAACTAATCAATCTGTGCTCTGAAGTGGTAGCTTCCCATGATTCCTGTTCCTTCTGATTGTTGGAACACTGGCTGTATTAATTATTTTTCTTGTCTGTATGATATCAGCCCTGAAAAAAAAAAAAAGCATAAGGAAGGACGTGTTTACTTTTGGTCACAGTTCAAGGTGACACTCCTTTATGATAGAGAAGTCATGGTGCCATGGACTTCAGCAGCTGGTTACATTGCACCAACACTTGGGAAGCGCAGAGTCATAAGATTAGTGCTTAAGTCACTCTCTACCTTTTATTGAGTCAAGGACCTGAACCCATTGAATAGCTCCTAAACGTAACTAATGTAATGGAGATGGTCCCTTGTAGACATGTCCAGAGGCTTGTCTCCTAGGTGACTCTAGATCCCGGCAAGTTAACCGTCAATGTTAACCATCCCTCTGCCACGACTTACTTGAGTCTGGTTACCAGCCATCCTATTGATTTTGTTATTATTCTATCCCTATTTCTATTTTCTTGACAAAACTTTGATATGCAAATGTTTGGCAACTTGTCCACGGCTCTATATTTAACCAGGGTGTGAACTGATTTGCATCAGTGCCCTGTACTTTTACTTTCTTCTGACTACCCACCCTGGATGTGTTACATTTTAAAATGGTGAATAGGCTGTTTTATCTCCATGTATAGGAGGATGTGTCCTTACACACACACACACACACACACACACACAGATATAATACTTCACATTACTTTGATCTTCTTTAGGCTGCTTTAGAGGAGTCTAGGGTAAATTAAATACATGACTAATGAAGAAAAAGAAACAAAAGTATTTGAAAATTTGAATGATTTTTTTGTTGTTGTTATTTTTCATAACCGTAGGTTAAATGAGGAGAGGAGAAGGAAAAACAGGTACTGGGGAAACACCACAGTCAGAAAAGTGTCCGTTGTACAAGTATAAATACCTGAGTGCAAGCCCTAGCTCCTAAATATGAAGCTGGACACGTTGACACTCACCTGTGAACCCAGTACTGTGGAGGGAGAGACAGTGGGTCCCTGCGACTTGCTTGCTAGCAAATCTAGCTGAATGGGTGAGCCCCAAATTCAATGAGCAATATTCTCCCGAAATCATGCCAAAAGCACATGAGGAAACAGCAACGTCAACCTGTATGTTGTATGAACACATACATACACAACCTGTTTGTGTATGAACACATACATATATATACACTATATATACACGCAGGAACAGTGCCATACCCCTCCCCCCACCCCCGCCACCACGTACCTCCCCCCTAGACAGACTGAAATATAAAAAAGAGAAAACAAGAAACTGTGACTCAGGGTGCTAACAGTTATTTATGTAACTACAGCCAACCATTCTGTATTTGTGTACAAGCTGTTTTGAAGTACTCAATTCTAGTAATTTTCAATATTAGTTAGTTGGAAGGGGCTGATTTATGATGAATCTTTACTTAGACTGGGGAGAATGTGTAACAAACCATACCGTTATTACTAAGAATTTGCCATCATTTTATTCAAGCTAACAATTACATTTAGAGGCTTGTCATTTGTGCATTATGTTGTTGACATTTCACTAGACATCAGTGTTACCTTCTTGTAAACAACAAGCTTTGCAACAGTATTTTATGTCTACTTCTCAACATGTTTTTTAAAATTTCTTAGAAAGCAGAAAAAGCAAAAGTTGGCTTAACAACAAAGCAATTGACTTAACTGCAAAATTAATGCCTAAGGTATGCTTTAAAATATGTATTGCAGAAGAAAAAAATCTAGAGATTGGAGTTGTGTTGCTATGGGAACAAACTATAGAATGACATTAAAAAGAAAATTAATTTATTCACTTGTTTCTTTTGTACCATTTTACTCTGTTTGTAAATGGTCAAATGTTATATATTTGACAAAAACAGTAGATACAAAATGATTATTCTAGTATTTATTATTATCTTGAAAGCATATTCAATAACAAATAGCACAGCTAATTAGGCTTATAGCTCAAATAAGTTAACTAATAAGCTGTATGCATATTATATTTTTTTAAATTGTTAAACAAATTGAAAACTTCAGTTTTCTATATCAGTGGATATAGATATTTTATTTAGTCCATTCCCTTGGGCCTCCACACATGTGTACTACACAAAAGAAAAAAATTACTGAAAAATTACTAAAAAAATATTAAAATAATATTTTATTTTTAAGTGCAATCAAATATTGACAAGGCAGCAAATAATTATCTAGTTGAAATAGTGAAACTCACAGTGATGGCTAGTTTCTGACACCTTGACACAAGATTCAGTCATTTCTGAAGTGAGACCCGCAGTTGAGAAAATGCTGCCACTAGATTGGCCTATGTGTTGTGATATATTGTGTACCTCAATAAAACTTTTCTGGGGATCAGAAGGCAGAGCCAGCCACTAGATTAGACATAGAGGCCAGACAGCAATGGCACACACCTTTAATCCTATCACTCGAGAGACATAGATCCATCTGGATCTCTGTGAGTTCAAGGCCACACTGGGAACAGAGTCAAGCAGTGGTGGCACACACCTTTAATCCAACACTTGCCATCTCATGCCTTTGCTTGGGAAGCACACATATTTTTAATCCCAGGAAGTAAGATGGCAGAAAAAGGCTTGAGGAAACAGGAACTTGCTGTCTTGAGACTGAGGATTTCCTAGAGGTAAGAGCTTGTGGCTGGCTTGTTCTGCTTCTCTGAACTTTCAGCTTTCACCCCAATATCTGGCTCTGGGTTTTCTATTTATAAGAACTTTTAAGATTTGACACGGCCTGTGGTGCATTTTCTTGACTGATGTTTGGTGTGCAAAGTCCAGCTCACTGTGGGTGGTTTGTCAGTGAGTCCTAGATGGTGTGAGAAAGCTGACTGAGCAAGCCATAAGGACTAAGTCAGTAAACAGCATTCCTTTGTGGCTCCAGCATCAGTTCCTGCCTTAAGTTCCTGCCTAGATTTACCTAGATGGTGATAGAGTGTGATCTGAGAGTTGAAAATTGAAATAAACCCTTTCCTTCCCGCATTGCTTTTGGCCATGTAGTATTTTAATCACAGCAATGGCAAACCGTATCAAAGTTGTCCTCACCTGGAGGGAATTTCCTAACCTAAATTTTGATCTAGATAGCTTCAGAATGTGTAAGAACAGAAATTAAATTTGAAAATCAACTATGCAACCAAGAGGCAACCCTGATGAGGTTAGCCTGGGGTCCACAAATAGTAAGATCTACACAGTAGGACAGACTTGGAAAGAGACTTCCATATAACTTGAATTCATAAAGCTTGTCTTTCAACAGAGTAGCTAGCTCGTGGGGTAGTTTTTAAAAATGTATGGCCACAGACTTGCCCTTGAATAGGTTATTAAACCTGATTCATACTGCCTGATGATTTTAGAAATCCTTAAACTACAAATTTAGTTTGTTGTGGTGACCAACTGATGATGACTCTGGATGTAAACACAGTGCCAAACATCTCTGGAGTATCATATGTTCTTACATAGACTTTTAGCACTAGTAAAAGAAAACTAAACACACCCCTGAGTAAGGCATGAATGAGCACCATCAGAAATAACAGAAGCTTGCAAATCCACAAACACTCAATGTTAAATCAATGAGTCATTCATCACAAAACACATTTATTCATGAAACTTCCTTTAGGGAAAAGGAAGCAATAAAAAAGACTTGATGGATTTCAAACAACCAACTAGAAATGCCATCCATTAAAATTATGTTAACTGAAGTGGAATCACAAAGAGTATATTTAACACTAGACATAACCTAAGAAAAATAAGCTATAAGATGGATGAGCAAAAATTATAGGAAGATTGGCAGAGAGAGACAAAAAAGATGAAGTTCGGGAAGAAGTTAAAAAATACAAAAGTTAAAATAAGAACTTATAACTTTTCTTGATGTATAAGGTGACAAAGCAAAAAAATGGCTATATTTGTATTTTTTTTTGCATTTAAACTTGTAGCAGATTTACATAGTGTATTTATTTATTATGTATGTACCATTGTAAAGAAATGCAAACTGTATAATCTACACATATATATCTAGGAAGGTGGTATTACTATTTCTTCCTCAAATTTAAAGTGTAATACATTGAGATTATATTAAAATGTTTACAAACTTAAACAAAATCCAAAACTATGCTTGATATATTGATTTTAATTTGACAAGCAAATGGACATCTTTTAATAAACTACAACTTCTATATTTAATGTTCCTAATACTAAATTATAATTATTAACTTAAACACATACACATACACTCACTCACACACACACACACACACACACACACACACACACACACACCACACACACACACATACACACTCACACACACGGTGATTTCTTTGTTGAGTTAAAATGAACTGACATCTAATTCATTCTAACCTTCAGGAAGTAAGTATCTCTAAACTACCTGAAAAGTTTTCATTAATACTTTTTAACTGTCCAGAGATGAATGGTACAAGACAATCAAATTATTCCATTACTTTCTTCCCCTAAATCTTATGATCAATTATGGATTTTGCTATTTACTTGTTTTTAACCTCACAGAATCAGTCAGTGAATTTTGGGAGGTGTAAATGCTCATAATCCTTCATTACAGTGAATATTTCTCCCTAAGTTTCCTCTTGCTCTTTGTAATCTGTTTCCCTCCACCTCAATGTTTAGGTTACTAGGTATCTAATTATTGTCAATATTGGTTAGCTTGAATTTTTAGAACCTTACTAAAATAGAGTCATGTATCATATGCTCTTTTCTGACATTACATTCTGTGTAATTATTTGAGGTTTATCTATATCATTACTCATATACATCATTTATTCTTTTTATCACTGAACAATATGCTGAATTGATATTTTTGCTTATTCATTTCACCTATAGGCAGACATTTGGACTTTAACCAATTTTCAAATCAACAACTTGTTTACAAACATGCATTTGTATGGACACATGCTTCACTTACATTGAGTAAATGCCAAGGGGTAAAGTGCCCATTATCACATGGCAGATTCATCCCTGATTTTAAAGTAACTGCCAACCTCTTTTCCAGTTCACTATACTTTATATTGCTTCCAGCTATGTATAAAGTTTCTAGCAAATCTGCTTCTTTGACAGTACTATATATATGCTTAATCTTTTAATTTTATTCATATTGATAAACTTGTTGTGGTATTTGTTGCAATTTGAATTCCCTGATAATTGATAGAGGTTCTTCATGTAGATATAGCTCATGCAAAAATTTCATTGGTGACATATCTACTCAAATAACTTGCCTGAATATTTGAGATAGTACTTTGCAATATAGGTCAAGGTTGTTTCTAACCCATGATCCTCCTGTCACCATACTCTGGTCAGGGATTACAGGCATGCATAATAAGCCTTGGTTTCAACTTTCCCATTTTTGTTGAGTCCTTTTCATATAATTTATATACATATATACATATATAAATATATATAATTTTGATATTTATTAAAATTTGACATATACATACATTACTGATGCACACTTACTTTTTCTAATCATGTAATACACAATAATGTGCAAATATTATTAGTAGAAATTTTCAAGAAGATAATTGCTGGAATGCTCCTAAAATGGTTGAAACACTAGTCAACACATTCAAATAGAATAAAGAAAATTCATATTATAATGAAACTGCTGGACAGAAGCAAAGAGAAATCTTAAACTTATCCAGAGAGCAAAGACAGTTGACTTCAAAAGAGTAGGAACCCCTTACCAGCCGCAGCGGAAGGCAGTGGGCACAGCTGGGAGCAGCAGGACATACATGTCACCTGGTGCCTAGTTTTCATTCCTCCTAGCATTCCGTGTTTTCCCTCTGAGATCTCATTTATTCCAATTAGTGTGAGTGTGTTATTTTCTCTGCTGGTGAGGGGATGACCAGCTTGTTTTGTTTTTCTTTTAAAAGGGAGGGTCTTCACTTTTTATTTTATTTTTATTTTTATTTTTTTATCATATTTTTTTTATTTATTTTACAATACTATTCAGTTCTACATAATAGCCACAGATTCCCTTGTTCTCTCCCTTCCTGCCCCCCTCCCCTTCCCCCCAGCCCACCCCCCATTCCCACCTCCTCCAGATCAAGGTCTCCCCCAAGGACTGGGATCGACCTGATAGACTCAGTCCAGGCAGGTCCAGTTCCCTCCTCCCAGATTGAGCCAAGCATCCCTGCATAAGTCCCAGGTTTCAAACAGCTAACTCATGCAATGAGCCCAGGACCTGGTACCACTGCCTAGATGCCTCCCAAACAGATCAAGCCAATCAACTGTCTCACCTATTCAGAGGGCCTGATGCAGTTGGGGGCCCCTCAGCCTTTGGTTCATAGTTCACGTGTTTCCATTCGTTTGGTTATTTGTCCCTGTGCTTTATCCAACCTTGGTTTCAACAATTCTTGCTCATATACACCCTCCTCTTTCTCACTAATTAGACTTCCAGCGCTCCACCCAGGGCCTAGGCGTGGATGTCTGCATTCAGATTCCTCAGTCCTTGGATGGGGTTTCTGGCACCACTATTAGAGTGTTTGGCCATCCCATCACCAGAGTAGGTCAGTCCCTGCTGTCTCTCGACCATTGCCAGCAGTCTTTTGTGGGGGTATCTTTGTGGATTTCTATGGGCCTCTTTAGCTCTTTGTTTCTTCCTTTTCTCATGTGGTCTTCATTTACCATGGTCTCCTATTCCTTGTTCTCCCTCTCTTTTCTTGATCCAGCTAGGATCTCCTGCTCTCTTTCCCTCAACCCTCGCCCTTCATTGCTCCCACTCATGTCCAGGCTGTTCATGTAGATCTCATCCATTTCTCCGTGTCTTTCTTGGGGTCCCGTTTTCCAGGTAGCCTCACTGGTGATGAGTAGCAGTCCAGTCATCCTTGTTCCACATCTAGCTTCTTCCTATGAGTGAGTACATACCATATTTGTCTTTCTGAGTCTGGGTTACCTCACTCAGGATGTTTTTTTCTAGATCCATCCATTTGTCTGCAAACCTCATGATGTCATTGTTTTTCTCTGCTGAGTAGTATTCCATTGTGTATATGTGCCACAATTTATTTATCCATTCTTCAGTTGAAGGGCATCTAGGTTGTTTCCAGGTTTTGGCTATTACAAACAATGCTGATATGAACATAGCTGAGCAAGTGCTCTTGTGGTATGATTGAGCATTTCTTGGGTATATGCCCAGGAGTGGTATGGCTGGATCTTGGGGGAGATTGATTCCCAATTTTCTAAGAAAGCGCCATATTGATTTCCAAAGTGGTTGTACAAGCTTGCATTTCCACCAGCAGTGGAGGAGAGTTCCCCTAGTTCCACATCCTCTCCAGCATAACTTTTTAAATCTTGAAATATATTTGTTCCAAATTTTAGAATTTTACCTATTTATACCCAGCCATTGTATTTAAAATGTCTTCTGACTTAAAGTATATATATATATATATATATATATATATATATATATATATATATATATATATATATTTTATTCTTTGAGAATTTCACTTATGTATGCAATGCATTATGATCATATCCAATTTCTGTTTCTCCCTTCAACTCCCTCTGGATGTCCCCATAGTGTCCTCTCATAATTTCATATACATTTTTTAAAAAAAATTCTATCAATATCTAATTAGAATTGTCCTGTATGGGCATCATTGTGGGGCCATCCACTGGAGTATGGCCACAACCTCAAAGAAGAATGATTATCCCTTTTCAGGCCACCATTAATTACCAATAGCTCCTCAGCTAGAGGCAGGGCCTTGTGAGCTGATTCCCAATCCATACTAGAATGTTGGATGGCTTGGTCTTTTTTTTTATTTAGAATTTATTATTATTATTATTAAGAGATTTTTCTATTCATTTTACATACCAACTACAGATTCCCCTCTCCTTCCTCCTCCCGCTCCCCAGCCTTCTCCCCCAACCCACCTCCCATTTTTATCTCCTCCAAGGCAAGGTCTCTCCCATGGGGAGTAAGCAGAGCCTGGTACATTGAGTTGAGGCACATCCAAGCCCCTCCTCCCTGCACCAAGGATGCACAAAGTGTCCCACCATAGGCAGGCCATGCACCTGGTGCGGGTCCCAATTCCACTGCCTGCTCCAGATTTTCAAAGAAGAGCTAATTCCAATACTCTTCAAATTGTTCCACACAATAGAAACAGATGGCTTGGTCTTGTGTAGGTAACCATGGCTGCTGTTCATTCATGAGTGCAACAGCGAAATCATGCCACAAAGACAGTAATTTATAGGTCCCTTCTCTATTTTCTGGAAAATCTGCTCCCCTCTGAATTTATTGTTTTTTTTTTTTTAATCTTGATTTGGGTTATTTGATTGGTTTTGGAAAATCCTCTGTGATTGTTTCTTTACATGCTACTTCAGCTCCACTTTCTCTTTCCTTACATTCTGGAAACCCGATTAAACATGTGCTAGACCTCATCCTTCAGTCCTATGGCTCCTAAACTCGCTCCCACATATTCAACCTCACACCCTTCTGAGCTTCATTCTCTGTTTCTCTTTTTAAGATTTTTTTAATGTATTTTATTTTTATTGAAATAGATTCTTTTCTCATATAATACATTCTGACCACAGTCTTCCTTCCCTCCACACCTCCCAGACCCCAGGATCCCTTGTCCTCACATTCACCAATTTTCTCATAAGCTCTGTCCAATCAGCTCTGGGTACTGTCACTGAGTTTACTTACTGTGTTCAAAATTCTGCACCCCAGTTGCCTCTTTTCTGATCCCATTGAGTTCCCTTTTCTATTTTTATGTATGAATATTTCCATTTGTCTTTCTCTCTGCAACTGTTTAAACATAGTTGAAGTACAATCTGTTCCTCTAATTACAATATGGAATGCTTTTGTGAGTCTGCTTGGGTTCTTTTCTTTCTGGTGATGCCTGTTAGGTAAGCGAGGTTTCTCTGTACCCTTCAGCTTTATTTTGCTCCTCGCTTTTGAAAATACTTCTTTGTTATTTTACTCCGAAGCATTGCATACGGAATCTCTCCTTCAGAATGTGCAAATCTGCCTGACAACTGACCACTGCTTACTTGCACTTTTATAATTTTCCTGCAGTTTCCTATTAACTGCGATGTGCTAGTCGGGGCACACATTTAGCTCTGGATCATCTTTGCACACACGTTTGGTCCTCTACGGACATGTGCTGCTGTGAGGAGATTGTACTCTGCTCTCCCTACCACCAGAAACCTCTTGCCTTTGACACGTTTTTTTATGAACAAAGTGGTCAAATCAGAAATACAATTTTATGTTTAGAAAATGCCACCAAAATAGAAGTGGTTTCCATGTGTGCTTACACTTGAGACTTCCTGTTTTCTTATGACTTTCACTAGTACCAAACTATCTTTTCCTACTATCTATACTTTTGAAGAATTATTTTTAAACACATATTTTTTCGTTGAATTTTTAATTTTCTAATTGAGATCAGTTTGTCATTCGTCTTACTATGCTTTTCAAGCATAACTTTTTTATCTTTTATTTTTTAAAACAATTACATGTATGTTTCTATGCCACTATATATTCACATATGGATGTGGATGCCCATAGAGGCTAGAAGAGGGCATTGAGTTCCTTGGAACTGGAGTTACAGGTGGTTGTGAAGAACCCAATATGGCTGGTATGATCAAAACTCAGATCTTTGTAGCTGAAAAGCAAGTGCTTACAACTGATCAACAGTATATCCAGCCTGGTGACTTCTTTGTATGTTTGTTGCTTTGGGAATTTTGGCATATATTCATTATTCATAGTAGCAGGTTCCATAAGACAACTTCAACTGCACTACGTTCTTTCACCATAGAAGCACTTCACTACCCTCTCCACCCACCCCTGCCCTTCTGTCCCTCTCATTCCTCCCTGTTTCTCCTTATGTTCGTGCTTGTAAAGGATTCTATACAGCTCCATGAGCTCTAAAATACACACATGAGAGAAAACATACAGCGTTTACCTTTCTGTGTCTGGTTTATTTTATTTAATGTGATGATCTCTAGTTGAACCCATATCCTAGCAAAGTCAGAATTTCTTCTTTATGGATAAATAGAACTTCACTGTGTGTATATAGGGCATTTTCTTTTCTATTCATCTATTGATAGAGAACAGACAAGTTTCGTTTCCTGCTATTACGAATAGTGCTTCAAGAAACATGGAAATGCAAGTAACACTTCTTACTCTGATTTTTTTCTGACAGTAATAACAAAGAAATTTTCCCATTTCCAGCTGCATAGTTTTATTTAAATTCATTCATTTTCTTCAGATTAGACTCAGAATCATAATAAACTACATTAGCAGTTTATCTTTAATAGTAAGGATTTTGGGTCTTTGCTCATTCTTTTGGGAGAGTTTTTCTTTTGGCTTCTACTTAGCAGAAACCTCTGAAATGTAACCACTGGAAATGTGAACCCAAAGTCCATGTGGGTTAAAACAGGAATTAACACATTCCTCTTTAGTTGGGCTATTAGTCTCATTTCTTTTTAAACAAGTTAATTTTTATCACAGATGTTACCAGAAATAGGTATCAATTGACAATATAGTCTGTAGTAAGGAAGAGACATAATTTCTTTCACTAAGGAAGCAAAGGTGTGCTATATGAACCTTCCTTCATACTTAGATTTCTTCTTTTACTTAAGCAGCAACTCAGTTGCTTTTAAGTCAAAGAATCTGGATTTCTTTCCATACAGGTCAACACACTCTTTTGTGAGTTCTAGTTTTGAGTGTGTTTTCTGCTTGTTCTTTGTTAGATCATGGAGAACCAGCTGAGAATTGCGGCAGTTTGTGGCTCTAGGAGCCGATACTTCAGCTCTAGCCTCATCACTGCTCACCGCTTTGAGCTGTCATGTTTCCATTCTGACAGATGTTTCCATGGGCAGGGAGAGAGCAGTAGAATTTGTAAAACTTCACTAGCTGTGTCTTAGATTTTACAAATTAGAATCCTGGAAAGGGAATCCTCAGGAAGAGAATGTGTGTGTGTGTGTGTGTGTGTGTGTGTGTGTGTGTGTGTGTGTGTGTGTGTGCCTATTTCAGTTTCTTTTATTAAGTCATTTTTAGGTTCCAAGGCTACTTTACCTATTCTTTAACACTCATAATGAACCAGGAAATAAACTTCTCTATCAAATTTCACTGATTAGAAAGTTGACTCTTGACCCAGCTGGGATCTCCCGCTCTCTTTCCCTCGACTCTCGACCTTCATTACCCTCACTCATGTCCTTGCTGTTCATGTAGATCTCATCCATTTCTCCATCAATGGGTGATCCTCGTGTCTTTCTTGGGGTCCTGCTTTCCAGATCCCAGCTGGATCAAGAACAGAGAGGGAGAACAAGGAATAGGAGACCATGGTAAATGAAGACCACATGAGAATAGGAAGAAGCAAAGTGCTAGAGAGGCCCACAGAAATCCACAAAGATACCCCCACAACAGACTGCTGGCAATAGTTGAGAGACAGCCCGAACTGACCTACTCTGGTGATGGGATGGCCAAACACCCTAATTGTTGTGCTAGAAACCCCATCCAATGACTGAGGGAAGTGGATGCAGAGATCCATGGCTAGGTCCCGGGTGGAGCGCTGGGAGTCCAATTAGCGAGAAAGAGGAGGGTTTATATGAGCAAGAATTATTGAGACCAATGTTGGAAAAAGCACAAGGACAAATAGCCAAACAAATGGAAACACATGAACTATGAACCAATGGCTGAGGGGTCCCCAACTGGATCAGGCCCTCTGAATGGGTGAGACAGTTGATTGGCTTGATCTGTTTGGGAGGCATCCAGGCAGTGGGACCAAGTCCTGTGCTCATTGTGTGAGTTGGCTGTTTGAAACCTGGGGCTTATGCAGGGTCGCTTGGCTCGGCCTGGGAGGAGTGGACTGGACTTGCCTAGACTGAGTCTACCAGGTTGATCTCAATCCTTGGAGGAGGCTTTGCCCTGGAGGAGGTGGGAATGGGGGATAGGCTGGGGGGAAGGGGAGGAAGGCAGGAGGGGGGAGAACAAGGGAATCCGTGGCTGATATGTAGAACTGAATTGTATTGTAAAATAAAATAAAAAAAAGAAAAAAAAAGAAAAGAAAAGAAAAAGAAAGTTGACTCTTAAAGAGCTTAAGTGACTCACTCAAGGAAACAAAGCAAGAAAGAGGGAGGAGTTCAGCTCAGAGCTAATCTGTTTCCAAGTTCAGGCTCTTTCCTAGTTCAATACAAGTATATTGAGCTGTTGGTGTATCAGGAAGGACTACAATAAGGGAAGAAATTATATACTAAATAATTATTTATATTTTCATCAAAATCATAAGTTAAAATTACTGGAAGAGAATAACATACTTAACTACAACTATACATGTTCTTATCTGTATGCTAATTTATTTAGTAATTAGAAAATAAGATAAAAATCTGTAAGTCATGACTTTATTAAAGCCTTCCTTTAAAAACAGATATGCTGGGTGGTGGTGATGCTTGCCTTTAATCCCAGCCTTCAGGAGTCAGAGGCAGGCAGATCTCTGTGAGTTGAGGCCATCCTGATCTACAGAATGAGTTCCAGGATAACTAAGACCACACAGAGGAACCCTGTTTCGAAAAACCAAAAAAACTCAGCCAACCAACCAAACAAACAAATACCACAGATACATTGGAGGCATGACTATACTTGAGGTCAGTGCCTTCTAGCCACTTGATGTATTTCAAACTTCTAACTTGAGTCAGTTTTTAAACAACCTGCATACCTTTCAGCCACACTTCCACTAATGCAAATACATTGTACTTTAAAACTCCTGTGTTGGTTTGTGGCTCTGTTCCCCTTGCTGGGAACACCCTGAACATCCTCCACAGTCCCTCCCACCACTACCCCCTTTTAGTAGCTCACATCTTCTGTTATTAATTTAAAGTTATCTTAGCTTGGGAACCTTCTATGTCCATGTGGATAAGATTTCCTGAACCTCAATTCTCTGATGGTACCATGTTTTTACTTCAATTAACCTTCAGCTCATTGACTGAAATTATTTCTTTATGTGTTTATATTCCCTGCTGGACTATAGTTCTTGAAACTGACTGGCTTTTTCATCCCTGCATACCCAGTGCCTGGCACTGCATAAAAATACCTAACTTGATTAGCTAAAAATGTCAGACATGCACATATGAACCTGTTTGGGGATTACAGATTTAAAAGACTGAATATCCTTCATCTGTGCCACCCCCTTGTTCCCCCCCCCATACCTCCATGCCACCCTTGGAGATTCAGAAAAGAGACTGGTTCCGTCTAATTATCAGCACAGGTGTAGAAAGCCTTCAGAGATGTTGTTTCTACGGATGTTGTTGTGGAGTCTGCTGTGGGAGTAAGTGATGTAAAGCACAGTCTAAAAAAGGCTTTGCATTTACTAAGCAGGTGGAAGAGATTCCTTCTACACATGCAGTCAGGTTGTGAGTAAGGCAGCAAGATGCTACCAGAAGCATCAAGTACCAGCAGGTGAAGCTGGAAAGAAGAGGAGATTAGTCAGTGAGGATCCAGCACTGCCTGTGGGGAAGAGGCTGGATGTATTTCTCACTGGCTACACGAGCGAGTATATGCAAGCAGCAAAGAAGAACATTTTTACATTTTAATTTAATATTTAAATTGTGTGTGTGTGTGTGTGTGTGTGTGTGTGTGTGTGTGTGTGTGTACATGTATAGTGGTGCATGCAAATTTGAAAACACTTGTGGAGACCAAAGGACAACTTAGTAGAGTTGGTTCTTTTTCATCTTTAGTGTTTCTGGAGACTAAACTCAGGTTAGCAGGACTTTGCCTGCTGAACCATCTTTCCCACTGGAGAGCATTCTTATATTTCAAGATATTTTGCACTTACCATTCTATTTTCTGTGCTGTGATTCGGTGTGTCTATAAAACTTTCTAAAGCTTTCTCATTTTCTTGAAAAGGCTAGTATCTAAGGACATCCACTGGCCATTGACAGGGAGATTAAATAACATCATTGGTAAGAAGGTCTGGAGCTCAAGATTTAACAGTGTAGCTTGTTCAAAATAAATGGCCACTGAATCTGAATCCCTGTAAATTAGCAAATTGATTACCAGATTTACAAATAAGCCTAGGGAAAGCCTAAGCAAGACTTGTGGAAGCAATCTGCAAGGATCAGAAATAAGAAGATATGAGACCACAGACTTCAGGGAATAAATGCTGCAGTTGGCACAACATGGCTTAACATGGCAATACAGACATCATGCCATGACAAGATATCACCTAATTATGCACACTGCCCTGTTCACAGAAATACCTCAAAAAGAAATTTCAAGAGGAGGGGGAAATACATTATTTTCCTGCACTCCAATTACATTTTTTCTTATTTATAAACCAAAATTATGAACATGTACTCTGAGTGGGAATATTGAGGGCAATAGATATGGATAGACAATGAATAAAACAGCCAAATCACAGAAGTTGAGAAGACTTAAGAGAAAGAGTTCCCCAGTGTAATTCTCAGAAGGCTCTCTCTGTTGGTGAAGAATAAAGATTTCACATTAGTAAATGCAAGTTTGTGCCAGAAATGAGGGGAGAATCATGCAGAGGTGACCTTGCTGATGACAGGAAAACAGAGAGATCATGGGCATGAGTTTTCTAAATATTATATTTAAGTTCCCCAAGAAACAGGGGAAGGGAGAAGAAGATCAAGGGCTCACGGGAGTCCTCCATGACCACCAACACAGAATCACCGTATCATTTAAGTACAAATTCTTAACTTGTCTTTCTCCCCTACTGTGGAACTATGGGAAAAAACAGAGGCAGGATAGAGAGTAGAAAGGAGGGAGACAGCCAAGTTCAGGGCCTGCACAAACTTCCTTTCTCTGCTGCATGTCCCCAAGCCTAAAACTAGACCACGATGCAAGAGGGATTGATTTCTCCAAGGGATTAAGACTTTGCTACTAGTCTGAACTAAGGCATTTTGTATCAAAGGGGACTGTTCACGTAAGTTTGAGAGTGATGTGTAAAGCTATTGCATGCTTTTGAGATATCCTTGGGGAAAGGGGGACTGACAAAAATAATTGACAGTAGCATGGAACAGAAAATGTTAATATATATTCTATTCTGATTGAATTCAGACCATTCAATAGAGCAGTTGCCCTGTATTTCTGCTTTTCTTTCTCTAACTCACTCCAAAAGTGCATCACACACACACACACACACACACACACACACACACACACACACACCCCACATAAATATACTACTACTACTACTACTACTACTAAGTGGCTACTAAAGATTGCAAATATTGATATGGACACTGGATTCATGGAAAAATTTCTTCACAGACTTTAATCTAAATCTTTGTGAAATGGCTAAATGCTCTGTACTGCTGATAGCAGAGTGTCTGTTAACCTGGGACTCTATAAGCAACATTGAATTCAATTCTTACTATGCCACACACTCCATATATACTCAAGTTATACTTCAATTCTTTCTCTCTCGCATAATACACGCCAAGCCCCAGTGATTGGCAGAAGACTTCTAGGAAAGAAAACAGGACATTAGCGCTCTCTTTGTTGCATTCTTAGAAACTGTACTTAAAGTCATGTTTCCTACATCCAAATCTATGGGTCCTCAGTCATTGCAAACTACTTAGCTAGCTCTCATCTGCATCTAAGACAGAGAACTCTTTCCGAGCTGCTGGGAACAGAGTTACCATCTTTTTAAAATATAGTCTGTATTTCCCTGTAATAGTCAACTTCCTTTCTGGCCAATTTCTTCCAATTAGCCCTGAGCAGATCTCCCAGTTAATGCAGAGTTCTATCATTCTTCTTACTGCATTCTTGAACTTTAGCCTTTGGAATATTTATGCCAGCGTAATTGGTTACAACGTGCATGTGGCTATTTGGACAGGAAGTTCTCTTTATTATAACAGAAGAGACAGAGATTTGTTTGAGACAAAGACTGTAAATAGTCAGGCAAGAACCGGAGGCATCTTTTTTTTCACCCACACAGTAATTATATACGGTTTTCAAAATCAGCAATGCTTGGGCATACTGTTCATTTTCTAATTTACCTTCCCTCTACTGTTTCCAATCTGTGGTCTATTTCATTCATTTATATTACCTTCTTATCTTCTTAGGCCAAATGTAAACTCAAAAGTCTTCATTGACAAATATGCCTGTAGTAGACATAATAATGTCTCCCAAAGTTGTCCACATCCTAATCCCTAGAACTTGTAAACATGTAGCCTCATCTGGTATAAAGGTTTCAGCATATGTGATTATGCAAAGGATATTGAGGTGGATGATTATATTGTATTATTGAGTCAGCTCAATATAATCACTGGGTCCTTAGAAGAAGGAGAGAAGAGGGTCTAAGTCAGAAAAAAAATGTAACAACCAAGCAGAGGTGGCAGTGATGAGCTTTGAGGATGGAGGAAGGAGTCAAGCATGACAGATGGCCTGCAGAAAGTGGAAAGGATCCAGAAGCCATCCTCCCCTAAATCTCACGGGTGGAATGCATACTTGACAGTCGGCACTGGGGTATTAGCTCTTAAGGTTCACCTCAGGCTACTGAGTGTACTGCTATAGCATAATACATTTGCAGCAAGCCACTAATTTTGTGATAATATGTTACAACAATATAAGGCAATATACATGTTATCTAAGAGATTTTTACAAAAGCAAATTAACCCTTTATAACCTAATATCTTTTCTACTTGGTTGTAGTAGCCATATTGATACAGGGTTTATCACCAGATACTGATTCATTACAGTGAGATTTTATATATAGCAATTTGTGTCTCTTTTCTAAGAATGTATTACAGTGCTTTATCCTTTTATCACTTAGGCATATTATAGCTCATAAACTAAAGCTCAGTAAAGTAATAGCTTCCATGTGCTTTAGACTGTTACACATCAAGCACTCTTTCACATAGTTGCTAGGCAGAAAAAAACAGAAAGGTAAACTGTTTCCTTCTTTTATTTAGGCATTTGCCTTCACCACGTGGTTGTTGTACTCCACACCCATCCTCTCATACCTTTGGGTACATGATTACTTCATTCCATTTTTCTCTGTTGTTTTTCTCTGCTCATATAGCTTGCTCTCCCTTCCCTCAGTGTCTCTAATAAGGATGGCCTGTTGCCCAACATGCTTCTCACTGATGCCTAAAGTAAATGCACAGATCTTGGTAATAGTGACTGAGATGTGGGCTCAGAAGCACCCAACAAACAGTTTTAAAAGCTTCCCTATGTATTTGCAGCATAATACTCATGAAAAACAAAGCTAGCATGTCTTACTCTCTAGGCACTACAAAAGAAGGACTTTTTGTCTTGTCTTGCTTACCTTTTCAGAGAAGGAAATGGGGGGTGGGTTAGGGGTAAAGCCTGGGGGGCAGGAGGAGAGAAGAGAGGGGTATCTGTGGTTGGTATGTAAAATGAATAAAAAAAATTTTTAGAAGAAAAAAAATGACTCTTTGTATTGACCATGCCTTGATTTCTTCTAACTGCCACCTGTGAATGGAGCTTGATTTGACATATGGCAGTGAAACCATGAGACAACAGATACATATACAATGTGGGTTTTCTTCCATATTTGCAGATCAGCAACCATAGACCTGGATTTCAAAGGAGACGGCACTAACATATGCCATCCCTGGAGAATCTCCAAGCCGACCAGGTGTAATGGCTAAAAAGGAGACATGAAATAGGAGTGTAGGATGAAACACCTGTTGGTGTGACTCCTGTTGTTATTGGCTGCTATAGAGTTTAATTTGAGGCAGTCAACAGAGGGAGATAAAAACTGGGTCATTGCCCACAGCCAGGTATTTAAAGCATGCAGAAAACAGCCTGCTTGAATTCAGATGAACATTTATAATTTTGTTTCACTATGAGAAATTATGTAAAATTATCTTGGATTCTTACACAGCAGGAATTCAGGAAAATACCACCTTGCCTCTTTGCTTTATGTCCTACATGCCTAGTCTAATCAAACACTGGAATGTTAGAGGAGAAGTATCCCAATCCAAAACCTCAGGCAGGTCAAGTTCCTCTGCTTTACTTTAGCTAACCTAATATCTTAGTATCTTCAAAGATTTGGTTGCCTTAGGGAACTCACATACAAGATACACAATTCCTTAGTCTTCCAGATATCCGCTGTGCTGTTTAACTTTCTCATCTATGACACACAGAATGGTTTTTTTCTAACCTCTCTCGGTATCTCTGTCTCTCTGTGTCTCTGTCTCTCTCTCTCTCTGTGTTTGTGTGTGTGTATGTATAAGTTTACATGACAAAAGAGCCTTTGATGATGTCATAAAGTTGGTGATCATGACATAGATTACCACAAACTATAAGGATGTGTCCACGGTAATTATGAGAGTTCTTGGAAGTGAAAGAGATTTTATTTAAAATTGGGATATAGTGAAATAATGAAGGCAAGGACTACAGGAGTGAAAAAGTGATCTACAGATGGGAACAAAACATTTGAGAGCCATATATATTTTGTTAACATTTGATTATGAATTGTTATCCACACAGGATTCTGTGTTAGAAGCATGGACCCCAGAAGGTAGTACAGCATTATTTCAAATAGTCAAGATATGGAATCAGCTTATAAGTCTATCAAAGAATTAGTAAGGAGAATATGATACCTATATACAATAGAATACTATATATCCTTAGAGAGGAAGAGATGTCATTTCTAACATCTAACAGTAGAATATGCTGTCATGAAAGCACTATGTCAGAAGCATGGACAGATATATTTTTGTCTTTCCTCAATGTCATAATTTGTTGAATAACAATAAACTCACAATCTACGTCAGTTTTGTAGGCTTCAGTTTGCCACACTATACATCACAAAATAAATATATCTATGAGTATATCATAGAGTGGCTGAAAAGGTTTCCAGAAGCCATAGAAGAGTTCTAAGAATTCTAAAGATGTATAGGACCAGGCAGGATGTTGATAGAGATACAAAGAGGGTGTCTGTGGGAGGCAGTGATGCAGAGCTAAACTGCAGGGACAGAGTTGTACTGAGCCTCTGGTCAAACTAAATTACCAGGGAGCTGTGGAAGTGCAGGAGCAGGGTAGATTGTTGCAGGATATGTGATCTCACTGTGAACCCTGAGATTGCATTGTGTTATTTACTGAAAAAAAACAAAACAAACAACAAAAAAAACCCGACCTGTTTCTAGTTGTGATGTGACTCAGTCCTAGCACACACATTTAATCCAAGAGCTTTCTGCTTGAATATTGTAAACATAGTCAAATAAAGTGTACTATAGGTCAAGAGGGGGAAGCAAGCAACCAGTTGACAGGAAGTGACATAGGATTATTTTTTAAAAAAATCATAGAGAGTAAGAGGGAGTCAGGAGGATGGATAGAGGGACACACAGGAAGGAAGAAGGGAGGGACATGCAGTTTGTGGAGGTTTTTTTTTTTTTTTTTTTTTTTTTTTTTTCAGATGGTGTAGGGAAGGTGGGAGGCTTCTGGGATGTTGGTGGAGAAGGAAAGCCAGCTGGGTGCTTTCTTTGCTCTCTGAGCCAGCAGGCTTTCACCCCAGCATCTGGCTCCTGAATCTTTGTTGTAAAATTCAAAGATTGTGATTTTTAAAAAGACAATAATGGATGACCAGGAAGATGGATGGATGGAATTTAAGTAGGCCACTTTGGCCCCAGGGATAGAGCTTAGCTGAAACCTCTGGAGCCATTGGGAGTTCACTGCCCATCAGGCCCTTGATGCACACATTGAGTGGTCAGACCACAGACTGGTGGTGGTCATTGCCATTGTAGTTTTAGGTGTCCTCTTCACAGGGTCCAGATGAGGATGGACCTGGTCTAGCATATTTGATACAGTCTCAGGCCTGCTTTCCTGATATAATTTTAGTATGACCACTTGTAGGGGTGCAGGATACTTAAATGGGCTTATAGGGTTGTGAACACTTAACTTTGGGGAATAAATTATTTATCAGTCTGGGTGACATGGGTGGTGCCAGAGAAATGGTGTTGGTTACATGCACAGCAAGATGTAGAGTCATATGCTCCTCCATTTGCACTCAAAGTGAGTCATGTGATGCTTGTACAACGGAGCTCTGAGAACAAAGCCCAGCCTGAAAAGGCAGTTTTATACATGTGAAATTGAAAACAATTGAACTCACAGAAGAAAAGTACAACATGGCAGTTATGAGTGGGTGGGAAGTAGAGAGAATAGATAGATGATGGTCAAAATGTACCAAATTTTAGAATAGGGGAATATGATTAATTGCTGTGAGAATGTGTCTTCTAATAACAGCAGAAGCTGCGCCCATAGACTTTCTGTCTCACCAATATGGCTACCCAAATGTGAGCTGAACAAAAATGACACCAATGGATATGCCAAAGTGGGTGGAGAAAAGCCTATCAGGCCTCAACCCTAATAAAGAACTACAGTCATCTGAAGAATGCTGAGAGTGGGAGAAATAGTCTTCCCCATGGTACAGCACACCAATTGGCTACCCAATATCAAATACTCTACCCTGAAAAATGTATAAAAAAGTAACAGTATACAGACTAATCAGGTTGTACTTAGGAATGTATACAAGTGATTACAATTAATGAAGGAAGAGCTCAGGAATTTGAAAGGGAGCAAGGAGAGGTGTTCAGAAGGATTTGGAGAGAGGAAAAAGAAAGGGGAAATGGTATCTTATAATCTCAATAATTAGAAAAAATATTAAAATAAAAAAATTAAAAATCAAGTACATGATATAATATTATAGCTAATAGTTCAATATTATATATTTTATATAATTCAATAAATTTTAAATGTTCTCATCATGAAAAATGCTAAATATTTGAGGTGATAGATATGTTATTTTGGTTTAAATCTTCTTCACTGTACTAAAGTTATAATGTTACTTTAGATCCCATAAATTTATACAATTTATATATAAAGCCACTTTCTAAAAGTACAAATAAAGTAAACTAGGGAATGTTAAAAAAACTACATCAATGATGAAAATACATCACATCATGATTAAAGGAGTAGAAATTATTGGAGACTACTAATTTTCAAAACTCACTGATCTTTATTCTATTGTAATGGTGATAAGTTATGCCTCAGTAGAACATATTTTTAATATAAAAATGAAGCAGGAAGTGAAGAATAATGGCCCTAAAAGACTATTAAGTTGTGTGAGGCAGGTTTCAAATTCAAGTAATTAGACTGTAAATTCATGTTCAGGTATACATCTCCATTGGAGTGGACAGTAGAAGACTAAATCAAGTTCTTGTCGTCTGACACCAGCTTGGAGAATTACTCAGCTTTCCTCAGGCTCAGGTTCTTCATTTGTTAATCAACCGAGTACTAATAAATTATCTTAAACATTTTGAATGATCTATTTTATCTCCATTGCATGAAAATTTACATAAAACTCCATTATTGAAGAAATAAATGAAAATGATTCTAAAAGATTGTTTCCTTAGTTGACATGATAGAATATTAAAGACTATTGGGGTCCAGCCTCTAATAGCCTTTTCCCAGGGTTCAAGAAGAGATGCTACCAGTGGCAAGAATTAATCTGAGGGATTCTCAAATAAATCTATGTACATGAAACTCCAGTCCATTCATTTTATTCTTCTGAGTCAGTTCTCTGTCTACACAGCTTCTTTTCTGCTCTTGCGCCTTGCTCCTTTCTTGTCTGATTCTCTCTACATTTTTCTGCTGTTTCCTCTATCTGTTATTTTAATTCCTTCATCTAGTTCTGCCCCATCTTCGTTCTTATCCATCTTCATTCTTCCCCATCTTAGTTCCTCTTTGTCCTTAGTTCCTCTCTTTATCCATTTAACTCTCTCCAGTTCTTTTCCATCTCCTTGGTTCTTCCCATCTTATTCTTTCCCATCTAGACCTCCTTCATCTGGTTCTTCCTCCTCTAGTTCTTCCCCATCTTCCATCTCATTCTTCCAGTTCTCAATCTAGTCTTCATCAAGTCTCTGAGGTTTACAGTTATATACCCATGCAATAACAATGCTCTGCTAAGGCAAGGTTACCAGGCTTGAATTCCTTCTGGGTCAAAGGGAGGGGTGATAAGGTCTCCACAAAGAGCAATAATTGTCAGATATCATTTACAACCCCAAAGGGAAGTGACTAATGGGGAAAATCAACTGAGGGCCAAATTCGGTTAATATCTAAGCAAAGGGATTTTATGTGTTCAAACTATATTCTTAGAAGTGGTTGGGTACTTCCTCCCCTTCTCATGTGGTCTTCATTTACCATGGTCTCCTATTCCTTGTTCTCCCTCTCTTTTCTTGATCCAGCTAGGATCTCCCACTCTCTTTCCCTCGAATGTTGCCCTGCATTGTTCCCACTCATGACCAGGCTGTTCATGTAGATCTCATCCATTTCTCCGTGTCTTTTTTTGGGGTCTCGTTTTCCAGGTAGCCTCACTGGTGATGTGAGTAGCAGTCCAGTCATCCTTGTTCCACATCTAGCATCTTCCTATGAGTGAGTACATACCATATTTGTCTTTCTGAGTCTGGGTCACCTCACTCAGGATGATTTTTTTCTAGATCGATCCATTTGTCTGCAAACCGTATGATGTCATTGTTTTTCTCTGCTGAGTAGTATTCCATTGTGTCTATGTGCCACAATTTATTTATCCATTCTTCAGTTGAAGGGCATCTAGGTTGTTTCCAGGTTTTGGCTATTACAAACAATGCTGATATGAACATAGCTGAGCAAGTGCTCTTGTGGAAGCAGAGAACTAGGGAGGCCCACGGAGATCCACAAAGATACCCCCACAAAAGACTGCTGGCAATGGTCGAGAGACGGCAGGAACTGACCTACTCTGGTGATGGGATGGCCAGACACCCTGTTAGTTGTGCCATAAATCCCATCCAAGGAAGGTCTGAGGAATCTGGATGCAGACATCCACGGCTGGGCCCCTGGCGGAGCACTTGGAGTCTAATTAGTGAGAAAGAAGAGGGTTTATATGAGCGAGAATTGTTGAAGCCAAGGTTAGATAAAGCACAGGGACAAATAACCAAATGAATGGAAGCACAGGATCTATGAACCAAAGGCTGAGGGGCCCCCAACTGGATCAGGCCCCCTGAACGGGTGAGACAGTCATTTGGCTTGATCTGTTTGGGAGGCAGCTGTGTGTTGGTGCCGGGTCCTGGGCTCGTTGCATGAGTTGGCTGTTTGAATCCTGGGACCTATGCAGGGATGCTTGGCTCGGTCTGGGAGGGGGGGACTGGACCTGGCTGGACTGAGTCTACCAGGTCGATCCCAGTCCTCGGGGGAGACCTTGATCTGGAGGAGGTGGGAATGGGGGGTGGGGTGGGGGGAGGGGGAGGGGGCGAGAGTGGGAGAACAGGGGAATTTGTGGCTATTATGTTGAACTAAATGATGTTGTAAAATAAATTTACTAAAACAAAAAATAAAAAAAAAGAAGTGGTTGGGTAAAGTGTTAGGAGTCTATCAGTGATGAGTGAAAGTAAAACTGCCTCATTTTCCTTTGGCCCCTTATCTGTCCAAGTTATCTAGGCTGTTGCCATTTTCTGGCAGAGTAGGGGAGTACACTGGATGGCTAGCAACCTGAGTCACAGCTAGATGTACCTGGTAAGCAAAATCCTTTGGTTCTGAGTTAATTGATCTAGAGCAGAGACAGTATTTGGAAGAAAGAAGATTAAGCTTAATTAGCACATCCACCAGGCCTTCTCCAATAGATAGTCTGGATGCTTAAGTCTGTTCTTAGAAAGTCTGGAAAGAATCTGAGATACTTTCATCTGGAGAAGGTCCTGGCCAAATGTTGCTAATGATGATAATTACAGAATGACCTGAAATTAGGGATCTTGACTCTGTTGTTAGCACAGTTGGAGAAAGTTATACAAATACTTATATACAGGGGAAATTGTGCCCAATAAATGATCAAACACACTGTTCCTAGGAATGGAAAAGTTATAATAGCACATGAGAAATTCATAGCAGGAAATGGCTAATATTCAAAAGCCAGTATCACCAAGACTCCTTAAGCCTTGGCTTTATCCTCTGGAAAGGCCCTTGGCTTCTTCCAGGTATAGCTTTGTCATCGTCAGCCAAATTTCTACTTCATATTTCTGCAGCCTGCAGCAGTACAAAGCTGGACTTTGCTCTCCCAAGCAGAGTCCCTTAGGTATCTCTTTAGACAAAGCCACCAGGAATCACTGTAAGAAGCTTGAGTCTACATGCTTCCAAAGTCTCGATAATAATATGAGCAGAATAAGTCTACATATGATGACCTAGAAGTAACACAGATTAGGAAGTCAAAAAGATAAACACAGCAGTAACTTATATAGTATGGACTTTGATAAGACAAAAGGAATAGGGCTCATTTTCTTTATTTCATTTGTACTTCCAATATTTACTTTTGGAAGCCTTTGCATATTTGGTATCTATTCCCTGACATTCTGTATTTTAGTGTCTCTCATAGCTGAAATGGTAACTGCCAGGGGCAAATCTCCAGTGTAAAGAATGAAAAAGAAGAATTCAATAACAGAAGCTGATATGAGACCAACCATGGGCCAGTTCTTCCCCTCACAGGAGACTATAGATTTGCTTCATATCATTTTCTTTACTTGATTCATATTTTCTTAATAGTATAAAATCAAGACAACTGGTCTACCTAATAACTGACCTAAAACAACTTGGCGATACTAGCATGCATTTATTTTGTCATTTGGCAGAGAAACCCCATTGAAACTTAAATTTACTTGGGAAATGATCATGATAAGACCATCTGCCCCACATTCATCCTTCCCATTTGGCCCCAATTTGTTTCTAAAGGAAATGTCATAAAACTACACTTGAGGAATCTAACAGAAAAGTAGAATTTAAACACCCAGTTTCTAAGGCTATTTAGGTTTCTGGAATAATGAGAAGTAGTTTTAGAAAGCTGCTGAAGTAAAAATAATTCTTTTTTTTCAAATAGTTCACTCATATTTTCATTTTATTATGAGTCTGAGGAATGAAAAATAGGAGGTCAGGATTTAATGGATATCAGGATATGAGTGAATAAGTAAAAAGTTTTTTAAAGAATTTGAAAATAAAGTGTATAGGTAAGTATGAGAGCAAAGTTAAGATTGGATATCAAACAATAAACTAGATTTAAAAAGTGACTTGTAAGCTATGCAAAGAAGTTTGGGCCATAACCTACAGTAATGGGAGCCATTACATACTTCTAAAAATATTGGTGATCAGATCTGAATGGTCTGATCCTCATACAATCCTCATATAATAAACATTATCTAATGTGGAAGGGGGTATGACTTGAAGAAAAGCAATGCTTGTAAAACTGTTATATGAGTCATTCAGTTGAGATATGATGATGAGGCAAAGGAATTGGTAATGGAAATGGAAGAACTATTCCAGACAAATTTGGTAGTAGGATTTAAAGAAGCCAATGGGAAAGATAAAAGAAAAGGATTTTAGGATAAGTTCCTGTTTGAGAAATCAGATGCCCAATTGAAGAAACCAAAAATATAAAGGGAAGATGGATTTTCATTAAGGATGGAGAATTCTGGTTTAGACAGTCTACAGTTTAGGTACCTACAAGATATTAAAAACAAACAAAAAAACACACAAAACAACTTCCTAAGGCACTACGATTCTGGTGCTCATAAATGAGCCACTAACTCTATGAGCTTTGAATTTGCCAACACAGAAGAGTTTACATGATTGGGTGTGGGTGAGATAGTCTTGTTTCTGGGAGATCTTAATATTAGGTAAAAATTTTGAACAGTGATGTTTTATGCATTTGGAATGTAGAAAAAGGCATTTATCCAGAGGAATGAAGAGATAAGGTATTGTGTTACTCTGAGATAAGATGTTTAAAGAAAGCAACTTTGACAAAGGCACACTTGATAAACTTTTTGTTTGTTTGTCTTTTGTTTTTCGAGACAGGGTTTCAGATCTGCCTGCCTCTAACTCCCAAATGCGAAGATTAAAGTTGTGCACCACCACTGCCCAGATTATATTTGATAAGCTTTTAGGAGTCTCCTAAGAAATTGTTTTTCCTTCTTTTTTTCCCATTTATTAAAAATGGAAACTTTGCTCATACACTGTATCCTGATTATAGTTTTCCCTCCCTCAACTCCTCCCAACTCCTCCCTATCTTCCTTCCTTTCTGGATCCATTCCCTTTCTGTCTCTCATTAATAAAGAACAGGCTTCTAAGAGATAACTACCAAACTTAACAAAATCAAAATACAGTAAGATAAAACACAGCAACCCTTCAGGAAGAAAAGAGTCTCAAGAGCAGGGATAAGTGTCAGAGACCAACTCCTCACAGTCAGGAGTACTATAAAAATACTAAGTTAAAAACAATAATACTTAGTCAGAGGACCTGGTGGAGACCCATGTAGGCCCTGTGTTTGCTCTTCAGTCTCTGTGAACTCATATGAGCCTTGCTTAGGTGATTCAGAGGGCCTGGTTCACCTGGTATCCTTCATTCCTTCTGACTCTTACCATCTTTCTGCCTCCTTTTCCACTGTATTCCATGAGCTTTGAGGAGAGGGATTTGATGGAGACCTCCAATTTTGACCATCTCTTCATAATGTCTGGTTGTGGGTCTCTGCATCTGTTCCCATCTGCTGTGGGAGGAAGCCTCGCTGATTATCAGTGGATAAGGTACTGATCTACAAGTATAGCAGAATATCATTAGGAGTCATTTTATTAATTTTTTCTAAGACCAGTAGTATTTTGTTCATACTAGGTCTCCAGGCTACTTAGTCTCTTGTTTTTAGTTACCTAAGTAGTGTCAGGCATGGATTCCCTATCATGGATCAGGCTTTAAGTCAAATCAAACATGGGTTGGCTATTCCAAGTTCCATGCCACCATTGCCCTAGCATATTTTGCAGGCAGAACAGATTTTAGGTCAAAGGTTGTGTGGTTCATTGGTGTCCACATTTATCTTTCAGTAGCCAGATTTCATCTTATACCTGTCAGTGTATCTAAGATCAATAACACATGTGACAGCTCATGCTAGTAAGGATGTGGAGCAAGGGAAACACTCTTCCATTGCTGATGAGTGTACAGCCACTTTGGAAATCAATACGGCAGTAACTCAGAAACTTGGGAATCAATCTGCCTCAAGATCCAGCTGTACCACTCTTGGACATACACCCAAAGGATGCTACATCCTACCACAAGGACACTTGCTTAACCATGTTTATTGCAGCTTTATTTCTAATAGCTAGAAATTTGAAACAATGTAGATGTCCCTCAACAGAAGAACGGATAAAGAAAATGTCGTACATTCATATTACTTAACTGTTAAAAAAAATGACATCTTGAAATTTTCAGGTAAATGGTCAGAACCAGAAAAAAAAAATCACTCAGAGTGAGGTAACCCAAACTCAGAAAGATAAATATGGTATGTATTCACTTGGAAGTGAGAATATTAGCTGTTAAGTAAATAATAACCAAGCTACAGTCTATAGACACACAGAGGTTAGGTAAAGAGGAAGAGTTCAGGGTGGATGCAAGGATCTCTCTGGGAAGGGGAATAGAATAGATTTTATGGGAGTGGAAAGGATCAGGTTGGGGGGAAGATGGGGTAGAGGGAGTGAGTGTGGGGAAACACCGCTGGAATTAGTGGGTATTTGGGGGATGGTATGGAAACCCAGTGCAGTGGAAACTTTCTGGAATCTGTGAAGGTGACCCTAATGAGGACTCCTAGTAATGGGGGATACTGAGTCTCAACTGCCCATCTCTTAGAGCTAAGCAAGGCATCCAGTGGTGGGACTGGGTTGTTTTCAATTGAGTTATTGGCCAAGAAAGTTCCATGGAAATCCCCAAACAACCCAGGCTGCTGCCACAACAAAGGATTGTTCTCTGCACATTGACAGCAGTACCCCATTGCTGATAACAACACCTGCATAACTCTCCGAACATGGAGAAATTATTTTCCATAAGAAGCCAAACCTCAGTGACATATAAGAAGTGTCTGAGGATTATTCAGTGATTTCTGAAGGGAGTCCAAGTGTAATTGTGCTTTGTACCTGATAGATGCTCAGTCAGGATTATATTAGTGTTTTCATTTAGAAGAGCATAACGTTTAACAACTGAAAGTAATTCTACATAAGAGAGGTCTCTGAAATGCTACTCTGGAAACTATCTAGCATCTGTTTAATTAAACAGGGAAACAATATAATTGGGAATTTTCACTTCAATGAATCTAAATTCATTCCCCTGTATCTGAAAAAAATTCATTATAAATCATTCTGAGAGTCAAACTATTTACTTTTGATTATTGTATTTTGTATTTGCAAAAAAAGCTATCCAGAAAGCATGTTGTGAGGTTTAAAAATGTATTATTTTAACTGAAGAGCTAGGTCATATACCAAGGAATTCAAGTAAGTAGCTAACTACCTTATGATCTTTTATGTTCATCAGGATTCATTTAGAGTGCCACAAGATTTAATTAGCTGTATGTGTCTACATAGTTGGAGTAAAGTAACTGTAAAGCCAATGCTAGCTTCTGAGAATGAATGCTTATCCTTAGGACGTTCTGTAGCATCATTACCTTATTTCCAGTTGTCCCAGTTGATAACTTTTTTTTTTTCCTGAGACAATTTCTCTGTGTAGTTTTGGTGCCTGTCCTGGATCTCACTCTGTAGACCAGGCTGGCCTCGAACTCAGAGATCTGCCTGGCTCTGTCTCCCAGTGCCACCACCGCTAGGATGATAACTATTTTTCTTTAAGATAACTTCTTTGCTTGGTACATATATATTTTGTACCAAAACTTGGTACATATTCTATTTATGATAAGAATTTGGGATAAGGATGTAGCTAGAGTTTTCCTGCCTGGCCCACAGTCAGGACAAATCTTTGTCACCTGCCAGTCCCACAGCCGCTCAGACCCAACCAAGTAAACACAGAGACTTATATTGCTTTATAAACTGTATGGCTGTGGCAGGCTTCTTGCTAACTGTTCTTACAGCTTAAACTAACCCATTTCTATAAATCTATGCTTTGCCACGTGGCTCATGGCTTACCGGGCATCTTCACATGCGGCTTGTCCTGGCGGTGGCTGGCTGTCTCTCCTGCCTTTCTGTTCTTTTATTTCTCCTCTCTGTTAGTCCTGCCTATACTTCCTGCCTAGCCATGGGCCAATCAGGTTTTATTTATTGACCAATCAGAGCAATTTGATATACAGACCATCCCCCAGCACAGTCAAGTACAGACCATCTCAGACTCCTGCACTCAGGCCCATGGCACTCAGGCCATGTATGAAGAATTGGGTAGTGGGAAACATGATGAGAACATATTTCATCATTTTTTTTTAGTAACAAAAGAACTAAAAAGAAAATAATAAAGGAAAATAAGAAAATAAAGAAAAAAATCACTTGTGCTTTCTATTCTGAAAAGAGGACCAATTTGTCTTCAGCTGTTGTTTATCTTCCTTGCTTAAAAGTTTAATGCTGTAAACACTTTGCATCTTCACCTAATAGATGGGAGGACTAGGAAGAGCAACACCAAGCTTTGAGAAGATGCTAAACCTGCACAGAGGATTGAGAGAGGTTTGGTTATGGTGTCGTAAGATCCAAGCAGATGTACCAGTGCCCACAATTCTACAGAGAATTGGAGAGGCAGAAGCAGAGAAACACTTCCTCACTTGGAACATCCCGCTTCTCTGCATTTTGGGATCTCACATCCCTTAGTCTCCTATAAACACCACACCCTTCAGGAAGCTTCTTGACTGACAGCTGAAGCCTGAGCTCACTGCTTCAGCTAGCTTAGCTAGACAGCTTGCTCTATGGATTGTCTGTCTTTGTTTCCCTTGTACTGTGATTACAGGGGCACCACGTCCACCTAGTTTTTATATGGCTTCTGTCTGGGCTTGGGAACTCTGGTCCTCATGTTTGTGCAGCAAGGTGGGTGATTCACCAGTTAGCTGCTCCCCAACCCAGGCTCACAGTCAGTGGCTGCTGAGAAAGAGCAAATCTGTTGCATTCAAGGATGAACTCCCACATAGGTTTTCTAATACCAAGTGGTCACCCCTGAACACATGCATATATGTGCTAATCCAATGGACTCTTAGGTTATACATATGTGTGTGCATATATATGTGTATATATATGCAAATAAAAATATTTTACATAGAGATTATGAATTTGAGAGGGGAGAGGAATGAGTGTAAAGGAGGAGGGAGGGGTAGGAGTGACAAGGATGCAGAGCTCATGTATAAAATTCTAAAAAAAAACTATTAAAACAATCAAACAGTCAATGGCAGGCATTCTTTCTGACTAGGAAGACCTGTATTTGACTCCTCCCCTCCCCTCTCTTCCCCTCCCCTCCCTTCCCCTTCCTCCTCTTCCCTTCCCTAGTTTTCTCTTTGTTTTTTCCTTAGGCATATCCTGACTATTTCTGTACGTGTTTCAAAGAAAATCCTGACTTTCCTCAGGATAGAGGACTTACATCTTGTCTGCATCCTACTTTTCTGCATGCTCTTGTGTTACTTTTTCTGTGTAGGCTCAAAGTGGCGAATTGGAAGGGACCCCAGGATAAGCAGCAAGAACCATAGTTGTCTGTATCCGCTCTGCCGAAAGCAGCTGTAGGTGAGTCAGGGCTCTGGGCCTGCTGGTTTCTTCATCTGTGGGGAAATCTATAAACATGTCTTCATGCTCTATTAAAAGGTCTTTCTATTTTTCTCATTCATGTCTCAGCATCTGTTGTGCCTTCGCTACTATATCCTGCCTACAAAGAACATTTTAAAATTGCTTCAGCTAATATATTCGAGAAGTAGATGTTTCAGTTTGACATTACAAGCCTACAAAACTGGAAATCGTCTTTGAATTAAAACTATTATGTCACATACACATTTTCTTAATCATTTGCTTAACGTTCATTATTTTCTGAACCCTCTCAGTGACTCAGTGCTCATTCTTTTATATTTTAATTCTATTATCTTTAAGAAAAAAAGAATTCCAAAAGTTTAGCTATAATCAGCTTTACTAAATATATATTAAAATTCAACTGTATTTATAATTTATGATTTTATTGGCTCCTTTGTCTCCATGCACTATAACAGTCACTGGTATCAGTGCAATCTATGGTTGATGATGGCTCATTTGATTTTCCAAATTTGCATACTCATTGCCATTAATGCATTTGAACTCCCTTTCCCCAAAAGCACCTTGTGTTAAGTGGGATCGTGTTGTGTCTTTTAAGTAGTTGTTCTGTCTCAGCTACTTCCCTTATTGTTGTGACCAATTAACCTAGAGGAAGCAATTTAGGGGATGAAGGGCTCATTCTGTCTCACAGTTTGAGGGGACATGGTCCATCATGATGGCATGAGTGTAAGATGCTTGACTGAGCCACATCCCCAGTCATGAACCAGAGAGAGAGAGATGAATGCTTATATTCAAATTGGTTCTCCCCCCCGCCCCCGCTTTTTTTTATCAAGTCCCTGATCCTAGCTTGTGGAATGGTACTGCCTATATTTAGGGCAGTTCTTCCTGCATCAACAAACTCAATTGAGAGATTTGCTTGCAGACTTGCCCAGAGATTTGTTTCTATGGCGACTCTAAATCCCTTAAAGTTGACAACCAAGATTAAGTGTCATGCATGTCATTCTAATAAAATATATATCTCAATGAAATGATAAGATAATTCATCTCAAAAGAATGATGTCCTAAAGTCCATGCACACTTTTCAGATGAGATTGGATATAAAATATGAAACATGAAAGAAAACTTGCTGTATCATTATGGTTATTTCAGTAAGCTTTTCTTTTTGATATCAACTCATTTCTGTTTGATAAAAAAGCCACATTCACAGTTGTTGGTTTAAGGACCCATGTCCACCTTCCAAGGGTGAGCTTTAATGGTTTGCAGAGTTAAAAATCTGTTTTAGACTTCGCAGTCTGAGAGAAGACGCTCCATATGAATTATCTGCCCAATCGATATGAGATTTAGACATTTCAAGCTTTGGAAGAGAGTTTTGCTGTTTATCTTCTTTTACACTTCACAGAGGGCACAGTTAGTGATAAAGCTGGAAGATGGCTCCTAAATCCATTATGTCTTCATCTGCATTATCTCTGTGAGGTAAATGATCTAAATACAAAATTAAGGCTTTGTGTAGCAGGGGGCTTGATACCAGAGGTCAGCAAACAACCACCTGCAGGCTCAACCTGCATGTATGTGTTTTGTAAGTAGCTGGAGGCACGGTGATGTTGATGGCTATGCCTATTGGTGTAGCTGCTTTTCGACAATGCCAGCATTCAGTAGTGGTCAAAGCACACCGTACAGCCCATAAAGCTTAAAATATTTACTCTCTATCTCTTCTGAAAAAATCTTCAAACTCTGTTTAACAGATCTTCAAGTCTTTGCACTCATTATTTATTTTATCTTCAACTTCAGAACAAACTTAATGACTGGTGTGAAAATATGCTTCTTACTGTGTGGCCTCTTGCAGTCAAGCACTCCTGTGGGGAGGAAAGGAGAAAGCACACTGAAAATTTCCAGAAGAGCATTCACAACATTAATTCTGTTCTGTTGTTCACAGCAATTTTCAAGTATGTGTGTGTGTGTGTATGTATGTATGTGTGTGTATGTATGTATGTGTGTGTATGTATGTGTATGTATGTGTGTGTATGTATGTGTGTGTATGTATGTATGTGTGTGTATGTATGTGTATGTATGTATGTGTGTGTATGTATGTGTGTATATGTATGTGTGTGTGTATGTATGTATGTGTGTATGTATGTATGTGTGTGTGTATGTATGTGTGTGTGTATGTATGTGTGTGTATGTATGTATGTGTGGGTGGGTGGGTGTGGGTGCGTGCGCGTGCACACTATGTGTATCCAAGTGCCAGCAGATGCCAGTGAGGGCATTGATTACCTGAAGTTGAAGTTGCAAGTGGTTGTGAGCCTCCCAGTATGAGTCCTGGGACTGCTGTGCTCTAGAGAAGCAGTGTAGTCTCTGAACAGCAGAGCCACCTCTCCTGCCCCATTTGTGACTGTTCATGTGTTCCAAAGAGGCAGGTGAACTCCACAGAGTTGAATACATAACCTTGGATTGAATTTCTTTTATTAACACCTAATTTTAAAATAGTTTCATAGAGAACTTTAAAAGTAGTGAAGAGAGGATTTATGTATCCTCTATGCATTTTTTTCAGTAGTTCCATCTCACACAATTATAGGGCAGTATAAACCCAGGAATTTGAAATGATTAGAATATATATGCTTTATTTTACTGTGCTATTTATTTACAGATACAGATTCATGCTGCCACTACCTCCGTAACACAGAACTGGTTCATCATCATAAATATATTTTAGGTTCATATATAATATATGAATATAAATATATTTTCTTATAATCATAACTATATTTAGATAATTCATCATAAATATATACAACTTGTTGGATTAGTTTTTGATGTTTGTGTGTATCTATAAACTGTAGCATTTCAGAACACTGTGCTCAAGTTCTCAGTTCTTAAGCTTTGTGGGATCAAGAGAAGGCATGCATTCTTTGGAGTCTTCCTGTAACACATTTTCCAAGAAGAATCAGAGATTTGGAGCAGGAACATGCACAGCCAAGATTGGGGGAGCCTCAGAATGCGTAGAAAAGTGGATTCATTGGGATACTCCAGCAAAGACAGGAGGAAGTGACTGAATCCTAAAATGTAGAGACAGCAATTGAAGAATTCAAAGGAACATTAGGAATCAAGAGAAACAGCCAAGCAGTTCCAAGCCATGCTGTTGCACAGGTCCCCAGCCTGTTTGTCTTCCCCGTGCCTCATTTTGCATATTCTTGCTTATGTATAGAAAACCCTCACTCTTCAGTCATACTTAGTTGAAGGAGCATAAATGTATAACTATTCCATCTTTCAGGAAGTAGCAACCTTATCCCTGTCATTTAATTTTCTTTTATGTTATTCTGATTGCCTCCACCTCTGCCCTTTTCCCTTCTGTGGGACTGGCTGAAGATGGTACTGCATTGAAGCTTTTATGCTTCTGTGGGCTGATAAATTAATTCAACCTAAAATATTAGTAACTAAATCTGAGTTAATATTACAAACCATATACCTATTGTCATTTTAACAGACTATATCTATTATTATTATTATTATTATTATTTATTATCATCATCATCCTGTCCTGGCTGGTTTTGTGTGTTAACTTAACACAAGCTAGTCATCAGAGGATGGAGCCTCAGTTGAGAAAACGCCCCGATGAGGAAACGCCCCATGAGATCCACCTGTAAGGCATTTTTTCATTTGTGGTCAATGTGGAAGGGCCAGCCTATGGTGGGTGGTGCCATACCTGGGCTTCTGGTCTTGCCTTCTTTAAGAAGGTGGGCTGAGAGCAAGCCATGGGAAGCAAGTCAAGCAGCTCCCCTCCATGGCCTCTGAGTCAGCTCCTGCCCCCAGAATTGTGCCCTGTTTGAGTTCCTGTCCTGACCTCCTTCCATGATGAACAGCAATGCTGAAGTGTAAGCCAAACAAACCCTTTCCTCCCCAACTTGCCTTTTGGTCATAGTGTTTCATCGCAGCAATAGAAATCCTAACAAAGGCACATCACAACTGCAGTTTCCCCTCCTCTCCTCCCAGTCCTACCCCCATCTCCCCTCTGCCTGCTGCCATCCTCTCCTCCAGAAGAGGGTGGGCCTCCTATGGATATCAACCAGCCATGGTATATCAAGGTGCAGCAAGACTAGGCACTTCCTCTCCTACTAAGGCAACCCTGTATGAGGGAAAGGGTCCAAAAAGCAGGCAAAGGAGTTAGAGACAGCTCCTGCTCCCTCTATTAGGAGTCCCATAAGAAGATCAAGCTACACAACTCTAACATATGCAGAGTGTCTAGGCAGTCCCATGAAAGCTCCCTCATTGTCAATTCAGTCTCCGTGAGCCCCTATGAGCCAGATTAATTGATTCTGTGGGATTTCTTGTGGTATTCTTGACCTCTCTGGCATCGTTTTAGTATATAATAATTTATTTATTTAGCTACTAGTAACATCTTGATCAATTTCAGGCTTTCGCACTTATTAATATAGATGCCTTAAAAGTTGTATGTAGGGTTTGGATGCACAGTATAAATAAAGTTGGTTGACAGACTTTAGGGAGAAATGTAACTGCTGGATATTGTGCTAACAGTACATGTAGTGTTCTAAGAAAATGCTAAACTGTCTTTTGAAGTGAATCTACAAATTTATATTCCAAACAGCAATTATAAAATTAATATTGGTTATCAACTTGACTGAATCTGGACTCAAATAAAATAATACTGCTGAGCATTCCTAAAAACAAACAAACAAACAAACAAAAACAAGAAAAGGAAAGAAAATTTGACAAGCTGTCATTCTTCATTTACTATACTGATTCACTCACTGAACTTCTTGCTTTTTTTCTTGGGAAGACATTCATGTGACAGACTTTGGAAAAGAGATTTTGGTCCTGGCAGGGTAAATAGATATCAAAGGATTAAAAAAAAAAACATTAATGATGTCTTGAGAATACCTGAACACTCAGAAATAAATCAAGTGGGCTTGTCACATGAATATCTAAGCCACATCTATCTGGGTCCAGTTTCACATTGGGAAAAGGTAAAGAGAGAGAAACAAGAGAGAATTCAAGGAAACACACAGAGGGCAGCTAAGAGTATACTTTAGTTCATTATATATTGCTATAACAGGATATTTGATGCTTAGTAGTATATGAAAGTATATGAAACAAAGATGGTTATTTAGCTCACAGTTCTAGAGGAATGATGGTGAAAAAAAATGAAGTGGAAAAAGTGATAATGATTGGGGAATGGTTACCTGGCAACAGGAGAAGAAGGAAACTGAAGAGGAGACAGGCTCAGTCTTTCAAAATAACCTATTGCCTCCAGAGCCAGTGAGATATTCAAATAAAGTATTAGTTCTTTTTGATGGCCTCACCAAACGAACCACCTCCAAGCAATTCCATGGGGAGACCAAGCCTCAGATTGAGTTTTAGAGGAGATGAGTCATATTCAAACAAGAGCAGAGAATAAATTTTATATTTTAATTGGCTGATGCTTTTTGGTAGTACTAATTAAAAAACCCAGGACTAAACATTGTGTGATCTTTTACAAATGTAATGATGTGATTCTGTTGGTATGTGAGTGTGTCTATATGTATGCCAAGGAAAATTAATGTAGTGCTAATAGCTATAGATAGTGTAGAAAAATAGTATCAAAGAAAGTTTATTTAAGCAGTATTTTCAATAGAATTCTTGAAAGTTGGAGATTCTGAAGTACCTGCTCATTATTTAGATTTAGGGAAAGGGCCTATTTATAATCAAGGGCTTATTTAATTGTGGAGTGATATAATGACTGAGTACACACAGATACTTTAAGTGGATTAAAATCTATTATTACATTATGATTAGATGCATTAAAATGCAAAAATTTACTAACCAATCTTGAAAACAATGACTTCCAATGTCTGATTAAAACTAGAAAAGAAGCAAGCCAGAAGACAAAGATTTAATATTTATATAGAAATTGTTGATGATTGCTTACATTGTAGTCATCCCAAAAACCAATTTATTTAACAATGCTTCCAAATTATACAATGTATTATATGAAGCATGTCCAGGCTAAATAGGGTCTTTATACTGACTGAAACAATAAGGAAATAAGGAAACGCTTAATTTTAGGAGTTAAAGATGCAGAGGATTGAATAGTTGGTAACATTAGAACTATCTGCCATATAGCTTAGCCATCTAAGTGTAGCTGGACTTTTGAAAAAGACTGTGTTTGTGAAACAAATGATTTTATTGTTAAACATCATAGTGTGCAAAACACACAATCTTCTTAATGTTACAACCTCTGTAAATTTGGAAACTGTATATTTGAAGTGTGATTATGGTGCCCAGGGTCAGCAGTCATGAGTTGAGGTTAATAGCCTGACTCTTTCACTCCCCACTACATTCCCTTGCAACTTTTAACTATTTTATGTCTCTTTCCTCCTGGATGATCTTGGGGCAAAAATCTATATCTAGCTCATTTTTACAGAAATTTAGAAAACAATGTGAAAAATATCTTGGAAATTATCCATTGTTAAATATACAGAAAATGTACTAGAAATAGTGGAGAGGGTGCCTGAACTGAACTGGCTTATCCCAGTGACCAGATCGGTGAATATCCTAACTGCCATCACAGAGCTTTTCTCCAGTGACTGATGGAAGCAGATAGAGAGATTCACAGCCAAACAACAGGCCAAGCTTCAGGAGTCCAGTGAAAGAGAGAGAAGAGGGATTCCATGAGCAAATGCATCAAGAAAATGTATGTTATTCTAAGAGCTATCTATAAAATAATTCTACAAACTATTTTGCATTTATAATGCAGTTTACTATTACCAAGCCAAAGATCACAAAATTATGTTGCGAAGACCCATAAATCATTTAACACATCAGCAATTCTAGGACTCTGCTTTGGTTCATTTATAAGCTCATAAAATTTCTAATTTTACAAATTTTGCATTTTTCCTTAAAATGTGTTTTTGCTGATGACTACACTTCTGGCAATACTTTCATTTTATGTTCTCGTTTAAGCATTAAGAATGGATTTACTGCTATTTGAGATATTTGATATTGTTAAAGAAATTAAGTAAGCCACCTTCTGTTAGACTTTAGAGCCTATTTAAAATTTCAATTCTAGTTAAGTGGGAAAATACATGCCAGGATGCAAGTCCTTAAAACAACTTCAAATTGCCCTATTCTATCTGAAAATTATTTATCCATAGTAGAAGTAAGCTGGGGACTGTGCTGATCTTCCTTGCTTGTAATGTCTGTAAACTCTTTAGTAATGGGAAACCATGGTTTAGAAAGAATATTATTTTAAAATAGAGCTACTATCATTGTTTTGCTAATAATCACTCAATAAAATCTGTAGTTGGAGTTTTCCTGTGTCCCACCTGATCCACAGCCACTCAGACCCAGGTAAACACACAGAGGCTTATATTAATTAAAACTGCTCAGCCATTAGTTCAGGCTTACTACTGACTAGCTCTTACACTTAAACTCAGCCCATTTCTGTCAATCTATATGTTGCCACATGTTCCTTGGATTTACCTGTGTGCCATTACATGTTGCTCCCTGGATGGTGGGCTGACGTCTCCTGACTCAGCCTTCATCTTCCCAGAATTCTCCTTGTCTGCTAATCCTGTGTATACTTCCTGCCTGGCTAACTGGCCAATCAGCATTTTATTTATCAACCAATCAGAGCAACATATTCACAGCATACAGAGCTACATCACTCAGAGATATAAAGTTATCTCTAGGACCCAGGGGCCGGAGATGACATCTGATGAGTGTGTGTGTAAATGTGGCTGTCTCTTTGACTCAGTGTCTTATTCCTGCTAAATTATGATCAAGTATTTTTCCAGGGCAAGAAGAACTGGGCATTGTCAGCCCCACAAGAATAAAGCAAACAGTCTATCTCATGGAGTTCTTTACTGATTGTGTTGGAGGGCATTAATTATGGCTGTACACTAATGGGTGAAATGTTTTACACTTATTCAATCTCTTTAAATTATAAAAAGAAAGTATTGGTATTATAATATATAATATACTAATGAAGAATAGACTTAAGAATTAGAAGGCTATGACCAATCAAGGAAGAGGCAGATTTTTTAAATTAATTAATTTTCCCCCAGCCTGAGCACATTTCCCCTCCCTTCTTCTCTCCTCCCAGTCCCTTCCCCTAACCTCCCCTCTCCCATTCTGCATGCCCTATCCACTCCTCCTCCTTTCTCTTCAGAAAAAGGCAGGCCTCCCGTGTATATCACCCAGCCATGGCATAACAAGTTACAGTAAGACTAGGCACCTCCTCTCCTATTAAGCTGGACAAGGAAACCCAGTAGGAGGAAAGGGTCCCAAAAGCAGGTAACAGAGTCAGAAATAGAGCATGATCCCACTGTTAAGATCCTCACAAGAAGATCAAGCTATACAACTGTAACATATGTGCAGAGGGCTTAGGTCAGACACATGCAAGCTCTCTTGTTGGTGGTTCAGACTCTGTATGCCCTTATGAGACTAGGTGAGTTGATTCTGTGGGTTTTCTTGTGGTGTTCTTGATTCATCTGGCTCCCATAATCCTTTCTCCCTGTCTTCCACATGATTCCCCAAGGTCTACCTAATATTTGACTGTGGTCTTTGCATCTGTTTCTATAAGTTGCTGAGTAAAGCCTCTCCGATGTCAACTGGGGTAGGCAACAATCTATGAGTATAGCAGAATATCATTAGAAATCATTTCATTGACTTTTTTTTTACAGTCATGTTTGGTTCTATTCTAGCTCTTTGGAAAGCCAACTTCTGGGTCCTGGTCCAGGCAGTGTCAGGGGTGGGCTCCCTTTCACAGATCTCAAACTGGACCAGTCATTGGTTGGCCACTACCATAAATTCTGCTCCATCTTGACCCCAGCATATCTTGTAGGCAGGGCAAATTGTAGGTCAAAGGTTATGTGGCTGGGTTGGGGTCACAGTCCCTCTAATGGGAGTTTTGCCTGGTTATAGGAGATTGCTGGTTCAGGCTCTCTATCTCCTGTTGCTAGGAATCTTCACTAGGGTCACCATCCTAGATCCCTGGGAATTTCCATTACACTGGGTTTCTAGCTCTCCCCCCAAATACTCCTGATTCCAGTTGTCTTTTCTAATAATACCTCCTCCACCCTCCACTGAACCTGATCCCTCATGTTCCCATGTCCACCCCCATCCAGACCTATCCCTGCAACTACCTGTGATGTCTATTCTATTTCCCCTTCACAGTGAGATCCATGTGTAACCTCTTGAGCCTTGCTTGTTAGCTTCTTTAGGTCTGTGAATTGCAGCATGGCTATCCTTTGCTTTATGGTTAATGTCCATTTATAAGTGAGGATGTACCATGTTTGTGTTTCTGGGTCTGGGTTACCTAACTCAGGATGATCTTTTCATTCATTTGCCTTCAAATTTCCTCATGTCATTGCATTTTAATAGCTGATTAATACTCCATTGTACGACCTTTTCTTCATCCATTCTTTGGTTGATGGACATCTATTTTTTTTTTCAGTTTCCAGCTATTATGAAAAAAGCTCCTATGAACACAGTTGAGCAGGTGTCCTTGTGGTATAGTAGAGCATCCTTTGGGAATACGCCTAGGAGTAGGATAGCATAAAGACAGTTTGCACTGCCACCAGCAACAGAGGAGTGTTCCACTTGTTCCACATCCTCCCCAGCATTAGCTGTCATGTGTGTTTTTGTGATCTTAGCCTTTCTGACAGATGTAAGACGGAATCTCAGAGCACCCCTCCCTCAGCATTAGAGGGGATGGGTGATGGGAGACTGGCAGCTATGGTAAACAGGGCATTCTTGGATCATCACATAGGGAGGTTATCTGGCCTATTTCTGTCTCTACTACTAACTGATGTGGGGCAAGCATGGGACTTCTTCAAGTCTGTAATGTCCTCATTATGTAGGATACCACCAGTAATAGAAAAAGAAAAACAAAGTCAAATTCCTGAGGGTTTACGGATTCATTTGTCAGATGTTAATTGAATGCCTGTTGTGTAGCGGGTACTGGTGTAGATACAGAAGGTACAAGAAACAACGTTTCTGCCTTCAGACAATACAGACACATGAACAGGGAATGCATTATAAAACCCATGTGCGTATGTTCACTATGATCTCAAAGTCCCTTTTAAAACTAATGTTGAAACCTCATTGGCATCTATAACAGTATTGGAAGACATAATTTGTAGGAGGCCATCAGCCCATGAAGGTCATGTGCCTACTGAGGATGGATACCAGTACAGAGTACAATCCCCTTTTGCTCTTTCATTCTCTTGCCCACTGACTCCTCTGCTGCAGCAGGAGATTGTCACCAGGTTCTCTTACGTTGCTATTGCACTTCTAGTCTCCAGAACTCTGAGCTAATACATTTCTTTCTTAGAAATCATCCAGTCTCAGTCTGTGATATTAGAACAAGTTGGAATAAGACAGTAGTATATATTTTATATCCTTTTGTATAAAATATTTAATATGCAGTGATCTAAGTTATGAAAAACGAGTTGTAAAAGGGCAAGAAAAATACCATTTTTTATGTCATAAAAAGATATTTTTCTGGAATACAACTGATTTAGTATTATGAGAGCTCATGAAAAACAACTGACTTTTTTTTTTCTTTATGGTTTAACATGCAGACCAAATTTGCAAAGATAGTCACAAAATGAATAAAAGTATGATGCGTTATCTGATCATAAGTGACTCAAATGAGGAAAAAATAACCGGGGATGATAAAATTATAATTACTTCATCCCATTTAATCTTACAATTTAGAATATTTATGCTTTAAAAAATAATCACATGATGGCTCTGTCCAGCTGAGCTTATGAGAGTCTCCCTGATCATATGCTACCCATATATTAAAAAAATTGCTTCTTTGAGATATGGATCAGCATCCCATGGTAGGCTTCTGACTGAGATTGGCAAACGTGGACAGAGGGCAGAAATCTGAAAGAGCTAGAACTTGCTGGCAAGGGTTTTGTGACAGAGCACCCCCTCAGATGAGGTCTCCCCTTGTTCTTTCTCCTTTTCTATTCATAAAGACAGTTGAGAATCAGCCTAACACCCACAGCTTCCCTAGGAACCCTCATCCTGTTCGATGTCATTGTTGCCAGATGCTGCGCTTCCAGAACAAGAATCCAGATGACTTAAAGTGTTTCAAAAGATTCCTTCTTTAGGAAGTTTTGTTAATATGTTGTTGGAAAGGTTAAAATCTATAAGCTTGATGACTTTGCATGCATTGGAAAAATCAATTTAAAAAGAAATGGTTGTGCCAGCCCCTGGAACCACAGATGAGCTGAAATCCATTCAATTTCTCTTGCTATTCAAAATGGGTCTCTAGTGTTTTTGCACTTTAGCCAAAAGCTTTTAGACTTAGGATAAAGCGCTCTGAGTGACAAGATAAAAATGCATATGCATTTGATTTCTATTGCATATCTTCAAGGCAGACTTTCTGTGTTTAAAAAGAAACTCAGGAAAAATAAAAGATTTAAGAAGGTCTGGGTCACATGCAGCAAAAATTGCATTTTACTCAGTGAATATTCTCAAAGCTGAGCATACAGAGGAATCTTCATTACCCATGTAGCCTCTTATTTTTAGCATCCAAGAAGATTTGATGACTTATATTAACTCAAATGTTCTTTTCTGTAAATGTATAGCGATCTAGAGAAAGTGGTATTTTAAAAGATTTCTGCCCATTGTTCCCAACTTTACTTCTTTTCAAGGTAGTATTTAAGTTAATTTTTTAGTAAAAGGAGAAGACAGGCAGGCTTCAAGCAAAGCTACAACCATGTATCAGTGGAGGAGCAGAGCTAGAGTGGGTGGGGATAGAGGAGACTGAGTGACAGTTGCTGTGAGCAAGTCCACGCATCACCTCATACACAGTGCATATCTTGTTTTATTTAATTGTTGTAACATCATTAGAGATGTCAACATTTCTATTCATGTTTTTTAGACAAGAAGGTAAGGCTTAGACAATGTAATAACCTTACTAAGAGGTCATGCAGCAAATGCACGCTATGGATTCACTTCCAGGTCTAGTCTACTTGAAGCCTGTGTGCTCCATGCTGTGTTCTTGCATTTCCTTTAAGCAGAGGCTCAGGAAAATGGAAATGCTTGTTCTCCCTGCTGTGCCCTCACAGGATGACCATATAATGATTCTGATTAATGGAAAGTATGCCAGATTTAGGTTCAAAGGAACTTGGTCCTGGATCTGGGTCATATCTTCATCACTGGCTCACCATGAGATCCTGGCAGGTAACCTACCCTGCTAGATCCATTTGAGATGGAACATATGAACCAACACACCCTTATGCATCAAATTCTGCAGCTTGAGTCCAAGTGTTAAGATTCGTCTACTTTAATAATTTTGTCCCAGGATCAAGAGGAAAGGGCTTTGTGAGCTACACAGTGCTGTTACAATAAAATTTTGGTTCAGACTAAAATGCTCCTAATGACATTTGAAGATGTTTAACATACCATTTATTTAACATAAAAATGCTGACTGTCACTAGTGGTCATACTGAGCCATCCAATAACATTAACAGCTGAGCACAGCTCATTGCTATATTAGCTTTCAGGTCACCTAATTTAGGTTTAAGGAGAAGTATTGGAACTAACCTATGTTTTGGTTATTTCTTTAGACTTTTTCATTAAGAAAAATAAATCATCACTAAAACTACAAATGAAGAGGTTAAGAACAAAGCACATAAATTATTATTCAACCATCTAACCAATGTACTGCTACTGGTTTATATAGTTCATAGATTCTCTCTCTTTTTCTCTTTGAGAGTGAATGTGTGTGTGTGTGTGTGTGTGTGTATACCTGTCTGTCTCTGGAAAACTCACATGTTTTCATAGTGGGATAGATAATTGAGTACAAGAGTCATTCCATAGAGTTGTATATTATACTAATTTTCCTTCATGTATGCTGAGATTTCCATGTCATTATTAATACTTTAGATATTCTTTAATAGCCACACAGCAGTCCCTAATTTTGGACTTCATATTATTTCTAATTTTCTTCACTACTAAATAGTGTTTTCAAGAACATTGTTTAATGACCATGAGCCTGAGGTTCTCATTATTTCTCTGGGGTGTGTTTCTCAGAGTCCTTCAAGGGATATAAGTTTGTTGTGCTCAGTTTAGTTCCATAAGTTAATAATTCCATCAGCAGCTTCTGAAACTGTCAGTTTCACTGTGTTCTTACCCATACTGATTTTTTTATTTTAGGTTCAATGATTTGATGTTTAAATGGATACCAAATTACTTTTCAGTAATTAGTGAAAGATAACATAGGATAGGAGTAAACATTTAAAAGCTGATCATTATTCAGTGAAATGATACTGATAGGTATTTAACCAATAGCATCACTTTTCCAAAGCAAATTTCTGCCATTCAACAGTAATAAATAACTAAAAATTGTATTGGAAAATAGCAATTTTCTGTATCAAACATAGTGTAAACTGTTTACACTAATTGTTTTGAATTATAGCTAACTTGGTGAATGACAGTTTGATATTTTGTTTGGTTTATAATTTTACTATTGCCAGTGGTGAAAGTTATCTATGACAGATGTATTGATTCTTTGATTTCTCCTTGTAAAACAACAGTCTTTTCAGTAATTCTGCTTTAAGCACAGCATTTGGCATGTCTTGGATATTTGTCTTACAAGCAAGTTACTTTAACTTTTTATTTTTTAGTTGCCTTATGCAAAAATTTGGGATCATATTATGACACATATCTCATAAAAGTATACATTTAAACCGGGCGTTGGTGGCGCACGCCTTTAATCCCAGCACTCGGGAGGCAGAGGCAGACGGATCTCTGTGAGTTCGAGGCCAGCCTGGGCTACCAAGTGAGCTCCAGGAAAGGTGCAAAGCTACACAGAGAAACCCTGTCTTGAAAAACCAAAAAAAAAAAAAAAAGTATACATTTAATCAGTGTATAAAAGGCAAATAAATTGAATATCTTGCATATAGTAATTCTTATGTACTTCATTCCACTCATTTATTAATTTGTTCATTTTACATATAGATTTGTTGATATGCTTTTGCACACTTTATTCACTTTTTTCAAGCCAATAAAATGTCTTCACTAACCAGCCAGTGACTACACTGGATGTTAGGATCTGAATGCAGTCCTAAGCCTTTCTTAGGGTGGGATTTTAAGCACAAAAACAACTTTTTGGGTTGACACATCTCAGTTAGCAAGAACAGTTAGACAGAATTTGAACTACAGAAGTTAAAAAGTAAGATTAGTACATTTAGAGATTTTTTTCCCAGGACTATGGACTTCAATGGATTGGGTCTTTGCTCTTGTTTTGGTAGGTGGTACTGCCTACATGCTGGATTCCGAGGCCTGTCCATCATGTCATCAGTTGTGCTAAGGTATGGGAGCCTGTTACAATACCATGGCTTTCATGCCTGTTTTTTCTTTTATGTTTTTGAGAGTCACTATGTACACCATACGAGAATCCCTTGACTTCTCCCATTAGGTTTAGGATTACACGTATTAGCCACCATCAGTGGACTATCCATAGTCATCTTAAGAGAAACTACATATTTCAAAATTTCATTTAGCCTCTTTAATCAGCAAATATTTCACAGGGAATAATTTTAGGGCCATCTACCAAGACAGTCATTCACCACAGAAACCAACCTTCTGGTTTAGGAAGAGTCTTGCAGAGAGGCCAAGTAAGTTTGCATATTTTATAATAAAATATTATTTTCTCATATGGGTTAAATTTAAAATGTTAATAAAATATCAGCTTTACAGTTCACTGCTCTGTTTTTATTTATAAGCAGGGGGGAAAAGTGAGAGGTGAATATGTGGATGAGCCTCAAGACTTACAGAAGCTTGCATATTCTGATCTTCCTGCTTGTCCAACCTGAGAATGCCCACATCATTTATATATCAGCTGATGCAATGAGAAAGGCCTGGGGCAGAAGAAGCAGTGAAACCCACATCTTATAGACACCAAAGGGATCTCTATACCCAGAGATGTGTTCTTTTGACAGCCTGAAGAGAATGAGGTTTATTCACAGTTTAGAGCTAATCCAAGCTGAACTTCAGCCTGTCTGTCTACCTCTTGAGATTAGGATTAAATGGGTCATCATATTATGCAACTCCCGTACAGGGTGGTTTCTGGGCAACTAGTCTCTGATTTGTGAGAAACATCAGTCAGTTCTTTGAATCATGATTCATTTAAAGACCGTTTTTACTGACATATTTACAGTTTACAATTTCCTTTGATTTGGATTTCTTAAAATCCGATGTCTGTGTTCTCCAGCTAGAAAAATACTTTCAGGCTTAATGAGATTTCCATTTTCATTCTGTTCACAATCATCAACAAAACAACCAGTGAGCTGCCTGCCAAACATGTTCTGCCACAGAAATTATAACTACAGCTGATGTTCGAACCTCATGGTGTCCAGGAACCAACAACTCTCAGGACAGCTGTAAATCACTGATCATTTATTCCAGAGTTTGTGCACAAAGTTTCTATGATGGTGATGATGTTGGCATTGGTGCAATGAACTGCTGGAAAAATCAAGAATCCATTGATACATTTAATGCAAATGACCACATCATTCATCTGGCTGCCATTCTACACATACTTTCTAAGTACATGGTTCACATTTCCAGGATCTTAAAATAAACATAAATATTTAAAAGCCCTGTCTTCAATTTGCTTGTTATCAAGTAGAATAGACTGTGGTGATATTTTACTTGTGCTGAAATGTGATATTTTATTTGTATGTTAATAAATAAAGTTTACCTGGAGATCAGAGGTCATAGTGAGCCATAAACAGAAGTCAGGTGGTGGTAGCACACAACCTTAATCTGATCACATGTCAGGCAAAGTCTCTGTGTGGTCAAGGATACAGCCAAGCATGGTGACACGAGCCTTTAATCCCAGTACCAACCATAGAGACCTTGAGGTCTGTATAGACAGGCAGTGATGAGGAAGTGATGTGGCTGGGCTTAGAGCCAATGAGAAGGCAGAACAGGAAGTCAATAAAAGCACAGGTTAGACAGGAAGAAGCTCTCTCTGGGGAAGTGACAGCAAGGTGATAAGCTAAGGCTAGTTGTGGCTATTCACCATTTCTCTGAACTCTTCAGCTATTACCGCTGTATTTGGCTCTGTGTTTCTTATTTAATAAGACTGCTTAGACATTTGTCTACAATAGACAGACAGAGAAGATGTGTCAAGCAGGTGCACAAGTGTTGCATAAACATAAGAGAGGGATGCTTAGATGTAGGATGTCAGAAGAATTGTTCCAGGAGAGTGACAAATAATCTGAGGCAAGAAGTATCAGTTAACTTGTAAAGAGAGACAAAAGGCCCCGAGCCACAGGAACAATGTAGTACAGACTGATAGGGAGTTCATGGCAGGTTTGAAAGCCCAAAGTCATTAAGGAAAACTGGACAGGGATTGGAGGATGAATCAGATTGAGTCTCTCTCTCTCTCTCTCTCTCTCTCTCTCTCTCTCTCTCTCTCTCTCTCTCTCTGAGGATGAGATGAGAGGTTACTTTATCAAGTTTCACTTACTGACCTTAGATTTCCAAACAAAGGAAAATGATTTTCTTTACCTTTGTGACCATTCTAAAGCCTCAGCAGTGATGCCCCATACAGGAGATAGTTCATTGTCATATGACCCAAAGTCTTCACTCCCAGTTGTCATAATAGAGACAGAAAATCTCCACTTGATGTTTCAGTGTGACATCTCTGGTCCTCACCAAAAGTCGATGTCAACACTTGTATTTGCATTTATTTTTATCAGATGCTACCTGAAATGTGCAGTGAAGTCATTGAATGCTCCAGTACTTCTTTTCTCACTGCTGGAAATAAATGTTGAAAAGAAGCAATTTCATGTAAGGCAGATATATTTTGGCTGATATTGAAAAATGAGTCCATCCTGGCAGGGTGAGGACAGAGGTAGGAGCATCACAGAACTGATCATCCACAGGCAGGAATCAGGAAGAAGTTAGGAAGTGGGCCTGGCTATCAGATTTCAAGGCCTGCCCACCATGATACACTTTCTCCAGTTAAACCAGACTTAAAACCTACCTCCTGCTGGAGACCAATGTTCAGATTCTTCAGCCAATGAGGTCTATTCAATCCATAGCAAGGGTATCCTTGTTCTTAAACCTTTTCTTTCGTCTTATTTCAAGGAGCCAAAACATCTAGTTGGTTTTCACTGAAACTTTCACTGAAACACGTTACCAATAAAACATCATTGATTGATGATCCTTGAGCTGAACCACAATCCTTTAGATGATTTATCTGCTGTAAAAGCAATAGAAATACATCACTTCTTTTAAGCAAGCCTCAATTTTGTGACATAGGAGAAAACACTAGGTAGTCTAATGAATACAGTACTCTTGAAAGAGTGAAATCAATGCAAGACAGAAAAGCCATGCTTATTCAGAATCTATCTGCACACAATGGTCATCCACAGAGCCACTCGTTCAGGGTGAGCATGCAAAGGAGCACTTGCCTTCCTTCTTTTGCAATTTTCAATCAATGAGTTCAAGTGAACTCTCTAGTTTTGGAGAAGCCCATTAACTAGAGCAATTATTTCACCTTCATTTAGCACCAAAGCCTCCTCCAGTACCCTAGAGTTAAAGAGCAAAAGTCAACTCACAGAGGGAGAAGCAGATGCTATTAAATGACTCACTCAAGATAGTACAATTTAGGACTGGGGCCAAAAATAGAGCAAACTCACCAGGACTGCTTTCTGGGTGGCAGTTATCTGATCAGGAATCAGTGCCTTGTGGTTTGATGTGTTAGTTGTAAAAACTCACAGAAGATGGACATTTTTACTTTGCTTGGAGAAGACAGTGGTTTCAAAAACTAAATTCCCACAATTTCAGTCACTAACATTAATACATGGTTTGGGATTTGTTAGGTTCTGTTTATTTTCACAGTTACTATATCTTTTAATTTTCATCCATTTAGTATCTATGAAGTAGATCCATCCTATATTTTAGTGAAACAACTGCATTATACATTGGTTAAGCAATTGCTTAACATCACACAACTACTAAATAAATGTTAGAACCTAAGGTGCAGATATGCTCCCAACTTCCTCGTGACTTTGTCCTTAATGCTTAGCATGTAGTAGCTGTTGCTCACATAGAATGAACAGCCAGGATCTATTGAGATTGAAGGTCACATGGGTAGAATGAACAATTTGTGTCATTCCCTCAGCTTCATACTGCAGACTATCCAGAACCCACGTGGTCCAATCTATTCCATGTGAGCACATAGAGCGTCAGCTGATATTCAGAAGACCTTCTTCATTGTCACTCTGCCTACTTTGGAGACAATAGAGTATCTACTAGAGAGATCCTTCTGCACTCAACTCACGCTTCTGTCCTTTTATATCACATTGTTACCCTCACCTGTCTATTTATCTTTTCTGCTTTTCCTTCTCTGAGGTCATTTTTCCATATGCCTTATTCTATTTCTCTATTAGACTATGGACTTTGAAAGTAGATGACCCTGGGTTCCAATCTAATCTGTTCTATTCTAATTATAAAAATTTGACCATGGTGTCCATCTCTTTTTAATTAACTTTTAAAATAAACATTTATAATTTGTAGTTCGTAAGTACAAACTCCAAAATAAAACCTCTAAAAAACAGTCTTGTGTGTTGCTTTGCCTGTTTTCAAGTATCTCGTAGGATTAGTTGTTAAAACCTAATGTAAATCTACTCTGGTAAGTCTTTAAAAATCTCTCTGTGTAATGATTCATATGATTAACTAAAAATATTATTTCATAGGCTAGTATGATGGCTCAGTCAGTAAAGTGCCTGCTGCACAAACTTGAAGACCTGAATCTGGATTCCCACTGCTGATAAACTGTAGAGGGAGAGAGAAAAATGCCTAATGTTGAGCTCTGGTCTCCACACGCATGTGTGTATACATGTATACACTAGTACACAGTGACACAAATATGTACTATATACACTAGTATACAGTGACACAACTCTGTACATACAACACACAAACACACACAGAGACACATATACAGAGAGGTGGAGGACTTTCTTTTCCTCCAAATCTCCCAAATTCTGTATTAGATTCCATTTGGCTACAGATTATCAGAATATGCTTTCTTTTACAAACCAAATGATTCTGAATTTCAAAACACAGCTGCCTCTACAGGTTTCAGATATGATTTCATATCTAAAATACACCATTTTGGAGTTGTGAGGAATGAATAAACCATGTAACTTGTCTAATACCTTGGCACACAGTAGGCATTTGGCAGACAGCTGTAGCAGTTCATTCAAAATACCCTCCTTTAGATTCATGTTTCTATGTTCAACACAGAAAAGGCCGCACAAAAAGGATTAGCAGTGCAGAGAAGTACGGGGACACATACAATCTTAAATAGAAGATTTATAATCATTATTCTGTAAATGACTTTAGTTCACTCATGGTGACTGGTGTTTTAGCAAGCTGCTGTCTTTAGTAATGTTAAAACCTAAATGTAATTTCCAAGCCTGATTTGTTACCTGCCTACTTCTTAAAGAGTGATTTGGGCATATGAGAAAACCAATGATAGGGATGTTACATGTTTAATTAGTCTTCAACACTCACCTCTAGGAAGTCTCTGCAAAGAATCAAGGCTTGCTTTAAACATAACTCTGTACACTGAAACAGAGAGTTAAGTATGGCAGCTCACCTAGAAGAAGTGACACATGGCGGCATCACATTGACCCTTAACAGGAAACATGGAATCATCAAGTGGGTGATAGGATGGAAGAAATGCAAGACCATGTGGTCTCCTGGAAAAACTGCAGTGGCTAGGCAGCATTATTGTGAACTACAAGAGAAGAAACATTATTGTTGGTGCTCAGGAAGTGAAAAAAATCAAAGGAACTGCAACAGAAAATGTCATAGCTGTCTGAAAAAAATGTAGTTAAAAATAGTTCATCTCTATTTGGAAAACTAGAACTTATTCTACTCCCAAGAGATAATTGCTATAACCACCCCCTCGGGTGTTTTCCTATGTCTCAAATTGGATAATGCTTCCCCATGATGACACTCTGGAAAGCCTCTACTGAATGTCTTTTTTGGTACTCAGCATTATGCTGGAAACTGGAATAAAGCTCTCGCCAAATATGAAAACTTATCACCAGGACAATTTCCACCTCTGTTGAAAACCCAAACTCAATTACACTCCAGGCAGTGTTCCCTCACATCAAACCTTCAGTGTATTCAGCAGTCTCATAGAAGAAACTCAGTTTTGAGTACTACACAAGGGCAATGTCTGTGAACACCTTTGTCATCAAGACACTTGTTGCTTGAAGCAGAGCATTAAAAACAGGACTCAGATCTGCACAATATGGCGGAAACAACCCTGAACTAAGTCTTTCTATATTTCATTGATAAATAACAAGAATATTAAATCAAGTTAATTAATGTATTCATTTTCATCTTTCTACATTATTTCAAAAACACCACACAATACCCAATAAATGTAAACAATTATGATTTATCAATTAAAATTATGCTAACTTTCTTCAAATATTTGGTTTTCCATTAATTTTTCTGTTCTAAGCATAGAAGCATTTTCATCCTCCAATTTTAATTCTAACTCTTAAAGTTATCTCTCCCTCCCAGACTTTTTTCTTTTTTTAAATAATTTTTTATTAAGAGATTTTTCTATTCCTTTTACATACCAACCACAGATTCCCCTGTCCTCCCTCCTCCCACCCCCAGGCTTCCCCTCCAAGTCACCCCCCATTCCCACCTCCTCCAAGGCAAGGTCTCCCATGGGGAGTCAGCAAAGCCTGGAACATTCAGCTGAGGCAGATCCGAGCCCCTCCTCCCTGCACCAAGGCTATGCTAAGTGTCTCACCATAGGCACTAGGTTCCAAGAAGCCGGCTCATGCATTAGGGACAGGTCCCGATCCCACTGCCTGGGGCCTCCCTATACACTTCAAGCTAAACAACTGTCTCAATTATCCAGAGGGCCTAGTCCAGTACCATGGGGGCTCCTCAACTATTGGTCCACAGTTCATGCGTTTCCACTAGTTTGATTCATAGAATTCCTCCTCTCTCTCATCAATTGGACTCCTGGAGTTCCGCCTGAGACCCAGCCATGGATCTCTGCATCTGCTTTCATCAGTCACTGGATGAGGGTTCTATGATGACAGTTAGGGTGCTCAGCCATACAATCACCAGAGTATGCCAGCTCAGGCACCCTCTCAACTATTGCCAGTAGTCTATGGTGGAGTCATCCTTGTGGACTTTTCTCTTTAACTTAGGGCTGGTTGTTGATAAAATTTCCCCCTACCATACATATGTTAATGTCCTAACCCATAATGTAATGGTGTTTAGAAATGAGGTCTTTGAGAGATAATAAGGCTTAAATGACAAGCAAGAACTATCCTGATAGAAATAATGTCCAAGAAGAGACATGGAAGAGCTATCTTTGATAATATACAATCACACAAGCCAGATAAAGACCCTTACTAGAGAGCAATTTTGTTGGTGTTTTGATCTTGTAACATCCAGAACTATAGGAAACATGTTTTTCTTGTTTAAAGCATCCAGTGCATGGTATTTTGTTATAGTAGCCAAATAGATAAAAGATAAGATTCAAACCTAGTAACATATAAAATTTTTGAAATTATTTATTTGCTGAATGATTAACTTTTTTGTATATGTGTGCCTGCATGAGTCTATGTGCACCAAGTGGGTGCACCTGGAGGCCAGAAGAGGGTGCCATATCATGTGGAATTGGAATTGTAGGTGGTTATGAGCTGTCTGATGGGTTCTAGGAATGGAACCAGGGCCTACTTAAGATTCATACTTGCTTTTAACCTTGGAGCCATCTCTCCATCCCCTTTACATCTGAAATTTAATTGGTTCACATGGATCCTAAAACAAGGCCTATTAAAGTGTGTTATTTAAAATATTTTAAGCAAATACTCTTAGGAGCTGAGCAAATCTAAACAATCAATTTGCTGAAAAGATAAAAGCAGTGACAGCATGCTATGTCAAGCCAGTGAGCTGACATGTTTTCTTTGAAGGTACCATCTGTAGATGATCACGTGTTAACATAAGAATGTTTGGTAGTTGTGTGTAACTAACTACACTTTAAGAGCAGGAAACAGGTGATTAGTTCCATAATGATAGAACACCAAAAAGAGTCTTCATATCTATGTACAATAATGATTTGTAGCCTGCCTGTTGGGAAGCCTAATGTATTGAGAAGAAATGTGGAATTTTATTTGTCCTAGAACCAGTCTTGTAAATGGCCCCCATTCCAGCTTTCATTAGTTATAGCAATTAATCTGGTTTATATATTAGAATCTGGCAAGACTTCATTTAAAAAAAGATTCTGTTCATGCAAATGAAAAATATCCAGGATTCAGTGTATCAGCTTCTTTCTAGTCCAGGTAAGGTTTACATAGTTCCTTTGAGCTTCTCTGAAAACCAGCCTTCCTCTTGCTTTGCATCACTGCTATGCTGTGGTCTTCCTCCTTTTCCATGGCCTATGTTCTTATAAACAAGTTTAACCCATTCCCACTGCAGGCGAAAACCATAACCGAAGCAAGAGGTTAAAAACTACAGCATGTGCCTAAGTGTACCCATCTTCTATACCTTATATGTGAAGCTTTGTTATTGTACGGCCATCCTCTTTGTTTAATGTATCATTCATGGGTTCTCTACACTGCTGAGGCAGAATAGTTTCCATAGAAACCATTCGGTCCACATGAAGACTTACACACTTCCTGTTTGGTCCTTTAGAGGAGAATTTTCTTACCCCTGGTCAATTTTCTCTAGGAGACTACTAAGACTATTGATTTCCTAGAATTGAAAGCTCAAATTTGGATTGAAATCTGATACTTTTCTGTCTTGCTCTCTCAAATTATTTGAGGTCAGTATTCTCTTGACCAGTAGAAACATGGCTAAGCACTGTTAGAAACATGTGGAGGACATCAAAGCATGCCATAATTTGTTATAATCTATGTTTTTACTTATAGACAGACACAAGATTTAGACAATTAGTTTTTACGTGTACATGTAATTATCGTTTTCTGGAAGACATTCAGTTTGATAGGTGATCTAAAGAAAAAGTGATCATTTTAATGATACATTTGTGCATCACTTCTTCTAATCCGTAATAGAGAGTAGTTTTCCTCCCATAGGCTTTAACCTTATAGCTCTCTGTACTTTGTAGGGATAGAATTAATTCCATTTCCCTTTAACTAGCTAGATGTTTACAACTTAAACAAGAAGAACATGTGATACAGAAGAGAGGATCAGGGAGATGTACTGAACTGCATAAGAGCTTTAAAATCCAACAGTAAGAATGGGAATTTCAAAGATAATATTCATTAGGTGTGTATTTTAGGAAAAATTATTTAGCTTCCAAAAGCCTCAGTTCCTCCCCATGTAAAACTGAAAGCATAGTTCTACATCTTGACAGTATCATAATGACAGAATGGAAGCCAGTGTCTTAAGGTCTTTCCCTAATATTTGACAGAAGAGATGTTCACAACATTTAATTACCTTTCTTTTTCTATCCCCTCCCACTTCTACCAGGATAATTTGATTAGCCTACTAATGTTTATAAAAACTCATTACACTTAGCATTAGTAATATCATTTGAAATAGCTGGTATGGTATTTTCTTTTCTAAATTGGAAAATTAGTATCTCAAACATCCCTAAAGTCCTTTTATTAATCTTGACAAAGATAAATATTTGTTTTAGCCCATAGGTAGGTAATAAAGTCCATTTCAACAAATAGTATGGCAAAAACCAGCCTTTGATGCCACTATAGACACTGTTTTATATGTGTAAATTGAGATAGAGAACTGTGACTGGATCTGTTTTGGAAAGGACCAAGTTATGTCATTTGTTTGTTTGTTTGGTTAGATTGGGGTTGGTTTTTTTTGGTTTTGTTAGTTTGCTTGTTTGTTTTGTTTTTACCTCAAAACCTCAAGTGAGTGTTTGGGTAGAGTTATTCCAATAAATATTCTTTGAGGATATTATAAAAGGTATTACTTCCCTGATTTCTTTTTTAGTGTGTTTGTGATTTGCATATAAGAAGGCTATTGGTTTTTTGAGTGTTAATTTGATGTGCTGCTACTTTTCTGAAAGTGTTTATGAGCTGTAGAAGTTTCCTGGTGGAGTCTTTATGGTCTTTTATGTACATAATCATATCATATGCAAATAAGGATATTTTGACTTCTTTTCATATTTGTCTCTTTTTCATCTTCTTTGGTTGTCTTATTCTCTGGCTGGCTAAGACTTCAAGTACTATATTAAACATGTATTAAGAGAGTGGTTTTCCTTGTCTTGTTCTTGATTTTAGTATATATGGTTTAAGTGTCTCTCAGTTTAGCTGATATATATGATGGGCATGCTGTAAATTGTCTTTTTTTTTAATGTTGAGATATGTCCCTTGTATCCCTAGTCTCTCAAGGACTTTTATCATGAAAGGATGTTGAATTTTGTCACAGGCTTTTTCTGCATCTAATGAGACAATAATGTGGTTCTGTATTTTGTCCTATTTATTTGGTGGATTATGTTTATCCATTTATGTATGTTGAACCCAACTTGATCATAGTAGATAATCTTTTCATGTGTTCTTGAATTGTATCTGCAAGTATTTTATTGACAATGTTTGTATCGATGGTTCCTAAGGGATATTGGTGTATGATTTTATTTTTTTTGATGTTAAGTTTTGGCGTGGTTTTGATATCAAGGCTGTAGTGGTTTCAAGTGAGTGTTTTTTTAATTTATTTTGTTTTTTAGATTTGTTATTCACTCATTGTTTTTATCTGGATGTGTGTATGCCTTCATGGGGTTATGTGTGCAACTTGGCAGCAGAAGCCTGTGTGGCCCAAAAGATAGTGCTAGATACTCTAGAATTGGAGTTACAGGTAGATATGATCTGTTCTTTGGATGCTGGGAATGGAACCCAGGTCCTCTGCAAGAGCAGCAAGTACTTTTAACCTCTAAGCCATCTTTCCATCTCCAGGTCTGTTTTTAATCTAAATGTTCCAGAGTAATTATTTTCACTGACAGAACACATATCCTCATAGTTTAGTTGATTTATATTTTTATGCTCCCCAATTCCAGCTGTCTCTCTCTACACTCCCTCCTTCCATCCTCCCCCATCCTCCCAGCTCCCATCCTCACCTGCCCCTAGGCCATCCACAAAAACTATTGTTACTATATTTTGAACTTACTACATCACTTACTTAGGACCACATGGACTGATGGCTTTATTATCTCTGTCAAAGTTACTACTTTCTTTCTTCATAAAGATCTCATCTATCATGATCCATTCCAGAGAGGGGAAGGGTGATGGAGGATATGTTTAATTGACACTAGGTCAATTCTGACTGAAGTTCCTTATTGAAGTTCCAATGCAAAATTAGTGCTTCCATAGTGATTCGCTAGTGTTGTGGCATATTAGTAAAGATGTGTCACAGTCTTTTATGCTGAGGAATATTTGTTTTTCTGTTTGTTTGTTTTGTTTTTGTCTTTTGTTTTTTTTTTCATTTTTTGTTTTTGTTTTTGTTTTGTTTTTTGGTTTTTTTGAGACAGGGTTTCTCTGTATAGCTTTGTGCCTTTCCTGGAACTCACTCTGTAGTCCAGGCTGGCCTTGAACTCGCAGAGATCTGCTTGCCTCTGCAGGAGGAATATTTGTTTAATGATGCAAAGATATATTGTGTTCTTTTATGTTACATTTGTCTAATTCTGTGAAGCTGTGTTACTTTGCCTGTCTAAAACAACTGATTGGTCTAATAAAGAGCTGAGCAGGCAGTAGCTAGGCAGGAGAGAGAAATAGCAGGGTTGGCAGGCACAGAGAATAAATAAGAGAAGGAAGAGGGAGCAAGAGGGAAAAGTGAGAAAAGGAGAAGGAGAGAGGATGCCAGGGGCCAGCCACCCAGGCACACAGCCAGCTATGGAGTAAGAAGGAAAGAAAGGGATATAGAATAAAGAAAGGTAAAAGTCCAGAGGCAAAAGGTAGATGGGATAATTTAAGAAAAGCTGGCTAAAAATAAGCCAAGCTAAGGCTGGGCATTCTTAAGTAAGAATAAATTTCTGTGTATTTATTTGGGAGCTGGGTGGCCTGCCCCCAAAGAGTAAAGAATAAAAAAAAAATAGTGTCTAATGATTTAGCTATGCTTTGGTGACCTGGGCCTTAGAAGTCATAAAAGCACTTTAAGAAGTACAGTAAGATGTACAGCCCATCTAGCTAGGATGAACATGTCTTAAATTCTATGATTAACACTTGTTACAAGAAATAACAGTAGAAAGTTATTTATCATTTCTCCAAACCCATACAAAATTAAAATCTTACTGGTTTATTGTTTAACTCTGTAAAAATATTAAGTAAAGTTAAAATACAGACAAGTCAATTTTCCTAAAGTTTTTGCTTTTTAAGGGAGTCATCTGTACACAACTAAATATCATCTACCTCATTGGGGTGACTCATTTTTGGAAGACTTTTGTTACAGAAGCCTAACTTAGTGACACATAGACCATGTTTTGTGTGACTAGGAGAAAGATTCAGGTCAAGTTTTATTGGTTCCTACTCTATCAAATTTGGCAGCACAGCTGTGAATATATTCTGAAGGAGCTGTGTCTCCGTGGTCCTGTGGTGAGCTGCCAGATATTGAAACCGCATGAAAGTCAATCAATATTGCATAGACAGAGAACAAATCACAATCACCCTCTGTCCAGGAAATGCTTGAACCTATCAGCTTTCATTAGCTGTGCAAGGAAATCGTTATTTGGGGGCCCAGTTATACCCCAGAAAATCAGCAAATGCTTGTCTCTGCCTATGAATAGGCTTACATGACTCCAGGTTCTTTAGAATACACAACAAAAGCTTCTGGGTTTTAATTGTTAATTTGAACTTCCCATTTCTGCTTTTGTCTCCTCTGCTTAGCGATCCAAATATGGGTTATATTAGTTGATGCCACAATTGTTTGAAACCTCACATCAATGAAATGCTGCCTTCTCAAAACCCTCTAGAGAGGTGGTCTGTCTTTCTTTTTTTAGTTCTTTAATTGGATTTATGTACAAGACGATGAAATTCAAGGATTCAGAAATAACAAGGAGTATTACTATAAGGACAGGATATCCTCATTCCTTCTTGGTGTTGTTGTCTAGGGAAGCTGTATTTTTCGATGGGTGAATAGGTAAGTAGTTTCTCTGGCAATAGTTGGTAACTGGCACTAGTTGAAGGCATGTTCAAATTGTATGTATGCACCTGAAAGAAATTAGCTAAAATTCTAAACATAGATATAAAGAGAGCAAACTGAAGAAAGGTGGTTGATATCTTTTATTTGTTTTAAAGCTCATAACTACTGTCATAATTATTCAAACAAGTTAGGTAAAGAAAATATACCATTTTCCTCTCTTGGGCATTAAGTTTCTGCTAAACTATTGTTATAGCAGTTGCAGAGTTTTGACAAGGAATACAATGCTATTATGGGCCAACATTACACTATCAAGTCCTAAATGTTTTTTATAGATTTACAGTACTTTCTTTTTAGTCTACTATATAGTCTATTTACTTATATATATTTACTTATATATGTATATTTACACAACACACACACACACACACACACACACACACACACACACACACACATATATATTTCAAGTAAATATACAATCTCCATGTTGGCTTTATAAATGGCTTTCCCAGTCTTAATTTGCCTGTATAAATTTTTAAGTTTTCATAACTAAATGTAAAATAAGTCATCTAGACTATAAATACACATATAAACTAATTTTAAAAATAAATGACTAACCTGTTAGCAGTAATTATCTGTGAGCTGTAGAATTGTAAGTACATTTTATTTTTGTTATGCTTTCCTAGGTTCTACTGACTTTCTATATAGTTACTATCAGTTTTGTTTTGGTTAAAAAATATAATTTATAAGAGAAAATGTAATTATTGACCTAGTGATTTGCTGGTACTCTTAAAAGAGCTGACATTTTTCAGAGTTATGTAGTCCATTTTTAAGAGAAGCTAAACATATGAGTCCCTTAAAAACAATCGATTCAAGACAGGCTATTATGTTAGATGTTTAATTATTTACTAAATCTAGCTTTCTGACCTTCAGTTGGAATTATTTAGCCTGCCAAATAATTTCCCTAGTGGGAAGAGGGAGTTCCATGTTGTGTGTTCTGTCTGGTGGATAGTAAATGGTAAACTGTCAGTCTGAACCTCTTACAGTACTTATTATTGTATAATGCCCCATACACACACAATGAAAATTAAACTTAGTGACATACTGTTAGGGAATAAAAAATGGAAAAATAATGGAATATCAATTGTGAGATTCATTTAAAATTTCCTGTTTCCTTTTATTAGTTCTAGAAGATGTTAAGAACAGTATTGAAAGTTCCCCTATAAAAGGATTCATAAGACAGGGACCTCATGTCTTTGACCAATATCAAATGAAAACCTGGCTGGCTAACTATCACATAAATGAGCTTGAGTAGACTCTTCCCAGTTGAGCTTCAACTAGAGACACAGAGTCAAGCCATGCCTTTATTTTTAGTCCACAGTTGTAAGATGATACATTTTAGAGCAGTATGTAACATAGCAATAAATAATTAATGCAAATAGATTTAGAATACTTTAGTTTTGTTCTACAATGGACTGAGGTTTTATCATTTTAAGAAAGTATAGTCTGTCAGTTATAGGTGTCTATGAAGGGCATAAGATGGAAGGAAACATTTGTATGAACCTCTATTCATGCTATAGTGGATTTCACTGTGATGAAGAGAATGGTAGGTGGCAGAATAGGCTTATTTGGGGGCTCTTGGAAGTACTTGGTGTTAGACTGACTCCATTGTTAGTCATTAATATCATGACTCATATTAATTGATCAGATTGATTTTGGTGGGTCCTGATTTGGACTAGCTCTTGAGAAATGCTAATTATATGACTGTGGAGAGTAGAGATGGGATCTGAGGAAAGACTTTGTACAGCCTGAGCTAGCCCA